>NC_062545.1:113219724-113529546 GCF_016906955.1 Phacochoerus africanus
GGAGGGATTTGTTTCTCAAACCAGTTTAAGTTTTTTCAGTGATGGGAGGCTTGTACAGGCCAAATCCCTGCCATAGCCCAGCCCAGTCATTCCCACTGGCTTCTCATCTAGTTTAGAATCCAGCTCTTGCATTTAGGGAAGTCGAAAGGGTCACCTCTAGGATTGCAGGGTGCATCAGAAGTGCCGAGAACCGCTTGGCTTTGTGTCCCTGTGCCATCTTGGCAAGTCCCTTCCAGCTTAAATAGTCTGTGCATCCCACCCAAGCTAGACTACCGGGCTGTCAGTGACACGGAGAGCAAGGGAGACTTGTTCCAACACGGAGAATGAGATCGTGGCAGAACCATAGCCAGACCCTGGCTCACTCCTACTCCAGTCTTCTTTCCACTCTGTCATAAACCACAGATTCATTTCACACTTCCTGTTTTGAGGATGCAGAGGTTAGAAAAATATGGCAGTGATGCTGATAACTTATATAGGCTTAAACATTTTGATACTCAGCAGTAATCCCAGCATATATGCCAGACATCAGGGAGTACTATCCCCAACAGCTGAGTACTGTTCCCATCTCCAGGGAGGGGGATCGTCATACTTAGGGGCTGCCATAAGGAAGTCTTCTCTGATAGTGTGAGTTTGGCAAATAAATCTGTTGTTTCTGGCCAGCTTGCCATGGGGGAAGGGAAGGGAGGAAACTTTGAAGTTCAAAGCAAATTATATATAATAAGCAACCCATCCAGAGGCTGAGCTTTCATCACTGCCACTTCTGTTGTTTTGTGGTGAGGAACAGCCCATGTTGAGTGTTGGCTTGGAGGTGCCATGTTGAATTCTCTCTAAACCTGTCCCACTACTAGCCTTATCATCCAAGGTAGTTCTTGAGAGAAAAGGATTCTTTGTCCTGATTCCTTAGCTGGAAAACATCCAGGAGGATGGGAATTATGGTTAGCCACTATCACCAAGGATATACATGCCAAAATGGTGATAAATTATAAATTCTGATGCTATAACAGTGTTTCCTTGAGGCTTTTTTTTTTTGCTTTTTTTAAGGCTGCACCTGCAGCATATGGAGGTTCCCAGGCTAAAGGTCGAATAGGAGCTTCATCTGCGGGCCTAGGCCACAGCCACAGCAACACTGGATCCAAGCCGTGTCTGCGACATACACTATAGCTCATGGCCATGCTGGATTCTTAACCCACTGAGCAAGGTCAGGGATCAAACTTGCATTCTCATGGATACTAGTCAGGTTCATAACCCACTGAGCTAAAACAAGAACTCCTCCTTGAGACTTTGATGTGGTTGGCAAGAGGTGGGAGCTGATGTCACATTTTGGAAGCCAAGGTCCAGGATTTGGTTTTAGACAAACGCACCCGAGATCAGTCTCACTGCCTCCCTTTTTCCACATGTGCTTGGTTGAAGGACTAGAAGTAGATGGATAAACCTCCAGTCCCAACATGCTTAGTGCAGTGAATTCAAGGATCTGGGCCGATGGGCCACAGGACCCATTTAAACAGAAAATGTGAAAGGACGCCAGGTGCTTTTTTTGCTCGGACTCTCATCAAATGATGACTGCACTGTCAGAGGTGAAACACTGTTACTCGACAGTGGCCAGTGGCTTAGAATGTTCTCGTTGTCATTTTGAAAATATATTGGATTTTGTTGTTGGAAACACACAGGCAGCTCACAGGAATGACAGTGACTCAGTTGCCTCTGACGTCAGTGGAGATTTGGCTACCAGAAAGCAGGCTTTGGCTCACTGGTTATATACCCAGAATTTTCCCCTAGGGCTTTCTTGTTGTTTTCCCCAAAGGATGGCATAAAATCAGGTGTAATGGCCTCAAAGCGGCAACATTCAAATCTGTCTGAGAGCCATTCAAAAACACAAATGATGTGTATACCGTGTTATGTGCTGCAAGTTGGGAAGTTGGAACAAATTAAAAAAAGGAAAATTTAACCTGGAATGTGTGTGTAGGAGGGAGAGGAGGCTTATCAAGAATGCTGTGAAATAAGCAGAAAATTATTCAGCGTTTCTCTGCTCTGTTCATTAAAGCAATGGTGTCGGGCTTTGAAATTTTCTGTTTTAGTCAGACCTTTATTTCATTTATGCCAGTATATTTGTAAATAATTATATTAACGTGACATTTTAAGTAGACCTGTTTCCAAACAGTGTGGTATTCACAGTGACTGTTTTTGGAGGGAGAAAAACAGTTGAACACACTGTGCTCAGCAGAAACACAAAAGCTGCCGTGGATAAAGGGACCGAATTAATCTACCTTTGCCCCACCACTGCAGAGGGGCAGTCAGACCCAGGTCCCCAAAGAGCCCCATCAGAGTCCCCTGAGTCGAGAAGCTCCCAGGGCCTTGCTTAATCTAGCAGAGTGTCAGAGGCACTGAGGCAAGAGGGAATGACTCCCGGCTCAAATGTCACAGAGCATCGTCACTGAGGAAGGCCACCCCAGGGGCGACCTCCCCGTATGTGGTGATCAGTAAGCCTTGGAGTCTAGCCTGGCTGCAGTCCATCTTTGTGGCAAATCACCAGAAAGTTCTTTGAATTTCCACAGATTCTGCCCCCCCCCCCACCGCCCCCCAGTGAACCATGGACACACTGAATATTTAATTAACTGTTCCTCATCCTTGGGGCCTCGCTAACTCTCTGCTTCACACACAGGCTGGACTTGTTCAGTGAACTTTTCGCGCTTGGCTAAGCATGTTCTGATGTGGCTTAATGTAGTTCCTTGGTGTTCACGATGACTAAGAAACGGGCATCCAGCATCACCGCGTTGCACATGTGAAAGGGAATCTGACAACTGGGATCATAAACCATCTTACCTTTATTCATTCCAGCCTTTACTGCTTGCAAATCCTAAGCACTGTGACTTGCCCCATTGGATTACCTGAACAATGGTGGTATGTTTCAGGTTATTTTTGAACTGTGAGGCACAGAAGACACTTCTTGAAGCTCATTAGTTCTTTGGTAAATTTTATGATTTCCACATGTTGTTAAGAATAAGACTCAGTTGGAAGTTCCCTTAGTGACTCAGCGGTTAACGAACCCAAGTAGTATCCATGAGGACTCAGGTTCGATCCCTGACTTCACTCAGTAGGTTAAGGATCTGGCTTTGCTGTGAGCTGAGTCACAGATGTGACTCAGATCCTGCATCGCTGTGGCTATGGGTAGGCTGGTGGCTGTAGCTCCTTTTCGACCCCTAGGCTGGGAACTTCCATATGCCGCAGGTGTGGCCCTAAAAAACAAAAAACAAAAAACAAAACAAAACAAAAAGAATAAGTCTCGGTTACCATGCTGTACAGTAGAAAATTGAAGAATACTATAAACCAGCTATAATGGGAAAAAAATTATATATTTTTAAAAAAGACTCAGTTTCCTTAACAAAAATTAACAGAAATATAAATAATAATCATAAAAATTAAATGGAAAATATTACTAATACACTGCTCCAATTTAGCAGAGACTCACTGTATGTTCAAGCCAAAAGGAACTTTTGAGATTCTTTAGTTCATCTTTTCATTTTGTCAACAGGGAAACAAACGCATAGATAAGTTAACTGTTCACCTAAGATCACAGAGCTACATAATAAAACCAAGTTTTCTTTCTCTTTTTTGGGGGGATGTGTGTGGGGGGGTGTTCGGAAGACAGGGAAAAACAATTCATAGGATTTATGGGTTCTGTTTAGAGGCCATGTGTTATTTAGCATAGGGTTAAGTATGATTATGTGACATTAATTTGCTTGGAAAAACTAGTAACTGGTTATGTTGAAAAATTTGTTTTCAATCATCTTCATTCCTTCCTGTAGGTCTAGCTACAATTTGGTGTCATTAACATTGACACCAAATTGTGGAACTTCATTAACATTTCTTTCAGTGCTTGTCTCCTGGTAATAGACCTGAGTCTTAGGTTATCTTGAAATGATTTTATTTTGCCTTTATTCCTGACTATAGAATTCTGAGTTGACAAATTGTTTCATTTCTATATTTTAAAGATGTCATTCCATCGTCATCTGGTCTTTGTTGTTTTCTGAGAGAAGTTGGCTATCATTCATATTATGTCTCTTGTATGTAATGCATATTTTTCTCTGGCTGCTCTCAAGATTTTCTGTTTATCTTTGGATTTCAGAAAATTGACTATGGTGTGACTAGGTATGTTTTTTTTGTGTGTGTTTATCCTGCCTTATATGTGTTGAGCTTTTTCTACCTATAAGTTGATAGCTCTAACCACATTTGGGAAGTTTTCAGCCATTCTTTCCAATATATTATCTGCCTATTATCGCTCTACTGTCCCTCCAGGGCTTCAATTCATGTATGTTAGACTGTTGGATGATCTCTTAAAAGCAGTTTTAGAGATCAGTTATCTCCATTTTTTCCCCTCTGTTCTTAAGATTGCATACTTTCTCTTGTTCCATATTCAAATCCACTGACTCTGCCACCATCTCCAGTCTGCTGTTAAGCTCACACAGCAAAGTTTTTTCATTGTACTTTTTTTTTTTTGGACTCTAATATTTCTATCTGGTTCAATTCTATGCTTTCTCTTTGCCACTAGGTTCCACATCTGTTCATTCATTATGTATAATTTTTTTTCAGTTCCTTGTGCATATCTTCTTCAAGGTCCTTTTCTGTTGAATGTATCATATGAGTATTCTTGGGGTTGGTTTCTATTAACTGCTTTTCATTTCTTGAGTATGGGTTAAATTTTACACTTTCTTTGCATGTCCAGTGACCTTCAATTAGAAAATAGATGATACAAATGTTACAGAGACACTAGATTCTGTTATGTTCCTCTGAAGAAAAAAATTTAGCAGCCAGTTAACTTGCCTAGCCTCAAATTCTCATTCTGTTTTCCCTGTGATCAACAATAGCTAAAGTCTCTGTTCTGTTAATCTTCCAGCTGCTACTTTTATTGTGAGCCCCCTGCAATCTCTTTCATGCATATATAGTTTAGCAGCTAGCCAAGAATTTGGGCAGATTTATACACAGGTGTTGTAACTTGCCCTTCTGCAGTTCCAACCCTTCCAGAATTGATCCCCTAACTTTCCAGTTCCTCTCCAAACCCCGATCTTATCTCTGACAACTCAAGCTCTATAGAGCTACTGCATGTTTTCAGATAAAAATCCACAAATATACATATTTTTACCAAGTGGAGGCTCCATCTTTCAGGGTGAAGTCTCTCTTCCACTTTCTCTTTTCTTTTGGTTGTACTCCATTGTCTTTAAATCATTTTAAAAATTATTTTGTGTAGATGTTTTAATTGTTATGTGTGGGAGGTTTAGTAGACCATTATTGGAAGCCAACATTCCTTATATTTACATTTAGATTTTTCAAAGTACTTTGGCTCAGTATCACAGCTCTGTGATACAAAACTCATTAAGTCCATATTACAGGGAGTTCCTGTCGTGGCTCAGTGGTTAACAAATCCAACTAGGAAACATGAGGTTGTGGGTTCGATCCCTGGCTTCACTCAATGTGTTAAGGACCCAGCGTTGTTGTGAGCTGTGGTGTAGGTCAAAGATGCAGCTCAGATCCCGCGTTGCTGTGGCTCTGCATAGGCTGGCGGCTACAGCTCCGATTAGACCCCTAGCCTGGGTACCTCCATATGCCTCAGGAGCAGCCCTGGAAAGGCAAAAAAAAAAAAAAAGACAAAAAAAAATCATTAAGATGAGGAAAGAGATTCAAGGAGGTTAAGTGACTTGTCCAAGTTCATACAGCTTAATTTTGGCTGAACTAGGCCTGGGACCTAGAGCCCATGATTTTGGCTTCAGCTCAGTCCACAGTTGGTGTTAAGCACATTTGAGTCTAAATGAGGCCGACTTTTCTTTAAAAGCTCCTATTGTTATATTCTTTTTTTTTTTCCCCCTGTTAATGGTCACACCCACAGCATAGGGAAGATCCTAGGCCAGGGTCTGAATCCAAACTACAGCTTCGGCAACTCCAGGTCCTTTAACCCACTGTGCTGGGCCCAGGGATCGAACCCATGTCTCTGCAGCAACCCAGGAACTTCAGCAACTCCTAAGAGTTCCTATTGAATTCTCATCCCACCAACTACCACTGAACAAATAAGTGCCAGTCCTGGATTTTTAAGCTTTTTGGTCCAAAGAAAGGATCTGGAGCCTCTGTGGGTTAGATATCTCTGAGTTGAGAGACTGTGTTATGTTGGTGTTGGAAGCAGAATGCCTGTGTAATCCTAGAACCAGCTGATACCTACAAGCCCCAGCATGCATGATTGTGAAACTGAAGCCAGCCCAGAAGTTTCTTTTGGGGGGAGCCATGTACAACCAGGGCAGGAGTGCTATGTATTTTATACCCAGTGTTGTCTATTAAAATTTGTAGTATTGCAAAGCTGAAAACTCAACTTCTGTTGGGGCCTGTGGTTGCTCTTCTCCCTCATGGGGACTTGGTGCAAAGTGTCCACAGGTTGAGATTCAGGAAGACAAGAGTTGGTCTTAACCTGGGGATTCCATAGGTATTTCAGGGTAGATCTGCAGCCTTCTCTACTCTCCAGGTTCTAGATGGCTGTTTTGCACACCCTCTCTCCATCCCAGATCTTCCTCGGGCCATGATGCCACGTGGTGTTCAAGTCAAATTCCAGTTTCCTGATGGAAATATAGTTCTCCTCTAGACCTCACCAACCAGATCCCACCCAGTTCCTCCAGCCCATGCCCTTTCAACATCCTCATTTGTATCTAGTCAGGGTTTCTCAAGTGTGGTCTTGGAAAACCTGCAGCAAGATCTTGAGTGGTCCTGCTGATCTTGGTGTGGTATGTGGCTCTAGTTAACAGGACTGTATTGTATACTTGCAAGATGCTATGAAAGAGAGCTTTAATGTTCTTACCATGACAACAGCAACAACAAAATGGTGATCATATGCAGTGAAAAGTGCCTTAACGCATCTTATTGTAGTAAACAAGTCACAGTAGGTATGTGTTTCAAATTTCCATGTTGTACACCTTAAACTCCCACACCGTTATTTGTCAGTTATAGCTCATTAAAGTCAGAGTGGTGGTGGGGTGGTTGGAGAAAGATCATGGGTGAGCACATGTGCTTGAAATGCAGGTTCTCAGGCCCCATTCCAGTTATGAGAAATGAGAATCTCAGGTGTTCAGAACAGGGAATCTTCCATGTAGAAAGTCATCCAGGTGAGGTAGGTGGAAGGACCATCGATCTGGGTGAGAGGATGATGCTCAGAGCAGTCACAAGTCTGAAGACGGAGATATATGAGCCACTTGTCTTTTTATTTGGGGCTTCTCTTCATTTTTCTTTGATCATAAGATCTCAGATGGAGAAATAGGATTCTTGGAATTCAATTCTGACTCCAACTCACATCAGCTCTGGGCTGCTGTGACATTCCAGGAGACTGCCCTTGCCCAAGTTCTTTAGCTGAGCCCGTCATAGACCATTCACTCCAAAGTAGTTCCTTTTCCTTTAGTCATTCTGTTCACGCTACCTGTGTTTATCACATGATTGTTACGAGCAAGGAACAGTGCTCAAGAAGTAGACTCACCAAAAAGCAGGTAAAGCGTAGCCTTCAGAACCTCTCTCTTGCACAGGGCTCTTCCAAGGCTCTGGGAGGGGTCCTCACCAGGTGCACTCATGGTTATACGTCTTTGTAGTATTTGCAAAAATTAGATACTTTTCTTTTTTCTTAACGAAAGTCCCCCCATTTGATAGGCTTCAGCCACCACCCCAAACCTAGATCTCCCCCTGCAAAGAGCTTACACCCAGTGGGGTAAAGAGACATTGATGTGGATTATTCAGATACAATGTCATAGGTGCCATATGGACCCTCCTCTGGGCATTCTGGGAATGTACTTGTGAGGAAGGAGGGTGATCGGGGAGGACTTCCTGGAGGAGGAGATGTCTGTGCTTAAACATGAAATAAAGGAAGGACCATACTTCTAGAGAAATAGCTTGAGCAGAGTTACAAGAGTAAGATATATCATGTTGTGTGTGTGAGAGAGAGAGAAGGAGAAAGAGAGAAAGAAGAGAGAGAGAGAGATTAAAGCCCTTTGCTATTTGAGCGTGTTTCCTTTAGTTTGGGGGAGCCTCTGCTAATAGGATGGTGAAGCGATTCGTCATTTACAGGGAGTTATAGGACTGTGGGCTATGTCCCCAGAGCACACCTGACCCTCCAGATCCTGGATCCCAGCTGACCCTGCACTTGACCTTTAGGAGATCTCTTGGTTGACTCCATCAATAATTGTTCTTCAAGGTAAAGTAGCCCCTTTACCCCTCACTACTTTTCCCAGTTCCTACCTCCCTTAGTTACTGTCAGCCTTGCAAATCAATATTTCATTTTGAAGAGCCTTGTTTGATGCCAGTTCTGCTTATTTGCTTCGCAGCCACTGTGGGTAACGCTTTGTAGGTCTGTCAGTATGTAAATTAAACCAAGCATAGATAGCTTTGTGTTGCTTAATGTTCAGCTGATAAAAATTAATGTGGTGTGAAATGAGCATTTTATCTGACTGCAGATACAGTGACGGAGTTAATTAGACAGGCAGAGGGAAAATGTTATTAAGCAGGATGGGGGCTTTCTCCTGGAATGGGACTGAGCGACCCTCTGATGGCAGGTTTGGATGGGCCAAGGGTGTGGCCAAGGCGCCTGGGCAGAGGCAGGCTTGGAGCAGTGAGGTAGGGAGGGGGGCCTCTTTGAGCAATCAGCCCCACGGTGCTGATGACTGTGTAAATCCTGCCCTGGGAGGAGGGGAGGGAGGCACAGGCCAAGCAAGGCCAGCCACTTTCAGCTCACTGCAAAATGCCTGCGTCAGCGTTTGCTGAGGTGGCGTCTTCTCCATCACTGCGATTGGTGGAGAAAGGAGTTTCATACTTCAGCAAGGAAGAGTGAGATAAGGGCCAGGCAGTGCCCCACAACAGCATCATCCCAAGGAGCAAGGAGCCCCCAAGCTCAGTCTAAGACGTCTCAAGTTCGGCTTTCCTGGCCTTTGCACAGGCTGTGCCCTTCAGTGGGAAATCACTTTCCCCTCCTGGCCATGAGTGTAGTACATCCTGTTATGATTATGTGCCTCCTCCACTCGACAGCCAGCTCCTTCAGGTCAGGGGCGTCTTGTCTGTGGAGGTGACCATGGTGCTGACCGCAGTGCTGAGCATGTGTGGGCACAGGTGGGGCAGGGAAGGAAATGTCAGTGCAGTGAATGAACGCACAGGAGGCTCCCTCTGCCCCAGCTCCCTTCCTGCCTGCGCTCCCTGCCCCTCGGTCTCATACCCTATGGAGCGTCCTTCCCACGTCAGCTCAATATCACATCCTCACCAGAGCTTCTTCCGCCTCCTGGACAAGATCAGCTCCCCAGGTACAAGATACCTTGTAATTTCCCTTCATAGGACCTACCAAATTTATTGTTAACTGTGTGCTCTCCCACCCCTTCAGATCGTGAGCTCCAGGAGAGTAGGGAGGGGGCTGTTTTGTCACCACTGTGTCCCCAGCACACAGCAGGGTGCCCAGCACAGCTGAATGTCAGTGAATGAATAACTAAACAGATGGTCTTTCCAATGCCTGGGAAATTCCCAAACTTTGCTCAAAACCTTGTTTCAGGAAGGATTCCTAGGCTCTGCGGGCAGAGTTCCTCCTTTCTCTGGGTTCCCATAGCACCCTGCATATACCAGCAATAGCACCCTGCATATACCCTGCATATAGGGGCCAGCTGTAAGTTGTGGTCTATGTGTCCTTCTATCCAATTAGGATATAGCTCCTTGAGAGCAGTCATGGTGTCTTACTCAGCTTTGCATTCTGAGCACTTGGCAGAGGGCTGCCTTTGTCAGTGCTCCATACTGGACTGCAGTAGTAGTAAAAACAATGGTACCTATCTCTAGGTTAGATAAGCATTATTTCTGTCAAGAGAATGGGCTCTCAGCCACTAACGTAGCTCTCCCCACTTCTCCCCAGCAAAGGGACACCTAGAAATGATGACCCCAGCTGTGGCCATGCCTCCTCAGCACTGGCCGAGGCTGGAGGGCAGTGTTGTAAGGAAATGTTACATTAGGTGGATCCTTCATAATTTTCGTGAATCATGTGAAGAAGGTATATCTTTTCCAATAAAGAGGGACCAATGCAGTGTTTAATCTGGTGACTGCTACCTTTGTCTCTGAGCTGGACCAGCATCCCTTTGCTCCCAAGAGTCACAGTAGCTGCTTGAGCCGTACCAGGGCCTTCCATTCTGATAGTCCTGTGTGGTTAGCCAGAACCTCTCCCAGATGTGTCAGGTCTCATGCAATGAACCTACACCTATTTTCACAGCATCCAATGACTTGCAGTCAACTCGCTTATTTCCCCCTCTGCTTCTTTGTAAAATGGGAGGATGTTGCCTTTGGAGGGCTGTGGACTAGAAGTCTTGAATATCTTCCCCAAACACTGATGAAATTCTATTCACATCCTACCCAGTGGTTCCCAAGTCCCTTTATCCTGGGGAAGGCCATGGTTCTCTCTGTGATCACGCAGGATGCTCCACACCTTGGCCCCTGAAGTTGCCAAATGGTTATCACACCTGAGACTCCAAGAGGGAGCTGCCCCAAGTGAGGGCTGGACCCAGTCTGGTGAGCGTCAGGCAGGGAGGAGGCTTCCTGTTTATTTGCCAAACCCAGATGATACAGGGCCAAGGACCATTCAAGAAACGAAGGAGCTCAGGGCAGATGGGTGGTTTGCTTTTGAGAAGAACCTGCCCCGTTGCTCATTTCCTCCATCCCTCTGTCACCACGAAGCTGCTCACTATCTCTGCTTCAGGTATCATCCAACCATCATCCTCCCCACGTAGCTCTGGTGCCAGGAAAGTGGCCTTCCCCAGCTCGCTAGGGCATCCCCCTTCTCTGTCTGTCTGTGTGCCACTGGATTGTGGCCCTACCTCGACTTATCCCCTCCCCATCCCATCCCCCCACTGCTGCACAAACTATATCTCACCTAAGATGCTTGCTTCCTTCATATTTTTTCAGTAAGGCCCAAGACTCTTTATAGAGGTGGCCAAGGAAGTGGTTACTTGTAAGTAAGGAGAACTCTCGATATTTGCCTTTTCAAGGCCTTTTTGTTTCTGTTATTTGATTTTATCCTCTGGCCGTTCAACAAAGGGCACTCACTGATCTTGTCACCATTTGACGCATGGGGGGGTGGAAGAACAAAAAGGGTTTTGTGGTTTGTCTGAGGAGTATAGACCATTTGGAATGCACCTGGATTCACTCATGCCACATGCAGCCCAACTCTCAACCACAGGGATTTGTTTATGTGTGAAGATGATTTCTCCAGCTGCTGAAACCGCCAGAGGCATGGAATCAGGATTGTTAAGTAGTTCCACAAGGTGTCTTGCAAAGGCAGGTCATTCAAAAAGTTGTCAGAGATCCATTTATTCCATTCATTTAGTTCTTAAATAGATACTGGGCACTCGCCATGCAGATCAGATGGGGAGCAAACATGGGCAGTCTCTGTTCTGCAGAGCTTACAGTCAGTCTCCTGGGGGAGACTGAGTTCATCAAATTGTAACCAAATAAATGTAAAATAATAACAGCAACAAGTACGACAAAGGATATACCCTGGAGGACTACATAATCGGGGATTTGTTCCAACATGAAGGGGAGGAATGCTTTCCTGAGGCAGGGATGGTCAGGACCAAACATGAATAGGACCAAACCAGGCAAGGGAGCGTCATGTGCAAAGGCCCTGTGGTGAGATGAAGAACATGTGTTTGAGGAACAAGGTGAAGGCTACTGAGGCTGGAGCCCAGAAACATGGGAAAGAGCAGCATGAAATGCAGCTGAAGAGGTGGGTGAGGGGTCTTCCTGGAGCTTCCTATGCCACAACAGGTCGAACATCTGCTATTTCTTTGTGCCGCACGTGACATAATTTGCCAAGGAATTTGTTCAGGATAATACAGGCCAATTACAACTCTCTCTTTGCTCTTTTATACCTCACTTCTCAGTGGTTAAAATTCAAATCCCTTCTCCATTTATGTAAAATATTTATCACTGGAAAGGAGGGAGAGGCTACAAATTCTTTTTCTTTGTTTGCATCGGTAACTTCAGGCAGAAAGCACGAGTTTCAAGCCCACCCAAGTCCCCCTGCTGGAGTCTCCAATAGACCATCTGAGGGTCTGGATCAAGCCTATTGAAAGGTGCACACTGGATGTTTAAGCTTCAAGTGCGTGAAACCAGACATTGAAACTGTTCATTAAAAACTCCTCTGTTCAAGCAGACGAAGAATCATTTCAGAAGCTCTATAATGAATGTACCAGTGGGTGCAGGTTATCTTGTCAAACACAATAATCATGAGTCAGTGTGAACGGATGCTGCCTGTATTTGATTTTGTCTTTCACTGGTGCTTGCTGATGGCTGTTTATGACCCTCCACCTCCCCCAGTGGGTGGGAGGACCTGGCCTTTTGCTTTGGGGTCCCCTCTGGCCAGGGCTGAGGTAGGGATGATGTGGAAATGTGAGAAGCATCCAGTCACGGCATAAGATGGAGAGAGTGAAATGAAATTAACCACATGCGGGCACATGCTCATGACCCATGCACAGTGACAGCTGGGGTGTTGGTGGAGGTTGTAGAGGGATTTCCACACCTTTACAGCTGGAGAGGGCCAGTAACTGCTCAACTCCAGAGCTATTAAGTGGCAAAACCAGGGTTCTAAGTGGATCTTTTGAACCCACATTGAAAACTTGCTCCTCAGTTCCATAGCTGGTGTTCCCACATTGACTGTCCAGCTACAGAGTATAGTTTAACAGCCGTCTCCTCAGTGCTGTGTTAGTCACCAAAAACACGAGGCAGTGGTTCTGGGAAAAGATGTGCTTTCAACCCGGAAGGGCAGACAAACACATATATGGTTGGAAGCAAAGCTCTGTAAGCATATCTTGAAGAGTCAACAGGATCAGAGCATTTCTCCTGTTTGGTGTAGCCCAATGAGAATGCCCAGCATCCCCATTTCCCTATTGAAGGAAGATCCAAGGTCCATGTATTGATTTCACTAGCCTGTGGGGGCCCAATACAAAGCTCCTGCAAGGGAGTAGCAGGAACAACAGCAACAACACTTCTCATCATTAATTCACCATCTTTCCCCAAAAGTTTGGAGTTTTAACTCCAAAAAACCTGGAAAGGACATTGTCTTTGAATGAGGAATAATTTTTTGCTTGAAACATATTTAGCTTCATGAAAATGTATTTCCTCCAATTGGACACAGACCAGTGAAAACCAAAACGGATACCTGGCCACACTGTTTACTGGCTGGCCTGGGGAAGCTGCTAGTGTAGCAAAAGGATGACTGTACTTGATTTGACAGAAACCTTTGAGTTAAACCAACCGGGGGACTGGTTTATTATGTTTAGAAATTCACTTCTTCACCCATCTTTTCAAGGTGATCAGTCACAGGGACCTGAGTTTCCTTAATTTCAGGATGGAGAAGAGACAGACTTGCCTGGCTGGAGATTCTAAAACCCTGGCCTTGACAATTTTCTCAGGCTCCCTCTGGGGAGGGACCCAAATGGACACGCGCTAATGTGGCTGGTGTGGGAAGAGCAAGCCCCATGTTAGCATCTTTCATAGTCAGCTTATTTGGAATAAATGGAAGAAATCCTTTGCAAAGGTAAGACTCTGAGGCCTCAAGAGTCAAAAAAGCAACATGTTAATTAGCCTTTTCCCCAGGATCCAGCCTGATGGTGACGACCCTCTAAACTTCATTATTTCCATTTAGGAAATCCTTAAGGGAAGCCTCTTTAGACAGATGATCTGGACAGATGATTGTGCAATGGGCCTCCTACTGCCTTCTCTATAATACCCTTCATTTCCTTCATATATTAAAAAATGATAAAGAAAAACCTTTAAGTCATTCCTATCATCCCAGCAATATTAAATCTTAAATTTCCCCCTCGTGCCTTTTGGAGTTTTATAGTTGCGTAATATTCCATTGTCAACATCCCATAATTTGTTCAGCCATCCCCAATTACTGAACACTAGGCTCCTTCTGGAATTTTCTGTGCGCGCATGTGATTAGATTTGATCATTAAGATAGTGCTGCCGTTTGTGTGGCTTTTTGCTTCTGTCAGATAATTTCTTTGGTATACATTCCTGGGAGAAGGATTACTGGGTCAGAGTAAGCGTATCTTTATGATTCTTGTTACACACTGCCTTATTTCTTTCAGGAAGAATTATTTAACTCAGTGCCTATAGCATCTGAGTCTATCAGTTTCTTTGCAGCCTGACCAGCATTAGGGTATTATTTAGTAAGATGAAAATGCCACCTCTTCAGAGTTGCTTGCATTTACATTTTTTATTACTAGCAGGAATGAACATTTTCCCACATGTTTGCTTATCAAGTACTGCCTATTAATGACGTTTTAGGGCCACATGTGGGTGCAGGAAATATGGATGGGAAACTTCACTCCTCATAGTTGGAGGGCAGATGGCAGCTGTGGATGAGTCTGTATAAAATAAAAGTGTAATAAAACTTGAAATGATTTCTGTGACGTGGAGGAGCTACTTATCACATAACCACCTTTCCAGTTTAAAAAAAAAATAGATGGGAGTTCCTGTTGTGGCTCAGCGGGAACAAACCCAACTAGGAACCATGAGGTTGTATGTTCAATCCCTGGCCTCGCTCAGTGGGTTAAGGATCCAGTGTTGCCCCGACCTGTGGTGTAAGTTGCAGACGTGGCTCAGATCTGGCATTGCTGTGGCTGTGGTGTAAGCTGGAACTACAGTTCTGATTAAACTCCTAGCCTGGGAACTTCCATATACCTCCGGTGCAGCCCTAAAACGACCCCCCAAAAAAAAAAAAATTGATAGAGGAGTTCCTGCTGTAGCTCAGCGAGATCAGCAGTGTTTTGGAAGCACTGGGACAGAGGTTAGATCCACAGCCCCACACAGTGGATTAAGGATCTGGCATTGCTGCAGCTGAGGCCTAGGTGGCAACTGCGACTAGGATCTGATCCCTGGCCCAGAAACTCCATATGCCTCAGGGTGGCCAAAAAAGAAAAAGGAAAAAAAAAGTGGTTGTAACTTTTGTTTAACCTCAAAACAGATAGCCAAAGTGGGTACTTGTTTGTTTATTCTCTTGTTCTTCTTGAAAGGCCTCAAGGCATTTCTGGAAGGCCATTCATCCCCTGATCTTTTAGTCTTCCCATTTGTCCACATTAAAACTTTAGAAGCAAAAGAGTAGTCATAAGGCTTAGGACAAGGTACACTTCCTTAGCTGTAATTGCACATTAATTTTCGTGTGTTCTTCACCATCAGGTTCAGTCTACTGAAAAGAGTCATACAACAGGGTAAATTTTAAGGCTAAATAAACTCCCTGCCTGAAAGAGTTTGAGCCATTTAGTCTGCCAGCCTCCCACCCACAGCCATCCAGGCTCCAATGCATGGGATTCAAAGATGGTAGGATTAAATGGGAAACAAACTATATGAGAAAGACCGGTTCCAAACTCGCAAGTCTCAGGAAGGTTTCAAAGTCTGTTTTCTTAACATTACACTAATAATGCCTTTCCTGCTCCCCCGCCCCGTTTCCCCCTCCAGGGAGGCACTCAGCCCAGGGGTTATATAACTGTGACTTGACACCACGGCCAAGGTACAGGAGCCCGGGAACCCGGCTCACTGAACCGTGGCAAGGCGTGTGCTGGTCTCCCCTGCCCTTGCCAGGGAGCCGTGCAGTTAGAGGATAAATAGATGACTCCGCATTACAGATCAGCTACACCTAACTCTGGCTGGGCACTGCGAGCTGCTGAAACCTGGGTAAGCAGGCCAGGCAGAATGCTGCCCTGGGAAACTGAAATAAATCGCTCTCAAGCACCATGCTGAGCCCAGCATGAGAAGTCTGGGCTGGTGTATGTTTTTTCCCCACCATGAGAGAATAGCTGCCCAGGCTTGGGTGCCCATAAGACTGCCAGGTTTGCTTAGATGGGCAAGTTCAAGGGGGTGGGGGAGGGGATTAACACCAACCTTGAAAGCTGCAGGTCCTCAGGATGCTAAGTTTGCTCTGATGTGGAGCAGCACGATGTAACAGGAGAAAAGGATGGGCTTAACTGTCCTCACCACACCCCAACATAGCCTGGCTTAAAGGAGAACCCCACGAGCCTGAGCCCTTCCATACCTTCTATACACTTAAGAAGCAGAATCAGATAGGGGTGTAAATTTGGCCTGCTGAGTCAGAAACATGCAGATCTCCTCCCTCAGGTTTCGTGACCTTCGAGAAGTGAATTAGGTCCCCTGAGCCTCAGGCTCTTCATCTGTAGAATGGGTACACTAATAGAACCCACCAAATAAGGTGGTTGTGAGGAAGAAATGAAATATGGGACTTGAATGATTACATAACCTTTGGGAAAAAGGGGAAAAAATCAGCTTTTGGAGTCCCCATATAGCTCAGCAGGTTATTTAGGGTACAGCATTGTGATTGTAGTGGCTCAGGTCACTACTGTGGCACAGATTTGGTCCCTGCCCAGGAACTTCCATATGGTCAAATGTGGCCCCTTCCCCCAAAAAATCAGCTTGTATCATAGCACTTTTTCTTTTTTCTTGTCTCCTCTCTTACAAGACTAGGTGACTCTAGCATATAGGGACTATAGCTACTTCATCCCAGTACTGCCAGGATCAAGCACATTTCCCTGAATACAGCGGACCCTCAGTAAGCTTGATGAGTGTGTGGCTGGGTGATGGGAGCTCTCTGAGGAAACTTGGCCCCACGGATCACAGATGCAGCAGTGTGGGTTCTGTTTCATTTTGTTTGGTAAATACTTTTTCATTTTAAGTTGTCTTGGGGTTGGTAATGTTATCCCTAATTCTGTTCATCAGTCAAGCAAATTGTTTCTCTTGAGTCCATTTAAGTGAAAGAGTGAAGGATTTCTTGTTCTAAAGTAGTTTCTTAAAAAGAATATATATATATATACATATATATATCTATATATAGGTGTAGATAGATATATATGACTGGGTCGCTTTGCTGTACAGTAGAAATTGACAGAACATTGTAAATCAACTATAATGGAAAAATTAAAATCATAAATAAAATTGAAAAATTAAGTAGTTTCTTACAGGAAACATTGAATAAAAGTAAATTACTAATTGATCAATGATGCTAGTTAGAAGCAGTTACTAAGGTGCCCCCAGCTGATTCTTTGTTGTTGTTGCTATTGTGTTGCTTTCTCTTTTTGATTGACATATGGTTGATTTACAATATTGTGTTAGTTTCAGGTGTACAGCATAGTGACTCATTTTTTTCTGATTATATTCATTATAAGTTATTATGAGATAGTGAATATAATTCCCTGTGCTGTACAATAAATCCTTGCTCCTTTAATTTTAAGTGTAGTTGTTTGTGTTTGTTAATCCCATACTCCTAATTTGTCTCTCCCCCCTTCTTTGGTAATCATAAAGTTTGTTTTCTACATCTGTGAGTCTGTTTCTGTTTTGTATCTAGATTCATTTGTATTATTTTTTAGATTCCACGTAAAAGTGGCTGCCCGACTCTTTTTAAAGGACTCTCTCTCTCATGTGTTCCCTGACAGGCAATGTCACTCACATGCTGGTGTTCCTTGTCTGCTCTGTGCTCCCTAGACCAGCCCATTGGTTCCTGGACTTGTCTACACAGCAGAGTTACAAATGCAGCTTTTAAAAAATATTCCTATCTCGTCCTACTCCTGGAGGAGCAAAATCAGTAGGACTGAAATAGACATGAGAGTTTTCAAAAGTTCTCCAGATGGTTCTGATAAGCCGCCAGGGTTGAGATCCCGTAGGCTAAACTTTTCCATTCCCAGCATGGTAGTAAGGAAAGACATTTATCTCCCTCTATTTTTCCTTAAATTCCCATATTCATTATAGCTCAGCTAAATGTCTTCCTTCTCCCACATGGAACAGACACATTTCATGTGTGTCCTGTGAAGGATGACTCCGGTGGCTTCTGAAGGTACTTTTGTGAGATTCTACAAAGATTTGCCAGAAACCCCCAAGTGCTTTGGAAAATATGTATCCACATGTTTTTGATAAGGGAAAGCCAAAATCTCAGTGTCACCACCCTCTGAAAGGCAGAGCTCCTTAGTGCATATGAACTAGAAAGACAGTTCCACCCAGGTGTCAGTTAACCACTTTCCAATGTTACAGTCAAGAGAAAGAATGTCAGTCAGGGCTCATCAGCCTGAGGCACTTTGTAGGGAAAATGTAGAACTATTTCATGGTCATCAGAAGCTCAGGCAGATAGGACTGTCTGGAGAAAAACCTTGTACAGTTGCCCACAAAGTGACCACCGGCTTGGTCTTTGTAAAAGACATGCGGATGACCAAGAGTAGCCAAGAGGCTCATATAGTGAAAGGTTACAAAATGTGTTGGCCTGCCTTCCTCCTTTGTCTCTCTTTCCTTCTTTCCTCCCCTCCTCCTTTCCTCCTTCTCTTCCTCCCTCCCTCGCTGTTTACCTACCTGCCTACTTGTGCCACAGAGCATTCCCCTCATTCAATCCACAGCCACTGTCTAACATTGCCGAAGCTCCAAGGTGCAGGTCCAAGGCAGGACCAAGGTGCCATGAGCAGCCTGGATTGAACACGGCTTCCATAGCCAAGCTAGGCTAGTAAAACGCAGGGAGTCTTATTAGAGGGCTGTGTTGGACAAGCTTTGGCATTTAAATGATCCACTGGTGAGCCTTTGATCTAAGTCTCTTTGAGTCGTGTTGGAGAAAAGCAATCCCTTCTGGCCAGAAAACCAAGGGCGGAAGCAGTTAGTGACGGTGCTGAGCTAGAGTTGCTATTCTAACCAATGCAGCTATGCTCAGATTGCTGAGCCTGGGACGGGACTTTCATTAATTTCTGTGAATGAGAAAAGTCACACAAGCCCTTACTACACACAGGAATCCAAATTGCTCATCCCCTCACTGACTAAAGTCCACCTGGGTGGGTACCCGTCATTGCTGCTTGCCACCAGAATGTTCTCATCTATAAAATGGAGCTAGTTCATACCTCACATGGTGTTGGGAGGAGGAATTGATTAATTAATGTTTACAATCTGCTTTGAACTTGAAAAGGCTTCCCTCGAAGTTGTTATTAAGCCTATACCATTTTAACTTTGAGTTCTGGGGTGTGTCTAAACCTGAAACTCAAAGCAAACTTCTGTTTGCCGTAACCCCAGAGGGGAGACAGACTGTAATGAAATTAATGCAAATTCCCTGAAAATGACTACCCTTTAATCATTAGGCATTGTGTTCCTTGTAAGGTTCTAAAGGGGTCCTAAAGCAAAAGGAATAGAAGTGTAGCCACCTTCCATACGAAGGAGTTGGAAGCCGTCCTTCAAACTGAGAAGTGGCAAGGCAAGGGGAAGGATTTTATTTTTTGGTAAAGGGAGTTGGTTCTCAGAAAAAAAATTTTTTGACCCCTCTCCCATCATTAAGTCCCTGAGAAAGCCAGGGCGTCTTCCAGACAGAAGGTTTGCACATAAGGCATTAAAATGCACTCAATACAATTTAATTTCTAGCTCTTCTAATTTATCCTCGTCACTCAGCAGCAAAACAGTGAAATATGGACACTGGTCTATAACTAGGTAATTGGGCTGTGCTGTGGTGTGTGATTCGACGCCAAAGTGGTATGTGACAGAAAGCATGTTAAGGGCAGTGGCTTTTTGGAGCTGGGGGTGTTTTTAACCCTTCTGTTTGAACAGGGGATGAAAGACGGGAACTTGTGCGTGGGAAAAAAAAAAAAAATCATGGTGAACTGTATCCCATTAGACAACCTTCATAAACCGTAAAGATAGCAAGCCCATGCTCCACTCTTCAGTAAGCCAGATCAAAAATGATTAACTGCGTTGATCCCTGAGCACTGACCATTCCCACCAAATGCAGTTTGGGATAATTGTTTCTTACAGCTACCTGTGATTTGTATCATCAATACCAGGCCTGTGCAGCTGCTTTTGACTTTTCTTGCCGAAGGCTATGGCTTGAGTTTTAAGTCAATTGGGTCTATAGAACAGAAGTTTGTATTGACTATTGGATTAAACAGCACATCGATTTATTTTTCTAGCTTCAATATTCAAGGATGCAGGCGAGCACAGAGATCCTCCAGATGTGCTTTTGTGAGGTGGTAGTTACCTACTCCCATTGTTTGGTTGCTCCGTAAGCCATCTGAAAGACCATTTGTACACCCCTGGCTCAGCAGTTCAGTACACACCTTGACTACGGGCATTGTGCTCATTCCCTGTGCTGGTGGGATTGCTGGTTGATTCTCGGTTCTCCAAAGTGGCTATTCTAGGTGAACGCCTGGACTCAGCTGCACCAGGGGCCTCTCAGCACCTGGCCTCTCAGAGTAAATGCCTGCTCTGCTGAGTAAGGATGGCTGCATGATGGTGTAATCCACTGTGGGCTGCAGCCCACAGCAATGAAAGAAAAGAGATGCAGCTTTAATTTCTCACCCACGGATGATCAAATTTAGATAGTAGGCCGTTTTAGCATCCTAATCTCAAGTAGGACTCGATACGGTTATCCCTTCTTAGGGCTAGGAATGATGAAGTGGGCACTTGTTAAATATTCAAAGTGAATTGATCTAACCTTGGATGGAGAAACAGAGGCCCAGAGAGGAAAGGTGACTTGCCTAAGGTCACACAGCTGGTTTGTGCCAAGCTGGGTCTTCAGTGCTCTGGGTTTATTTGTTTGTTTGTTTTTTCAGCTTTTCGCTTAAGTAACTGGAATGTATTTTGCTAGAGAGGACTAAATTGTGCCAGTGCTTATACTTTGTTTTTGTGTGGTTTTAGAGTATGAAAACTGTGTGCAAGAACTAAAAAATACTCATTCATTTATTTACATAGTAAATATTTATTCACCACATGCTATTAACTAGGCACAGTTCTAGGTAGTAGGAATACATCATACATGTAAGCAAAGGTCTGTGCCTTTGAGTTACTTCTATTCCTGCAGGGAAAAGACAATTAGCAATAAATATAAGAAGTTAGTAAGTTACATCAGTGCTAAGGGAAGCAGGCAAAAGCAGAACAGGTAAGGGGGGGCAGGTTGCCAGTTTAAGTAGGATGGGCAGAATAGGCCAGCATCAATCCAGAGACCGTGATTACACGGTTGTGGAGGTCATCTCTAGACAGTGGTTGGTACAGATAATGATTCAGAGACTTTTTACAATACTTATCCTCCTCCAACAGATCTGTACCCCAGACTTTGAGAACCCCAGACTTTGTCTCTGTCTTTTGCACCCATAGCTTGAATGCACACCTTTCACTGGGGATCTATGCTCTGCTGTCTCAGTTGGGTTTGCTTGATTTAAAAGGAGTGGGGAAAGCACATGTATTTCCATAAAGCGGGGTTGTGAAGTGTTTGATGGTCCCTCCTTTCTTTGTCCCCAGCACTCAACTCTCAGCTGGTGCTCTCAGCTTCTCAGCCCTTCACTCCCCACCTGGCAGCTTTTGGCATCTCCAGAAGCAAGGACAGAGTTGTCCTGCTCTATTTCCCTCCTCCTAAAGACCTTAGTAGTAGATGACTGAGCCATCTGACAGACTCAATTAAGAGGAAGAGGGAGTGGGTAATTCACTGTAACACATCCTTCCTGAGTGACATTTGCATTTCAACAATAGCGACAATAACGAACTATATATATATATATATATCCCCTTTTGATGTGAGATAGGTAATGTTCTCAGCATTTTACAAAACTAACTCACCTAATACTCATAAACAAACCATATGAGAAAGAGATTCTAATTATCCTGATTTTACAGTTAGTGAAACTGAGCCACAGAATAACTTGCTCAGTGTCACACTGCTTTCACATAGTGGAGCTGGGATGCACACCCCTGCAGGCTAGGCACATTCGGTGCCTTTACCCACAAAGATAAATAGGATTTGGCCCCCTCGCTGTCAACTCCAGTGGATTGGTAGTGACTGCTTGAAGTACAGGAAATGGAAAAGAGTTTGACGATTGATTAGCAATGTCTGCCACAGGTTCAGGATGGGAGAATTCAAGGTGTCAGTGGTGAGGATTCCATCACTCAGAAGAAAGAGCACAGGAGGGTCAGCCCTAGGGCATGGCCACTGAGGGAGGCGTTTAGGGGCTGGTCCCTATTAAATCAAGTTGCAAAGTCAACTGCCTAATTTATACTGAATCTGATCTTATTCTCTTATTGTGGTCTTTCCCCCCTCCCCCCAAGAATGGGCAGTGTGAGGTTGGAAATTCAGAGGACCCAATGCAAAGCGCATCCATGGAAAGTGCCAGGGGAGGGAGAGGAGGGTAGCCATGGGGGAGAGGCTCTATCCTGGCAGCTGGCCGTGAGTCTGTTCAACCTCAAGCTAGTTGCTAGTTGTAATATCCTGGGTGCTGTCTAAACTCAGTTCTCACTGAGCTAGCACAATCCTTTCCCCTTCAACAAAGTTTCAGGTTCCCATCGAATTTACCTATAAGGCGTAAGCCACAGAATGTGAGGCTGAACTAGTTTACACACAGGCATTGCTGACATGTGCAGATCTGTAACCTCCCCCGGTGCTCAGGAATAGAAGATATGGAGTCAAAGGGTAGGGGTCGAAGCCCAGTGCAAGGGACACTTTCCCGGCCACACTGTACTCCATAATGACCCAGCGTGAAAGGACTCGGGTGCTGTACCAGATCATTCTTCTATGTCAGTAATTTTAAACCTAAAGAGGTTTGATCTCCCATAAGCATATTCATCTTTCCATGTTTATTAAATTAAGCCCTCCATGAATCTGCAACAACATACTGTTCATTAATAGGAAGAGAGACCATTGTTTCCCCCCAGGGAATATGTTGGCTCAGATCTGTTCCAAGGTAGACACAAATGCGGTATGTATCTATGTGTGTGTGTTTGTGCACACGCCTGCCTTGAACAGGGGTAATAAAGGAGGGGTGGAGGACCGAGAGGAAAAGTAAAAAGAGGTCTTCGAGCTTAGAACAGAAATATCAAAGAGGAGTTTTTATCAGAACTCAATCCAAGAATTCCTGGCAGAGTGCCTAGCAAGATATTCATTTTAATAAGGAGAAAAATGAACATGTAATCGTCGTGTCTCCATAGGAAGAAAACTGCAGATCTGTTTGGGAGAACCCCCCACGCAAATTTGAGAACAGCTTACACATAGGAAAATAGGTTTGGTTTTTTTTCTTCTAGCGACATTAACATAGTCAAACAACTGAAGAGAGAATTCTATTCACAAAGTCGGGGGTCCCATCAAGTTAAAGCCTTGTGATATTGCCTTCAGGGCTCGGTAGGGAATCTTCTCATTTGCAGCTTGGACCAGAATAACATGGAAATCCCACTCGTTCAGAGCCGGCTACTACTGATGCTGAAGGCAGATCCAGGAAGTGCCAAGTGAGGGGTGCTGAAGAGAGAAGGATTGAAAGAAGACGGAAGAGGGCAAAGATATTTGGGCAGCCATGTGATTCATAAGTGAGAAACCTAAGCAGTATGGGGTGTCTTAGACCCCACTGTTTCAGGACAACACACTTTATTCAGAGAATGTTACCGTTATAGACTCAAAGTATCAGTCACAGAGGAAGTTGAGGAAATGTGTTGAGTAATCATGAATTGATACTACAATTACCCTAAATTTTCAAGTTTCCAGTTAAAGCCAATGGTTGTTTTGTAATAGAATCTCAGGAACATGGTTATCATGTGGGTTTAACAAAGAGAGAGCTTTCATCCTCAATTCTTAGGCTCTGCTTCAGAATGAAAATAAGATGACTGTGGGAGGGGACAGACGAGAAGACGTAGAAAGAGACCAGAAATGACTTCTGTCCATTCAGAACTACTCGTGACAATGTGGTGTGTTTCAGGACTTCATCGTAAAGAAAGATGTCAACTGCAGGCTGTTTGAGGGACCTTGGTTTGGGTCCATCTGTTGGAGTTCTCAAGGACTTCCAAGACTGGTGACTGCTCAGGGCAGCATGAGTCAGGAAATGGGAGAGGGGCTTGCTTTTTCTGGGAGTAAACTCTGCTAGTTGAAGTAGGAATACCAGCACCCATGTGAGGGGTAGTCTTAGAAAGGCTTGTCTGGTAGAGGCTCCAGGAAGGAGACTGGTCTTCCGTGATCCTTCTGAGATTGTTGGTGAAGGCCTTTCAGAATTAAGCAGTTTCCACTAATAATGCCCAGATGAAGACATTTTCAGATGAAGACAGATGAAATGGGACAGCACATTTGAGAGTGAAGCACATTAAGGCTTCCTTGACATAGATAAGCACTCTACAGACTCATCTGACCCAAGTACTCTGATTAAAGTGAATCCATCCAGAGCAGCAACAGGATTAAGGTTCCCTGGGGTATAAAGCAGGGAACTGTCCTATTAGAAATCTACAGAAGCCACAACTGTGGGTATAGGCCAGCTCCTTATACCTGAGTCAAGTCAGAGATTCATGCACTCATGGGGGGCCTTTCAGCCGGGTACCACCTTAGCAGGTCTTCCCATGGCTGGTGAATGTACCTGATTTCTATCTCCCCACATGGCTGCACAATAGCTCATAAGCGGTTAGAATCTTACACCTAAGAGAAAAGATGTATTTCAGTGAAACAGATGCAGCTTACACACCACATGAATGCTGAACACACCCCTAAAAAAAAAAAAAAAAAAAAAAAACCAACCTCTCAGCCTCTGCAATGGGACAGCCTCCACATCTAGACAGGGTGGTGTCAACTCTGGCTGGGCGGAAGCTCTGAATGTTCACAGAGTCAAATCTAACCTGGCCTTCCTTGAGTCTTTATGTGCTTATCAACTCAGTGGCCAGAAGTTGGCCTTGTGGGCCTTTTATTTAACTACATTTGCTGCTTCGTGACCAGTTTTGAAACGCTTGTTAGCAAGCTTTTTTTTTTTTTTTTTTCTTCAAAAGACAGAGGCAATGGGTGGGAGCAAACTGCAGCTGCTCTGCCCAGCCCGGCCCTCCACCACCCACCACCGAGGTGGGGCTGTGACCCTGGGGCTCTGCAGGACACTGTCGTAGAAGCTCCAGCAGGACAGAAAAGCTCACCCCTGGAGTTCCTGAGTTTATCTTGCGCCTGCTGCCACTGTGTAACCTTCAGGTTAATTCTCATTTCTCTTTCTTCAAGATAAAGAGTTACTCTCGCCTGAAAATATTATTTCTTCCCCTTGATCACCACCTCTCTTTTGTAACCAGGTCTTAACAGATAGGCAGCATATTACTTAGTGAAGTAGATTTCAAAGTTAATTGATAGAGTAGATATAATTAATTGTACCCATGTAATTTATGAAGTTGATAACTGTGGTTATGTAAGAGAATATTCCTATTCTTAGGAAACACACATTCTGAATTATTTAGGGCTCAAAGACCATACTGCATCTACCTTATCCTCAAACAGTGCATAGAACAAATTTAATATATACATATAATTATAAAAATATGTATATTAAATATATAGAAAACAAATGATGTATATATCCATTTAGCAAAAGAGAAAAAAAATTAAGTAAATCACTGTGAATCATAAAGCCAGCACTGAGTGTATCAAGACTCTCATTCTTTAGGTCAAAATTCACTATGGATATTTAAAGCTAAGATCCCACCTGCAAGCCTGTGGCTTTCTGTGCTGCAGCTCTCATAGACTTGTCATGATGGATCAAGGCTTCATTCCCCCGAAACTTCAGGTGCAAATGAGCTGTCAGGGGTGGTTTTCAGAGAGCAATGAAGAGCCCCTTCCTTAGAAGCTAGGAGAGTCTGGATCTCCCGTTTTAGTCCAAGGAAGCTAAATGGCACTTGCAACCCAAAATATGTAATGATTCACCCCTTGGTAATAAAGCAGCCTTGGAAAACTCCCTAGAGGGATTAATCTTAATCGGCAATTAAGATAAAGTCAGGGCACATGCTAATCCAGGGCTTAATCGAAGACAGTTTAATGTGCTGCTGTGGTGTAGATGTAAGACTGGGTTTCCACTAATTGAGCCTGGAATGTGGGTGTGAGGAGGAGGAACCACAGCACAAGGACAGCCTGCACATCCACGGCTACAGAAGGCTTTGCACAAGCACTGGGCAGTCTCGGGCTCAGCCACGACCATGGATGGCTCGCCCTGCTGTTCTGGCTCCCAGGTAAATGTAGGTCCCACTGTCTTTACAATGCAACCAGAGACAAAGGGAAAGCAAGTTGTTAACATGGTGTACAGATTACTTGTTGCCTAGCTACCCTGTTCTGAAAGCCCTGATTCTTGAGGTGATCAACAGTTCACCCAAGGTCTGGAGACCAATATGAATACGAGGAAAAGCAAAATCAAAAAATGAAAACAATTTAGAACAGTTTTCAAAGAAAATTAAACCCCATGTCATGGTTGGGTTCTTCCTAGAATTTCCTTTTCTTCGTATTTCTAAATCCAGACCATCATGCGATACAGTTTGTAAGTGTAAATTCCCAAGGACCATGACATAGGACCATAGCTTAGCCAGAGAATCCTGACACATGCTCTCCAGTTGGTTTTCTCTCCAGTTGTGTCATTTTTAAGTCTCATCTTGTCAGTCATTATTTGAAGATTTGATGTGGGCATTAGCCAGGAAGTCGTCATAAGAAAACTAAACATCCAGGAGTTCCCCTCGTGGCTCGATGGAAATGAATCTGACTAGTATCCATGAGAATACTAGTTCGATCCCTGGCCATGCTCAGTGGGTTAAAGATCTGGCATTGCCCTGAGCTGTAGTGTAGGTCACAGATGCAGCTTGGATCTGGCATGGCTGTGTCTGTGGCGTAGGCCGGTGGCTACAGCTCCAATTTGACTGCTAGCCTGGGAACTTCCATATGCCCCATGTGTGGCTCTAAAAAGACCGGAAAAAAAAAACAAAAAACAAAAAAAAAAACCAAAACCTAAACACCCAGTTTAAACAGCATACACTATAGAGGAGATTATCTGTGTTCTTATCCTCATCACTAAATGCACTCCAGACACCATGCTCCCAACCGTGTGAAAGGCCTAGGTTTGGATGCCGTGAAACACGCAGAGGTGTAAGGCAGGGCTACTTCCATGCAGGAGCTTTTGCCTTCCTAGAAAGAATACAATATTCAGGGGAAATGATAACTGAAGCCCCTTGGTGGTGTGTGAGAGGCACCAGAGAGAAAGAGCACGCTGATCTAAATGGGGCAAGAGGTTTATTTTGGCTGTGCATTCTGGGAAGGCTTCCTGGAGGAGGTACGTTCAGGTAATCCAGGAAGAGAGAAGGAAAGAAGGCTTTCCAGATGGGAAAATAACCCACACTCAGAGGCTGGCAAATGACATACAGGATTGGAGGAGGGAGGAGAGGACGGATGTAGGAGAAGAGGCAGAGGAAAGAGGGTCAGAGTGAGCATATGATGGGCCCAAACATCCTGGTTTAAGAGTTAATGCCTGTCCTCTTACATACTGCAGATAGAATTGCAGACTTCGAAAAAAACACAAAACAAAACAGACTATCCAGTTAGATTTGGATTTCAGGTAAACAATTTTTTTATCTACATGTGTTTCAAATATTACATGGGACATAACTTACAAAAAAATTCTTTATTGTATATCCGAAATTCGGACATGACTGGTATCCTGTATCTTATCAGGTCACCCTAACTATAGAACTCTTACTGGTGTTCAAATAGAAGAGCCCCATGAAGATAAATCTCCTCCAAAAAGAAGTCTAAGGGTCAAATATAAAGAACTGAGATATTATGAAACCTCACTTATTGTAAGTTTTCCTTTATAGGAAAGCTCAGTGGAAATCTCATGCCCTGTCTAAGGGGTTCCCTGTTGGTGAAAGGCATGAATTCCCTGACATGAGCCATGAATTCAACAATGTCAGCCATGAAGCCATTGTCCCCCATGTTGAACTGGATTGGGCTTTGGAAACATCATTTCTTCAAAACCCCTGACTTCTAGGCTTTCTACACCTGCCCGTGTTTTCAGGATTGTTAAGAGAGAGATCAAATGTAATAGGCATGATGTAAAAAGCATGATATGGAAATCATACTGGGCGGCTACAATTTTCATTAAAATCTTTTTTTCGGGGAGTTCCTGTTGTGGCGCAGCAGAAACAAATCCGACTAGGAACCATGAGGTTGCAGGTTCGATCCCTGGCCTCCTCAGTGAGTTAAGGATCCGGTGTTGCCATAAGCTGTAGTGTAGGTCACAGATGCCGCTCAGATCTGGTGTTACTGTGGCTGTGGCGTAGGCTGGCTGCTACAGATCCGATTCTACCCCTAGCCTGGGAACCTCCATATGCCGTAAGTATGGCCCTAAAAAGACAAAAAGGCAAAAAAAAAATCTTTTTCTTCTCCAAGAAGACAAGTAATGTATTTTTTGAACACTTTAAGTTTTTAGAATATTAATGGGCAGCATTCAGAAACAAAAAGCCCCTTAAAGGAATTGTAAATGGTGCCTTTTAAAATGACTTTTCTTCCCTACCCTGGTACCCACAGTAATGAACACTCCTACCCAATCAAAATATGAAAACAAAATTGGAGCTGTGTCAGCATCTTGGCTGCAAATAAAACTCAAAACAGGTTAGAGCACATGCTAGGAATACAAAATAAGGTTAGAAATAATGCTTCAGCTGTGAGTTCTTCAGGCTGTGGAAATAATAGAGCATAATTTAGTAGAGGGAAACTAGGGGAGTCGGCATACACAGGGAAATGAAAGAAGCAAGAAAAATGCAGGGGGTAGGAAACAGTTGGAGGAAATTGGAGGAGGATCCTGGGTGACTTACCATCAGAAGAGAGGAAGAAGAAAGGCCCAGCCTTGTCAGAGAAGCTCCAGAAGTATAGGGGCCGGACTGGCTGAGTTTTATATAAACTGCTCTCAGGGAGTTTTCAAGGGGATTCTAAATGGACCTCAGACTCCAGAGGGTCAAGCCTGTAGCATCAGGGTTTGTAAAATCAATATCTGCCTCCTGACAAGACCAGTGAGAAGGAATTCACTTTTCTTACCTGATGCCTAGAATATTCAAGGGCTGTTAATTATATTAGTCTAAGATGATCCTCTAAACCTTAAGCAAATTTGTGGAGCCGCTCAGCGCTTATCTCGGTTTATAGATTCAGACATCAACCCACAATGTTCAACGGAATGGATTCTTTTGTCTTTTCTTTTTGCAACTTCATCAAGATATCACTAGTCCAGATTCCACCCCTCCTGCCCTGGCTTCCACCCCATAAGAGCACCTGATCTTGGTGAATAAAGAAGAAACAAAATAGTTAATAGGTTTTCTGCTTCATATTGTACTTGCAGTGAGCTTATCAAGACAGTTATCTTAAATAGCAGTTTGCACATTTACTTTCATTCTAACTCAAAGAGTATTTTGCTTAACAAACATTGATCATGGAAGTTAATTTCCCTTTGTACTTTACTTCCTGCTGCTAACAGTTAAGAACCTGTTATTAAGGGAAAGGGGCAGAATTCCTTTACCCTCCGTTCACACCAGGAAAAATAATTCACAAGCTGTCATCTCTGTGGTACTCCAGTCCACCCTACATCAGCCAGTACCAAGAGGATCAGATGTCTTGTGATGACAGTGACCGTGGTTTCTCAGGCCACATTCACAGTTCACATTTTAGAAAGAACCACGCCTGCTGTGCACATTCAGTGAAGGATGCGCAGGATGGGGAACAAACACATGCTGATTAAAACGCCCCTCAATATACTGCCTCCTCTTCTCTGTGTCCTCTCTGGAAGTCCTCATTTTGTGAGAATGTGTGTTTTCTCACCTTTAATAATTCATGGCCAAAGTCAACTCCCCCCCTCCTGCCTGGTCATTCCTTTCTCATTGTCTGCATGTGATGGGTTTATCAGAAAGAAGAAAAATCCATTTTTATCAAGCTAGCCTTCCTTCTTTGTCAGTGCACCGGCTCTTAATTTTATCACGTATTTATGATTTGGGCATGAGATGGAGTTTAAGCTTTGGTCTCCGGTTTGGTTTATTCCACACTTATGCTATTCCATATGATTATTTTTTAACAAGGCCTTTAGTGGTTAGCTGTCAAGACAATTATTTTACATGTTCAAATATAGTATGGGAGCAAAGAATAAAATTGGGCAGGTCCATTGAGGCCAATGATTTGGAGGGAAATTGATGTATATTCTGAGTTTCCCACACCCCATGTGAGAAAGAGAGGTTCAACGAGCCCTCGGCTCCCACCTGGGCTCACCTGCCATCCTTTTGGGTATTTTCGCAGGTTCTTGGTAGGCTCGGTCACTTCCTGATTGACCTTGCAGGCATGGCATGGTCCTGCAGTGCATGCATGCTACTCTTATTCCCCAGGCGGTACCCAGCAAGTTTCTAATGTGTTTCCATTTTGAAGCCTCTGGAGGAACTTACCTGGATATTCAAAGCAGTGAGTGTGTTTGGTCATCTGGCACCCAGGGAGTGAGTGGCTGTCTTAAGTCTAGAGTATGGAGGATCAGTGTGGGTGTAGGGATGCGGCTGGAGAAGACAAACTAGACCATGCATGGAATGTACTGTTGACCCTTCCAACTTAATTTCCCTTCCCCAAGGAGACCTCAGTGGGTGTGTGGCTCAGATCCCTCCACTCCATAGGCCACCGAGAGTTGAATACTTACTGGGGTCCTAGGCTCCTGTGCTAGGCACAGGGGATACAGCAGTGAATAAGCTACAGGTCCTGCCCTTGAGGAACTAATGGTAAAATGACGGGACAATTTGACCTTCTACCACAAGATGCTTGAGTAAGAATGGAGGCTCCAAGAGCTCCCAGGTCAAGGTAACTGACTTAGGGGTTCGTGAAAGTCTTCACCAAGATGCTGACAGTTAAACTGGGTTTAGCAGGATCAGGAAGTGTTTCCGGGTCCAGGAAAGGAAAGGCAAGAGCATCCAAGGCATAGGGAATAGACATTGCAAAGGCAGGAAGTGATAAACTGCTCTAGACTCCCTGGGGGACCGTGAGAAGTTTGGTATGACTGAACTTGAGTATTGCTGAGTGTGCGTTAGGGATGGATGTCCAGGAGCCTCGGGGCCCCCTTCCTAGGACTTTCCTGCATTGCCCATTTGAAAGAAGGGCACTTAAAACTCATGGCTCTAGTTCTAACACCCAGCTCGTCACTCATCAGCTGTGGGAAATACTGCAAGGTACTTATGAGCAGACGGCCTCACTATTTTCTGGTGTAAAATGGGTGTTAGAATTCTAGCCCTGTAGAGGTTCTGGGACAATAAAATGAGATGACTGATCTAGAGCAGCTGCTGGTGTCCTACAATTGTCATTATTTGCCTTTGTGAGTGTCCTCATCATGGGTCACATACTCAAAGGGCCAGTGGCCCAGCAGGTCACACACAGACATCAAGAGAGCCACAGCTAAGGTGCTTGATGTCACCTGTCACTCACCAGGGTTGAGAGAGAACCTCTGAAACAGGCCCCATGCAGGGAGAGAGCCCTGCCATCACATCTTCCAATTTTCCAGGAGAGGCTGCAAGGACAGCTATTTAAGTTAAAATGTCCCACCTTTTCTATACTGGCTACTAATCCGAATTTAAAACACAGTGCAGGCAAAACCATTCTGTGGGCCATACCCGACCTGTGAGCTGCCAAGTTTACGGACTTTGATGTCTCCCTGCTCTCTCCCACTACATCATGGGCTCTCACAGGGCAGGGGCTGTGGTGGCTAATGCTTTGTGTCAGGGCTGGCTCATGGGGGGGGCATGTTTTGTGGTTGGAGGGCACTGACTTGGGGCCACAGACAGACAGCAGCACCGGGGGCGAGGCAAAGCCAGCCAACAAGTGAGGTGTTCAAAAGTGCAGAATTCAAAGGGTGACCCAGTGCCATAGCACAAGCCCGGGAATGAAAACTTTTCAAACTCAGCCCCAGCAAGAAGCTCCTGGAAGAGGAGCAGATCCTTGGAAAAAAAAAAAAAAAAGTGCTGTCTGTGAAGGGCAAAGTTTGGCAATCTATTAAACAGCAAGTTACAATAGGCGAGTGTGGAGATCACAGAAGCTGGGATTAATGTACACACATCTATACAGGGAACTTTGATGCTTTCAAATGCCTGCTTGCCATCTGAAAATCAGGCAGCAGGCATCGCCTACATATTTCACAGCAGTCTACCTGTCTGGGTGTTTGGGCTTGACAGCAGGAAGCTCTTTGAAAGGAGGCTGAGGCATTTCAAACACTTCTGCTTGAATATCCAGTTTGTATATTCTGCTGATGGCTTTTTATTTTATTTTATTTTATTTCACGAATTTTGGAATTGCTTATGAAATGGGAAGTCTGCAAAAGAGCAAATTACTAAAATGCTTTCGACAACCTCACATCTGTAATCAGACGCCCGGGCTCACACACAATCTGGGGTAACTAGGAAGGAAAGAAGTCTTATTCCCCCATCAGAACTGTTTTCAGCAACAGTCTAGTAAAAGGTATCAAATTGTTTGAACCATTTGACTCCTTCCCAGATAATTTCATAATGGTTTAAGCAGGGATGTTTATGGCTTTCGATGAGTAATAAATAATTTAGAAGCCATTCATTAAAACCTTCTAAATTACAGATACTGCAGGCAAATCCCTTATTTTAAAGAAGGAAAGGATGACCTGAAAATTGGGCCCCTGTCTCTTGCTTTCTTGCCTTCCCTTCTCTTTTTTTCTTATTCTCCTCACTAGCGAAGTGAGTAAAAGAGCCAGCATTAGAGGGTTTACCCGCCATGGTACAGGTGAAAATGAAACTGGGCCGCACTGGCCTGGTGAACTTCAGGGGGGGAACTCCGAAGATTTTAATTTTTATTCTCAGGTGCACACTTGTCGTGTTCGTCTTCCTCATGTCTAAAAGGAGCCATCGTCCTGGCTGAGAAAGAGAATATAAGGATTTGCATAAGGGAGGTTCTATTGCTCAAGTTTTCAAAGCTGCCATATAGGAGGCAAAAAAAAAAAAATAGGCTCCTTATCCGCACGGTGATGTAGGTGTGGTGGCTTGGCTTTCTCTTCTGCCACCACATTGGGAGGCCTTGATCAGGGGTGTGGGAATCTTTCACAAGAGCTAACCAAGGCAGAGAGGATTAGTTGTCATTTTATTCAAAACCTGCAAGTAGGAGAAAGGGTTGTCAGTACCCTAGGGCGATACTTCGGAACAGATAGAAGTAGGTATGAGGTTTGGAGAATGATTCTCAGTTGATCTCCGATGCTCCCAGGCCAGACTCGGTGGGTACACGTGGAGCTTCATTTCAGTGGGTTTGCTGAGGGATCTCAGGGGCCAGGAGTTAGTTCAGTCCCTAGATGTTAAAGGTAAGAAACTGAACTGTTAACTTGGTTCTCTCATTTGACAAGGAGCCTGTATCAGCAAGAGAGAGAGGAGTTAGAAATGTGCTGTAAGGTCCAGGGTCTGCCCAATGCAAAGCCATCTCTCTCCCTAATAGAAGCAGTTCTCATTTCCACTGCTTTGTCACCCATATTGAAATTTAACACCAATACACCCATTCACGTGGCATCCAAGCCACAAGGGCTGCTGTCTTTTGTGGTCACAATCTCTAGGCTGCTCTCCTTTTGCTGAGGCAGGCTGCCGAGAGGGCACACTTAGGTTCCAGGCACAGAAGCCATCTCCGGCTACACGATGAACACATTTTTAAGATGTCCTTTTATGGTTTCTTAAATGACAAGGCATTTAAAGTACAACATGATAAAGGGGCACAATCATAAAGTAATGTGGTCGGAAAGGAAGCTATTTTATGTGAGCAGGAGTGTCAAAGCGGAGCTTTATCAATGAGTGGAATTTCCTGTAAGTCGAAAGATAAATGAATTAGTAACTCCGAGTAATTTTTTTAAAAATACATATCCAGATGAAAGCTTGGATAAGTTTGATCCCTTTTAGCCAATGAAGTATGATCTCTAATTAGGTTTCCACGCAGACGGTGCAGGCTTGGAGCACATTTCTGAATCTAGTTGACCTTTTCAGCTGGAGAAGCCAAATGATTTCCATTCCATGCTCTTTAATTCCGGAGGAATTTCTAATTTGTTGCCAGAGATAAAAACTCACTCCAAACAGGAAAAAAAAGTTTTAAGTAGTCCAGAGTCCCATTTATAGAATATGGAAATCTCAAAGCTAGAAGAATCCTAGGAGATCACTTTATTCTGTCTGCGCCCCACCCCCACCCCCACTCCCGCCTGTAACTGATAATAAACTTGAGAAGGAGAGACAATCAAAGACTGGTCCAAGGTCACTCAGGGACGTAGCACCCAGGACTCGAACCCGCATCTGCTGCTTTGCACCCCAGACTCCTTGAGCTGCTGGTTTCTCATTTGCCTGCCGCCCTTTCTGGAATCGTCCGGATCGTTGCCGAATCAAAGGTCCCTCCCTGAACTCCAGCATCAGGCCTGCTTTAGGGAAACTTCCACGGGCCAACACCTAACCCTCTTGCCTTTTTTAATTTCTTTTGGAAATTCTCTATTCTCTCACCTTATTAATGTTAAAACAAAACGGGTTCTTTTATTGCCACAGGCAGCAGGAAAGTGAACTTCTTGATGGAGAGAAGTGTCTTCCCTAGTGAGAGCAAGTAAATTAGTTCTGAGGTCCTCTCACTCACTGTAGCTGTAATGAGAGAGACACCAGCCCTTCTTCATTAATGAGATGCCAATCACAAAGGGAGCAGCCTTGGAGAGCCTTTGGGGAGGGGGTGGCTGGGGGAGCGCGGTGATTGGCACTGTAGCGAAAAGGTAGGGAGCAGGAAAGAAGAGCCCCCTGAGGTGGGAGAGGCACGTGAATGGTCTAGAATCGGAGGGGCAGGTCTGGTGGGAGCTGGCAGTGTTCCTGAATGGGCACATCCGTGCAGTTTATGGGCAACATCTCTGAAACCGAGCAGGAGAGCTGGGGAGCTGCCATCTGGCATATATCCCCATACGTGCTTCCTAAGGCAAGGATGCGATCACGCTAAGTGTGTCCCACATGGGGACTCGTATGATTGGTGCCGGTTGGGGTGGGTTAATGATGGGCTCTCTTGGAAGGCTGGCAACCAGTATATCTTGTCTCTCCTCTGCCTTAGAACTTGTCAAGGGTTTCATATACTGTGTAACTGCCTAGACTTCAAAAAGGAAACTTTCAAAAAGATAGCTAAAGAATGAGTTTCCGAGTTCCCGTTGTAGCTCAGTGGGTTAAGAACCAACGTGAGGATGCCGGCTGGATTTCCGCCCTCGCTCAGTGGGTTAGGGATCCATCCAGTGTTGCTGCAAGCTGCAGCATAGGTTTCAGATGCCACTAGGGATCCCAATTTGCTGTGTTGAGGGCCAGCAGCTGCACTTCCAATTTGACCCCTAGCCTGGGAGCTTCCACATGCCGCAGGAGCAGCCCTATAAAAGGAAGAAAAAAAAAAAAGCTAAAGAGGTGTTTAATGCTGAGGGAGTCTCCTCTTCCTTGCATGAAGTCATTTCCATGGTAGGAGACCCTAGACTTAAATTTGCCTGAAGACCACTTATTCGGGGCAGGGAAACATCTCAGTCATATTTATTCAGCTCTCACTATCCAAAAATGGTTTGGGAGTAAGTCCTGCTCCTGGCAAGACTGTTCTCTCTTTCCTCCTTAGCTGCCCAGTACAGCATTTACCACACTGTTGAGAAAATTTGGGGAAAATATCCACGTGAGTCTCCTAACTCAGGCTTCAGCATCTGCAGCTCACTTTTGCTCTGGTAGGTCGGTAAAATTCTTTGCATTTCAGAAATGAATAGAACTTCCATTTGGAATTAAATGTCCTTTTTTTTTCCCTCCAGTTGCTTTTTCCCTCAAAACATTTCTGTTTTATGAATATGGGTCTCTGTGAAGGTTAAGAGACTTTCAGCGCTCAAAACAACTTAATAAAATGGCTGAGCACACAATTAGGCATGCTTATGTCCTTCAAGAATCAGGTAGCGGAAGTTCTAATTGGCAAAGCAGCATCTTGAATGTCATTTTCTCAACCCATTAGACCATGTCTAACAGAGAGGAGAAGCAGCAGCAGTTTACAAAATACCGATAGTGTTTCTCTTGGAGACACAATTTTAGGGAAGCTGTTAGATGGTACTGAACTTGCAGATGTTACAAAATGTAGCTACAAAGCACAGTTACTTCAAGCAAAAGGACAGTAATTAAAATCATGTGCAGACTTACCTATTCATAGTAATGGGGGTAAATATGTGCGCTAGCAACCTTGAAATACCTCTGCAAGGGATGTGTGTGTGTGTGTTTCACATGTTCTTTAAAGACATACAATCAGCCACAGGTGCAGTAACACATCCTGTCCCTGAATTCTTGGTGATCTTTCTGCACAAAGTAGGTAAAACCTAAACTTGTCATTTGAGAAAAAGACCTCTGTCTTTAGTTATTCAATCCTGATACTATAACCTCAAGGTCTGTCTGCTTTGGGTGTACCACAACTAAAATTTAAATTAAGAAGAACTAGAATTTTTCAATAAATCCAGGTCAGAGAGCCTCCTAGAGACTTTTGTTTGCCTGGAATCCCCTCATTTCATTTAGCCCTTTGGAAAACCTGACGAGACTCACCTAGGAATTTCATTTTTTGTTGAGGGCCAACAGGAGGAATCAATGGAAAAATAAAGATTCATAAAGCCAACAATGCTTTACTTTTGATATTTTGTTTCTGCTAGAAACCTGTTTTTCAAAACGGTGCTTTACAAAGCCTCCTTAAGTTTTAGATACCTGGATTTTCAAAGATAAAAATCCTTGCAGATGTTTTGGATTAATTTGTTTTTGAAAGTGCCCAAGAAGAAAAAAATAGTAATAAAAGTGCCCAGGAACTTGATTTCCAAGGACTAGATGTTTTTTCTTCATTACCAACCAGTGTGTTTTTCCAAGGAGGGAGAAACTCAACTTGTGATTGACTTGAGTGCAGTAGAGTCTCCTCCTCCTGGGTTTTAGGAACATTTGAAACTAAACAAAGCACGAATGTGTCACCTGACTCTGGTTATTTTAAAAATAATTTTGTCAGCTTTGTCGAACCAAATGTCTCATCCAGCGACTTGAGTGTAATTAGAGGCATCTGTAGAGAGTTATGGGGAAAGGGCAGAAGTCCACCCAAAAAGTAGTTCATAGGAAAGGGAGGGAATTTCAGTTGTGCCTCCTCAGCTGTATTGTAGAAGGGCTATTCCTTTAAGTTGATAAATGACTGGTTTGAGCAGACACTAGAAGTATTGGTCTAGGAAGGACCTTGAAGACAGAGAAGCCCTGGGATAGAACATGATTGTTTTTAACATTACAAGAGAGTATTGCCCAGCACTTTTAAACTAGTACTTCTAGTGAACTGGCTCTTCCACACATTTACCATAAAGTAATTGACATGTGTAATGCTGACCCTCAGGCACTACAGGATCCCAAAGTGCCTTTTGAATCATCAAAGAATGATTCATTGCGTTCTGGGTGGTTTTCTTGTTGAGTGTATTTTATCGTATACTAATCCCTTTGAAATTTGGTAACACACCTATGACAGGTACCAGAGGTTTGCAATCAAGAGCACAGAGCCACAGCTGGCGAGTAGGAGGCTTCTCTGGCATACATGCTGATTGCCACCCCCACACCCTCCATCCCGCTGCCTCGGAGGAGGCAATGCTGCCCAGGGAATCTGCAGAAATTGGTCTCTGTGAAGGTTTCCATTCAACGCCTCCCCACGCCTCCCTTTCATGCACAGTTTGCTAGCTGGAGCCCACGTGTAAACAGAATTCCATATTCCCAGCCCACCCTGTGCCCAAAAGGAGAAGGGCCAGAAGCCTGGGGCAGTATTAATGTGGTGGAATCTATGAAAATTCTCATATGTGACTACTTCCTATCTACAAAAATAGCCATTTTAAATGGACCCATTTCAGTGATTACAAAAATCAGGTGCATGTTCGTCTGCATGTTTGTATGTGTATCTACCACTCACTCAGAAGACACAATTAACAAGGGTACCAAAGTTCCACCGGGCCACAGGATTTGCTGCCCTCCTGGTTTGTTAAGCAAATGATTTTTCCTTCTGTGCTGTTCTGCAGCCATTCCAGGAATGGAACCCCAGCGTGTCACGGCACTGCTATGTATTAGGTGAAAATGGCCTTCCTCTTTCTTGCTATGCTCTGTTTATATTTTAATGCTGTTTACCAATGGAATACTCCATAAATATTCATATAGGGGCTGTACAAAGGAAAGGCTCTGAAGAGCTCTTTATTAACAAGCTCCTACAGTAAGGGTAACTATGGGAGAGAGGGCTTTAATCCATCCTCGTGAAATCCTTGCACAAAAACGGCACTACCCACTCCACACATAACGTTGGGCTGACCTGGGATTTACCAGCTAAATTCACAGCTAAAAGTGTCAGCTAATGAATTATTCCAAGTAAATTAACAGACCTAGGGAATCCTTTCTCAGTCCCCTACCAATGCACCCTCATTAGTGAATACTGTGGATGTGGAAGACTAGAAGACAAATTGACTGGGTGCCCAAAGAATGTTTAGCCCACATGCAGCCCCTTGCACATGCAGACCCAACAAAGTTTGAATTTTATTGTAGCATCCACCATCAATTGACATTTGATAGAAGAGCATTTTCTTCTTCCAAAGGACAGTTTGGAACATATAAAACCATTTTTGTGTATGTGTGTGTTTTTAATGCTGGAAAGAGTGTGCAGAAAAGGGAACCCTTGTGGTGGGAATGTGGGTGGGTGGACCCACTATGGAAAACAATATGGAGGTACCATATGATCGATCCAGCAATCCCACTCCTGGGCATATATCCAGACAAAACTTTTCATTCAAAAAGATACATGCAGTCCTATGTTCATTGCAGCACTATTCACAATACATGAAACAAGACATGGAGACAACCTAAATGCATATCAACAGATGAATGGATAAAGAAGATGCAATACATACACACAATGGAATACTACTCAGCCATAAAAAATAATGATATAATGCCATTTGCAACAACATGGATGCAACTAGTAGTTCTCATAATAAGTGGAGTAATTCAGAAAGAGACAAATGATATACTTATATGTGGAATCTACAATATGACACAAATGGACCTATCTACAAACAGACTCACAGGCATAGAGAACAGACTTGTAGTTGCCAAGGAGGGGGGGGAAGAGAGTGGGATGGACTGAGATTTGGGGGTTAGTAGGTGCTAACTATTACATTTAGCATGAGTAAGCAATGAGGTCCTACCGAATAGCATAGGGAACTACATCCAGTCTCTTGGAATAGACCATGATATAAGATAATAGAGAAAAAGAATTATATATAAATGTATGATTGGGTCACTTTGCTGTACAGCCAAAATTGGCACACCATTATAAATTAACTATACTTTAATAAAAAATAAAAATAATTTTTAAAAGCTCAGAATTCATAATGAAGCAAACTGAAACAATTTTTCAAAAACAAAAATGTTTTGTGCTTCAAATTTAAAGCTATTAAAAAAGCAGTCCAAATTTGAACATTAAAAAGTTTAAATATTGAACTATTGAATTACTAGCAAATTCCAAATACTACCAGACTGGTCTTTGTACCGAAGAAATTTAAACACAAATGACAAATTAATTGGCATCTCCTTGACTGGGGCAGGGGGTGGGCAGGATAAGATGTCAAATGATACTATTTTTCTCTTATCGTTTTATCAGAGATGGTAAACTATACCTACTGTTCAGCCAGATTGGCTTAACTGACAAGAAAATACCTGGGAAAAGTGTGGGTAGAAAAAATACTGAAGTTGGCAGCCCCTGGGATCTGCAGAGCCCCTGGGATCTGTACTGTTTGACACATGCTTCTTCAAGCCCTACCCACAAATGGTTAACAGAGAGTAGGGACGATGTCAGATTACATTAGAGGCAGATTTCTCTATGTTTATGGGCAAATCTGAGACGGCCAGTCTTTCAGGTTGGGAGCTGCGGTTGCACGCAGAATGTGATCCTAAAAATGAAAGGCCAGTGTTTAATCCTTCCAGCTACTCAGCTTCCTCGTTATTCCCTTGTGGGAATTGTGGTTGCTACTGACTCAAAACAGTTCCCCCCTCACCATCCCTCTGCGTGGTGATGTATTCATGGCTAGAGGTAGCCCCAAGCCTCACCTCAGCCTGGACTCCAGTGGAGGGTCCTATCCTGAGAATTTAGTTCTTCTCCAGAGAAAAATCCAACAGAAAGGACTTTTAAGCCAGGAAGTGAACAGTGCTGTGTGTATATTTATGTGTAATGAGATGTTCACCCTCAAACATCGTCTGGACTGGCCTCTGTGGGTCCGGGCTCTCAGTGTGTTCCCTTGGGCCCTCCTGGGGGAGTATTTCTTAGCAGAGCACATTTTTGTTACGTGAGGCCATAGCTGCATGTGGCCACTGAATCAACCATCTTGACGTCAGTTAGTTCTTTCCAGTTGTCCTAATGACTGTCTGTTGAGCATTTGATTGGATTAGGACAGGTTGATGCCTTTCAACTGAATCAAGGTGTAGGAAGGAAAAAATAAAAATCTCTGTGTTGTAAATCTAGAAAATTATTCCAACCTTAGCTCAGCTATGAACTTACTATGTGACACTCAAATCTCTGCATCTAGGGTTTTTGGTTTTTGGTTTTTGGTTTGTTTGTTTTTTGGTCTGTAAAATGATCATCTGTCTAGCCTATTTCATCAATCTTTCAGGGTTTTTATAAAGATTAAATGAGGAGGACCCCCTGTGGTGCAATAAGATCAGCATCGCTGCAGCTCAAGGACGCAGGTTCAATCCCCAGCCCAGCACAGTGGGTTAAAGGATCTGGTGTTGCCCCAGCTGCGGTATTGGTTACAACTGCGGCTCATATCTGATCCCTGGCCCAGGAACTCCATGTGCCATAGGGAGGCAAAAGGAAAAAAAAAAAGATGAAACAAGTTGGTGGAGATGAAAGCTCTTTAATCTATTTGAGTTATCAGCCTGAATTATAGAGTTAATTGGCATAGTGCTACAGGAGAGAATTTGAGGATGGCTTTACAGGGAATTTCTGTGCCTGTTGGAAAACATTCTTTTAACATGTCCCAGTGGGAATAAGAAAATGAGAGTCAGTTGGATCCACTTGATCACCACCACTTTAAAGATAAGCAAAAAATAGTTGAGAGTCACAGTGAATCTTTGCATTAAGCTGTTACTAAAGAAATGAAAAGGAAAATTCCCACTCCCCAATTGTATTTGAAAACAGAAGCATCTGAAGCGTTAGAAAAAGCCACAGTGAGTGGACAGGATGTCCTGGAATGACACTCTAGGTGTGAATAAATCACTGGAACTGATGGCATCCTCCCAAGAGTTTTGAAGGAACTCAAGGGTGAAATTGCGGAACTGTTGGCCAAAATGTGTAGCATGTTACAAATGGGTACTGTGCTCCAGACCTGGCACATTTCCACTGAAGCTCTGAAAGGAGAGAAGGACAAATAGGTGAGTCTCACTTTCATACCTGGCAAGCTGGTAGGGACTGTGTGAGCGGATTGTGTCACTGAATACGTGCTTATCATTTTGCACAAAGCATTTATTGAGCGTTCATCCTGCCCAGACACAGTGCTGGATGATGGAGATGAATAAATGAAGGGGTCTAGCAGGCAGTGTGAACGGGAGTCGTAAAACTCTAGTGCTGCAAATGTGGATTTGGGGAGTCACTGGCATATAGATCTGAGAAAGAGCTTTGAGTTGGAGAGCCAACTCCTATCACTTGGCAGTGCCTGCCCGGAAGACCGTGCTTATTAGGACCAGACCATTGTTTTGGTTTTTTTCTTTTTTCTTTTCTTCCTTTTTTACAGCCACCCCCATGACATATGGAATTTCCTGGGCTAGAGTGGAATCAGAGCTGCAGCTGCAGGCCCACGCCTTAGCCACAGCAACACGGGATCCGAATTGCACCTGCAAACTACCCCACAGCTTGCAGCAATGCCAGATCCTTAACCTGCTGAGCGAGGTCAAGGATCAAACCCACATCCTCACAGAGACAATGTCGAGTCCTTTACCCACTGAACCATAATGGGAACTCCCAGCATGAGACTATTTTGAAAAAAGAGAGGTGAAATCTGCTAGTCATGTCTGCCCTGGGCAGCACCATGCTCTGTATTTGCCTGAGGGTGCCTGTAGTAACCCCCGGGAAAGTGTGAAAAGAGAGAATGTTGGAAAGTAGACTCCTACACAAAGCAAGCATTTAAGGATGAAGGAAAAAGCAGCAAGAAAAGGAGGAGATATGGATCATCATTTGCTCATCTGTTCATTTATTCATCAAATAAATATCACTCTCTATGTACCAGGCACTATTTTACACACGGAGTCACATCCAGGGAGCAGGCAGTGCTCTCTCTTTGGAATTGTTCCAAAATAAATGAGAGAAATGTCAGACAGTGATAAATACTCAGAATCAGAAGAGGGTGATGTGATGTGGTGGAGAAAGATTGAAAGAACACTTTAGCAAGATTGGTCAGCTCTTGGAGGAGCTGAGAACTGAACAGCAGGACTAGGTGAAAAGCACTCCAGGTGGCAGAAACAGCTGGTTCAAAGGCCCTGAGGCCGAGGACAGGGCAAGAAAACATTCTTCCCTGAAGTTGTCTGTGTAAGTTAGCAGCTTGAAGGGAAGACAGGTCTAAGGAGGAGGTTTCCTGATGCTACTTGTGGATGGTTGGCTGGCTGTTTAGAGTAAGGAGACTTGATAACGTTCGTAGATTGAGGAAAAGGAGAAAGTGAAAGGGGAACTATTGACTGTATGAGGGAGAGAGAGAATGATAGATGGTGCTGAGAAGGAGATTCATCTTGGAGAAGGAGCATAGATGATAAGAACAGGGACAGATATAAAAAGTTTAGGAGTTTCCTGGTGGCTCAGTGGGTTATGGATCTGGTGTTGTCAGTGCCGTGGTGTGGGTTCGATCCCTGGCCCCAGAAGTTCCACATGCTATGGGCCTGACCAAAAAAAAGCCGTTTAGAACAGCATTCCCGAACCATTTTTAAACTTATGAATTCATTTCTTAATTATATGTATTATTTGGAAACTTTTTTAATCATCTGATCATTTCGCATGCAATGCAAAATGAAGTGATTTAGTGTTTTAAAATAGGTCATTTTAGCTCAGTATATATTAAAATTTCTATTATAAAATTAATTGAATACAATATTTACTAATAATTCATGTATTATAAAAATTCTGAATGAGTTCCATCTAATAAACAACACGCATGATTTAATTTACTTTATGTAAGAAATTACAATTTATAAAACATACATTAAAATGACATCTAATAGTGTGCTTAGTTTGGAAATCAAATAAATATTAAACTGTGGCTTGAAATTTAACTGTGTTTCATGGCATCAAATACCAACAACAACCAGATTTGGAAGCCTTGCATTTGGTGTAAAAACATTTTTTTTAATGGTTTATTTTTATTCTTTGTTTCTTTCATTTATAAATAGTGAAATAAAAAAAGATTTTTGGTCACTCTTCATAAGCACTTCTGTGCAAATAATTGAAAACTAAAAAGGCGGAGTTCCCGTCGAGGCGCAGTGGTTAACGAATCCGACTAGGAACTATGAGATTGCGGGTCAGTCCCTGCCCTTGCTCAGTGGGTTAACGATCCGGCGTTGCCGTGAGCTGTGGTGTAGATTGCAGACGCGGCTCGGATCCCGCGTTGCTGTGGCTCTGGCATATGCCAGTGGCTACAGCTCCGATTCAACCCCTAGCCTGGGAACCTCCATGTGCCTCGGGAGCGGCCCAAAGAAATAGCAAAAAGACACACACACACAAAAAAAGAAAACTAAAAAGGTCATAAGAAACACTGAATTTTCTATTCTTAACATTGTTTTTTTTGTTTTGGCCATGCCTGTGTTTTGGCAGCACTGGACCCTTAACCTGCTGCACCACAAGGGAAGTCCTAACTTTTTTTTTTTTTTCAATAATATATCGCAATGTGTTATATGAGAGGTCAATCAAATGTAATTCTGATATGTGGTGAATAAAAACTTACAGTGTATCTACAGAGTTACTATCCTATATATGCTTTTCATAACTTTTCAAATTCCTCTGCTGTTTGCCTTTACCCAAAGGCTGAATACAGATAAAAATTAGACCAGTTAATCATGTAAGCAACTAACCAAAAAAAAAAAAGTTTTTTAATTGCATGGTAGTCAGATTGCCCCAGCAGCTGGTAATACTCAGCTCAGCACCCAGTGGTGGAGACCAAGTCATGCACACATGTTCCTCATCCCTTCTAAGTGGAAAAGGTGTTTAAATAATCATTGTATTTATTCAGTTGTTTAAGTAGAAATGCGCTTACCTGCCATTATCCCCATAATGACGTGAACACTCCTGGAATAACTTTGTGTAGCTCTAGGCTTCCCTCATGTTGGGAACTGTCACTTGGGAGGAGAAGGTGGAGACCAATGAGAAGGAGAGCAATCAGCTCCTTGAGGGCAGAGACTTTGTTTTGGTCACAGCTACATCACTAACACCTGGGATGGTGCCAGGCCCAGAATAGGCTCTTAATGTTTTGGTCACAGCTACATCACTAACACCTGGGATGGTGCCAGGCCCAGAATAGGCTCCTAACAGATATTTGCTACTGCGTGAATGAGCAGATGAGTGAATGCAAGGTGAAGAAGAAGGTCAGGTTCTCTGTGGAGGTGGGGGATGGGGTGGAGGGGGAACTTGAGGAACAAGAGAGGGAACCAAGAGGGCATGGGGGAGCAAATGGTTTGCATAACAAGCATGGCATCCATAAATGACAGTCATTTGTCCCAGACTATTTCTTAAACAACCACTGTGTGTTTGGGCTTGTGAAAGATGCTGTGGGATTCAGCGATGAAAAAGCCTTCCAGCAACTCACCGAGATGATGGAGATAATGAAACAGGTCTTCATTCCAGACTGGGTACACACTGACTGGTGCTCCTGACGTCAGGGGAGAGGCAGGGGCTCTGACACAAGCAATGCAGTGTGAATCTCAAGAATCAGGGAGTGGGGTACTCCTTCCAGGTTCAGCACCAACCAGAAAGCCACCAAACCCTCTGACTCCCATCTCCTCATCTATATAAGAAGGGATTAGGACTGGGTCTCCTCTAAATTGTCTGCTCAGTAAACTCCAACAATCCATGGGCTTTGCAATTTCAGAGTAGGGGGGTGTTGATGTTGGCAGAGGTGGAATTATGTCTTCCAGGGCATGGAAGTGAGTTGGCCTTGAAGAATGGAGCAGGATTGCAAGCATCTGGGGAAGAAGGACTAGAAACGAACTCAGCCATGAGGATAAAGTAGTACAAAAAATTTTATGAATTAAGAAGAAAGAGGTGAACAACCAGGGTCAAGTGATAAGACAGGTTCCATTCTGAAGTTGGAATTAGCTCGGGTCTCTTTGTTGTAGTGTTTTCTCATTTACATACAAAAAACAAAAGGTTAGGATGATCTAATTGGAGCCATACCAGCTTTGGAACCCCCATAGGTTGATGTTAAGAGCTGTCTTACAAAAGAGCTAAGTGAGAGAATGTACCATGAACTCTCCATGTTCATGAATGACGATGACGATTGTCATAAAAGATGGTGAGAAATGCTACGACTGTTTATAAGGTGGGAAAGCAGCAAATGATATTCAAGTGGATAAGTATAAAAACATCTCAGGCTGTATTTCAAACTTGGATGTCTGCCTAAACACGGGATGCCATGGAATCCTAGAAGACTGACACGTATAGGCCCCACCCAGAAATCTCCTGAAGCCACAAGTGGAAATATCACCTCCACTTGCACATTCTCACTGAGAGGAGGCTGGAGATCCGGGGGCGGGAGGTAACCAGTGCTTCTGTTCTAGGACCGTTCTAGGTCCAATTCTGGCAAATTGCTTAACCTTTGACTAACCTTGGTCTTCTCATCTGTGCAGTAGGAATGATAAGACCCATTCTATGTGTATCACAGCACTGTTACAAGGATTAAGTGAGACAAGGGAACAGATTTGCTTTAAAAAGAATCAAGGTAGTTCCTGTCATGGCTCAGTGGTAACGAATCTGACTAGTATCAATGAGAACACAGGTTCCATCCCTGGCCTCGTTCAGTGGGTTAAGGATTCAGCATTGCCATGAGCTGTGGTGCAGGTTGTAGATGTGTCTCGGATCCCACATGGCTGTGGCTGTGGCGTAGGCTAGCCTCCGATTTGACTCCTAGCCTGGCCACTGGTGCGGCCCTAAGAAAAGACAAAAGGAAAAAAAAAAAAAAGAATAATCAAGTCCTGGTGTTACGAGAGTGAAGTGACAAAAATTTGTGCATTTGTGATGTCTCTCTTGTATGTGAACAGCTTGTGTAAGCACACTTAAAATAATTCTTCGTATCTGCAGAATGCTTTAGAGTTTATCACCGCCGCCCCTCTGCAAAAGAGAAAAAAATATAAAGCCTAGCATAGCTTTAAATTCAGAAAACCTAGGTTTGAACAGCAAAGTAGTTACTTGCTTCTATAACTTGGCAGAGAATTAAAGTATCTAAATTCCATTTTCTCATTTGTAAAACAGGTGCTGCCTAGGCTGGTCAGGCGGCTGTGAGATTTAAGTATGGTGATGGATGAGGGGTAGTGATGTGGGTGCTTATCTTTATTCCCACACCTCACTAGGACACAAACTCCTAGGGCTGAGGTGATGTCCGCTGGTGTGCCCAGTGCAGCATAGTTCCTGAGACGGAATTGGTGTTCAATAAGTATTTGTTGAATGGATGGATGAATGGCATGAACGGCTGGGGGGGGGGCACAAACTCTGTAAAAGAGACACTTTCCTGGATAAGACAATCAAGGCTCAGAGACTTTTAAATGACTGCCCAAGGGTTCGTGTCAGAACTGAAAACTGCAAGCAGGCTATGCGTCTGAGCACCTTTCCAAGGCATCCATGTGCTACCCTCTGTTGTAATTCTCTGACCTTTGGCGAGATGGTTAGCTCCAGTGTGCAGGGCTGTTATTGTCCTATCTTTTAGAAAAGCAGAGGCGATACTATTTGCCTTTGTTTTCTCTCTCTCTTCCTCTCTGCCTGTCTCTTTTATTTTGATCATGGGGCTCATGGGGTAAAATATTCAAGTCATTTTTTTTTTCTTGAAAAGGGGCCAAATGAAAAGGAAAAAACATAAGGACAATCTCAGATATCTCTGGTTTTGACAGTCCTTGGTTGGCAGGACGCAGCCGGAGAAAATAATGTTCACTGAAAAGTACAGTTTGTTTCTTTCCCCGCAGACGGAAATCTGTGTTTGGGAGGCTGATTCATCCGAGGGCCCTTGCGCCAGGCCTGGGACCAGCACTTTTCATTATTTGCTCTGTTCCTCTTTCGTTTACAAGGTCAGCGTCGATGTTTTGGTTGTTTTCCCAACAGTGCTCCACTGACCGACTTCGCTCTAATCCCTTGATGTCACTTAAATAAACGCGAGGCGGGAGGGGGTGGGGGGAGCGATTTGAGAACTCCAATGATTTCCTGCCGCTGTTGTTCTCGGCGGCAAATTAATTTGATGCTGTTATGTAAGTGTAATCATCCTCTCTAATCACATCACAGGATTGGGAACTGCCAGAAATAACAGGAGGGAACATTCGAGGTATCAAAGGGGAGCCACTAAAATAGATTGTTTATTTAGGTACCAAATTGAAACGCTATTATTGGGAGGTGGAAAACAGCCCTGGCTACACTTTCTTTTCACACCGTCCCTGCCTTTTACATACTGTATTTGTCAGTGTGCATCAGCCGGAAGTAAAAGGAGATATGAAATCAGAGCTTCCAATGGTGCCATCGGGGAAGAAAAGGCAGGGGGTTGGAGGTGTCTGAGCATCAATGGGTTTTTCTTGATGCTCAAAATTTTGGTTGTATTTATGCTGTTCTAAAATGTTCCCGTCATGGCTCAGCAGAAACGAATCCGACTAGGAACCGTGAGGATGCAGGTTCCATCCCTGGCCTTTCTCAGTGGGTTAAGGATCCGGCATTGCCCTGAGCAGTGGCGTAGGTTGCAGACACGGCTCAGATCTGGCGTTGCTGTGGCTGTGGCATAGGTCAGTGGCTACAGCTCCGATTCGACCCCTAGCCTGGGAACCTCCATATGCCACAGGAGCGGCCCTAGAAAAGGCAATAAATAAATAAATAAATAAATAAAAGTTTTCTCTCTTGCCTGATATTCTCTCTTTATGTTCACCTCACTCCCTTCCTTATTTCTCCCCAGCCTCCCCCATTGCCTCTGTCTCCCCAGTTTTGCGTGTTTACAGCTTCCCTGTCTTCTAACACGTGTTATCCATTCTTTCCCCCTTCTCAAAATCTCACCCAGCTCCTACTTGGACAGAGAGCCCTAGATACAAGAAAGCCTGTTCCCGCCTTATTTCAGACTGGGTTTCTCAGGGGGTTTCAGTTGTGGCTCAGCAGGTTAAGAACCTGAGTAGTATCCATGAGTTTGCGGTTCAATCCCTGGCCTTGATCAATAGGTGGAGGATCCGGCCTTGCCTTGAGCTGTGGTGTAGGTCACAGACACAGCTCAGATCCTGCATTGTTGTGGCTGTGGCTTAGACCGGCAGCTACAGCTGTGATTCAGCTCCTAGCCCAGGAACCTCCATATGCCATGGGTTTTTTAGAAAGGAAACAAACAAACAAACAAACAAATAGAACAGGTTTCTCAGAATGGGCTAGGGAACAGCAGAAGAGTGGCTTAGAGTCCTGTTTTTGAACTTTGGCTCTGCCCTTCTAGGGCAGGTGATCGTTTTTGAGCATCAGTTTCCTCATCTGTAAGAGGGGTTAGCAACACCCAGCCTTGCCTACTGTTGTGAGGATTCAGGGAGAGGACACCTATGAAAAGTCAGTACACAGTACACAGCAGTCAAGGATACTGATTCTGGAGTCAGAATCCACAGCACTGCCACTCACTCACTGGTGACCTTGGTCAAGGTGCTGACACCTTCATGGCCTAGTGTCCCCATCTATGAAGTAGGGTAATGTTAACATGGATCGGAATAGTAGAGGGTTAAATAAGATTGTATATTTTAAATGCTTGGCATGGTGCCTGGCTTTCTAAATGTTGGTTTATCAGCTTTATTATTGTTCTCATTATTATTATTTATTGTTGTAATAGCAAAACCTAATTAAATAAAAACAATAATCCTAATGATGATCCATTTCCTGCTCTCCTCACTTCTCATTCCCACCACTTATCTTCACACAACCGCAGATAGCTCTGAATGTTATTTGCCATCAGTCACCCAGACATGACAGTGAGGCTGAGGGGATGAACACGTGGAGAGGTTGTGGGGGTGGGGGGTGCCCACCATGGGGAGGGAAAAGACATTTAGCTGCAGGAGATTAGGAAGCATTCTCCTTGGAGCGTTGAATGGTGGCCTCTCCCAGCTCTCCATAACCCTCTGCCTTGTTCTGTGTTCAGACCCTCTATTGCCGTTCTTCTCTTCTGGATCACTGCGTGTTTTGAAATGCCCTCCACCAGCAAAGCCCTCACATCAGAATGAAGTTATTTCTATATCCTGGTGTGATGGAGGGGCACCAGCCTGGGGATTGGGAGGCTCCTATCCTTCCCAGCCCTTCCCCTTTGGGTGACCTTATGACCCTTGGTGGCTTTGATTGTGAACATGGACAGCGGAGGTATAGCCCATGTAACCTGGAGTGCCAGCCAATTCCCCATGTCTGAAGCAACTACTAGGATGTTGAAAGTTAGGTTTCCTTGCCTTGCTTGAATGGATTACAGATTATTTTAAGTAAAAAATAAAAATTTGTTTGCAGAACTACTGTCTACACGCCCATCACAGAAGGAAATAGATTGCTATCCATGGCCACCTTTCACTCTTTTTCCTCTATTCTCATCTCAGGTCTCTCCTTTCAAGATTCTCTAAATATGTTGCTTCCCCAAGCAGCAGTTAGCCTGAGGTGGAATGCGAACTGAAGTTTGGTCATCAGATCCAGATAACACTGAGCTCTGGGGCAATCAGACCAAAGAATGTTTATGAAACTATATTGAAACTGCAATGAGAATCCTTTTTTTTTTTTTTATTTGTCCTAAAGAAAGCTAGCTGGATGATTCTTTTCTGTGCATCACTTCATTCTACATGAACTTCTCAAACTGCACAGATGATTTATGCTTAAAGCAAAGGAAACACTGGTTGATGAAACCAGTTGCAGTGCAGAGAGTGGGTTCTTTCTCGGATAGAGACATAGCTGTGGTGTCTTGGGCTTTTGAGTCAGGCTTTAGCTGTGCCATTTTCTAGCTGTGTGACATGGCACCAGTTACTTAACCTCTCTGAACCTCAATTTCTTCATCTGTAAATAACTAGGGATATATGAAGACATTATGAAATCATGAATGTAGAGTACTTGACACATAGAAAAGTGTTGATTGATATTAGCTATTATTGCTGTTGTTTAGGTTTAGATATTCAGATGTCTAAAATTATAGAGCAGATTTTCTCTCCATCATACTCCTGGTAAAGGAGACGCTAAGTTTTCTGACAAATACCCTGAAACATTTATCTGGCCAGATCAAGTTCACATCCCCTTGGCCCATCAACTGTATTCTCCCTTTCTTAGCTAGTATAAAATTAGCCTTGAAATTAATCCCCTGAAATAGCTAAAACAGTTCAGTATTTGACTATATAGCATAACTCACCACCACAGAATATTAGTTAGCGAAAAAAAAAAAGCATTAACAGAAATCTTATTAATTTGCGTTTTATCTATTCTTAAAGCAATTTGCAGTAATGCATTGGATCAGGCTATATTAACTTTTACATCTCTGTTTTATAGAAATAATTTATTAGAAGAATTAATGGTGCAAATGAAATCATAGGAGATACAGTAAACTTTTGAAAAACAGCAAATATTTATCTAACAATATGGTCTATGTGAAAATAAAACTTGTAATTCATACATGGGTGTTGTTCAGTGGGTATGTAAAGCAATGTTTCTCAGAATTTCATCCGAGAGAGAGAATCATGGGAACAGAACGTTCAAAAGTCCTGAATTATACCCTTAAACTCCTGAACTAGGATCTGAGGTCAGGGAACAGAGGTAGGGGAAATAGAGGAATATGCATTTTCACAAGCTCCCTGAGTGACAGGTTTACTAAAATGTAATAACCGCAGTTAACACAGAATATTGACAAAGCACTTACACCTTAACTCAAGTATCCCAGGAAGCCCTCCTTAGCAGTGGAATAGAGCTCCTGTGTTTCCTTACTGGCAAACATCAGAACCTCTTCTCTTTAAACTATTTCAAAATTCGAACTTATCTGCCAGTGCAGACTCATCTTCCCCCACAATGAGGAGGTGCTACTGAAGCAGACCCCAGCTTCCCACAGTCAATGCCAAGCTTGGTGCAGGACACCCCTGTGACAGTCAGAACATCTCAAAATTATCACAGTAAAACTGAGATTCAAGAGGAGTAGGAGGCAAGGAACGGAACCAGACTTGGACCCTTGGAGGCCTGGAAAGAAAACCAGGATAGAACATGACAAAGATGGGTTCCTGAATCGGGAGAGGTTTGGTCATGAGGGATAGGTTGGAGCCCAGTTATGGGAATGAAGGCTGGCAAAGAGCATGCCTTGATTTACAGCCCCTGACCGCACGATCCGCCCCTGAGGTGACATAGGAACCAAAGTGATGGGAAACCTTAGTATACCTAAGAATGACACAAGGAAGAATATCCTTACTCTATTTGCGTATGATTTTTTGAAAGCCGATGGTTTGTTCAATATTTGGATCCCTTCCCTTGTTAGTAAAATAACCCCTGTGTCTGTAAAAAACAAATTTATGGCTACCAAAGGAGAGAGGGAGAAGGAAGGGACAAAGTATGAGAATGCGATTAACAGATACAAACTACTACACATAAAATATATAAGCAACAAGGATTTACTGTATAGCACAGGGATTTATAGTCAATATCTTATAACAGCCTATCAGGAAATATAATCAGAAAAAAGTAACTGAATCTCCATGTTGTACACCTGAAAATAACTGTAATATTGTGAATCAACTATACCTCAATTAAAAAATAATACTCTCTATGTCTGAAGGTGCTGGTTTTTATCACCCTAGATCTTTATTAAGTAATTGCACCAGTATTGGGATAGGATTATTTTGCACCTGTTTCTATAGACACTATATCATATAGATGTGCACATGTGCAAATACACACACACATACACGCGCACACACACTTTTCAGACTAGCTATGTTCATACTTAAAATAATTCAAGCTACGCTTTGACGGAAAACTAGAGCTTTATATCTTTTTTACAATGGCAGAGAATGTACAGCAAATACAAAATTCACTTCGTGGTCAATTGTATGCCACAGTTTGTCAGAGATTAAGAGCATGGGGTGAGCAGGTTTGCTTGTAACTAAAGCACAGACTCTTGGCTATTTGCAACATTTTAAACTTTAACAAGTGGGCGATGCAATATAAATGATGCTTTAAATATTTATGCATTGGGTGGGAATCTATATTAATTATAAAACAAAGGGCCAAGTCCTAGAAACAAAGATGCATTAGTTTTTAATTCCTAGGTTGCTGTACTGAGAATTAGATCCCTGAAGGAAAAGCGTAGAAACAAGAAAGGTTCTACCTACTTACCAATACTTGATTTGCAGCTTACCTGGGAACCCAGGACAAGTTATCCAAGAACTTCCTGGGGTCTGTTTACATAGTCTACCGTGTGCTTTGCTGTGGCCTCTAGCCATCGATCTCACTGTGTGTCTGAGAATGCTGTTCTTATGCACAGCCCTCCTCCTGGTCCATATGGTAAAGCCTCACCGATTCTTTTTTTAACCATTCTTTTTTTATCATAGTATGGGTTTTTTAAATTGAAATATAGTTGATGTACAATGTTGTGTTAGTTTCAGGAATATAGAAAAGTGATTCAATTGTAGATAGACAGATAGATAGATATTCTTTTTCAGGTCCTTTTCCCTTATGAGTTAATAAAGGATGGAATTCCCATTGTGACTCAGTGGAAACGAAACTGACTACTAACCATGAAGACCAGGTTCAATCCCTGGCCTTGCTCAGTAGATTAAGGATCCAGTGTTGCCGTGACATGTGCTGTAGTTCACAGATGCGGCTCAGATCTGTTGTGGCTGTGGCTGTGGTGTAGGCTGGTGGCTACAGCTCCGATTTGACCCTTAGCCTGGAACTTCCATATGCCATGGGTGTGGCCCTTAAAAAAAAAAGTTACCAAAGGATATTAATATAGTTCCCTGTGCTATACAGTAGGTCCTTGTTGTTTATCTATTTTATATATAATAGTGTGTATGTGTTAATCCCAAACTCCTAATTTATCTCCCTCTCCCACCACTGTCCCCTTTGGTAACCACAAGTTTGTGTTTCATGTCTGTGAGTCTATTGCTGTTTTGCAAATAATTTCCTTTGTATCATTTTTTTTAGATTCCACATATAAGTGATATCATACAGTATTTGTCTTTCTCTGACTTCACTAAATATGATAATCTCTATGTTGCTGCAAATAGCACTATTTCATTAGTTTTGAAGGCTGAGTAATATTCCTTTGTCTATATGTACCACATCTTCTTTATCTACTCCTCTGTTCATGGACATTTAGGTTGCATCCATGTCTTGGCTGTTGTAAATACTGCTACCACGAACATAGGGGTGCATGTAGCCTTTTGAATTAGAATTTTGTCCAGATATATGCCCAGGAGTGGGATTTTAGTGTCACATGGTAACAAGCCTCACCTATTCTGAAGTCCTGAGATGGAGGAGGCAGCCTGAACTACAGGAAGTTTATAAAGTGCCTCTAGAAGGTGGTTGGGGCTGGTTAGCTGTTTTTCTCTGTGTCTGAAGAGTCTTTCTCTATTTAACAGGCCAAGGTTAAATAAAGAGGTGTCAGTTCTTTCCAGTCCATTGCTCTGTGTTTGCTCTACTACCCATCCCTGGAACTCTGCACCACAGAGAAAAGCAGATTCCTCCTTACGCTTCTGTCTCTTGGGAATGCTGCTTCCCTGAAGCTGGTGGATGAGGAGGCTTGGATATTCCCATCTCCCATTTAAAACATCTTTTTGATCAGCTCACCATGGTTCCCAGGAGCCTGGCTTTTTTTGGGGGGGAGAGGGGACTCTCCCTTGGCGATTAAAACATGTCTATTCCCTGCGAGGTGGACCATAGTCAGCTGTTCTCACCTCAACGGAAATTACGTCATTGGTTTCTTAGAGAAGAAAATTCCTAAGTAAGTTTTAAGTTGAGTAAGTGACTTTTCCCAGCCTGGGATGCTACCAAGCTTTAAAGGGAGGGTCTCTAGTTAGGGTTTGAGGGAAGCACAAGAGGAGGGTGGGGGCTGTGAAGACAAATGGCCACCCATTCACAATTGAGCCTGGGGCTTCGTTCACTGGAGTTAATTAGTGAGTTTGTGCTCACTAGTCGATTCAGACTCCTTTGCTATAGAATTCGATTTCTCCTCTCTGGAAACAGAGTCCCTCATTCCACAAATTTAATTCAAGTGGGCAATCCACAGTATAAAGTTAAAATAATAATCCTAATTATTTTTGCAACGCCACCAAGGGAGGTTTTTAGGACCACATGTTGGAGATGGTCTAGTAGGTTTAAGTGTCCAGTTAATTGTACCACCCTCCATTTCATCTTGTCTGTCCACACGTAGACTTAGTGAGAAATAGTCACGCACAGTGAACCCAAGCCTGAAATCTTTACCTCTTCCGGAAAGCCACTAGAAGCTTCTCTCTCCTTGAGTTTCTGTTTCAAAAGGTTTCAGTTTTCTCTTGGGAAAAGCTACCAGGAGTCTGGATCACTGATCATAGGTAGTTTAAGGTCAGAATGTTTTCTCTCTCTCCCCTTCCAATTTTTAACCATGTTTATACAGAGAGTTCTAAAGCCTAGAATTTATGATTCTCAAGGCTCATAAACCACTCTCCACCCACCATAGAGTTGTAAGCTGTGACTGTGCACAGCTGCAAGGCATACCTGCCATGTTCAGCATCTGAAAAGCTACATACAAGTGGGCGGCAAGCTGGAAAATCAAACCTCCATTCATTAAAAAATAATAATAATAAAATAAAATAAATGCACATGGCCCACCACCCCGACAGCTGGCAGCCTATATTTTTCCAGCTGGGTTTTAGCTTAACACCTTTTGGGATATTGTCCTCCAAAAGGATATATTTGTGCTTTTCACATCTGACTTTTGGTTTTTAAAAAATGGAGCCCAGAGACTGTGTTGGACACATACTTCTAAATCCATGAAGGCTTAGTCTACAGAAGCCACAGGAAATACTATGATATTTTGGAAAAGGTCGAGTTTCATAGATTCTGTAAGGCACTCAGCAGTTGTAATTATTTCTTTTATTTAAAAGCCCTCCAGATATTTTTTTCCAGAGGGTCTCTGCAATTGAGGGCAGCAGACATTTTTTTCATACTGTACATTCTTTTTGGCCAAGTGCTGGAAATACACAGGAAATAAAGTGGTTTTGGAAGATCCAGCAGAGGCCAGGCCAAGGCATGAAGTCACCGAAACGAAATGGGAAATCTCCAAATCATCAGCATCAGGTTTTGGCTGCCTTTGTTCCCCTCCTTGTGCAGGAGGGAAAAAATGAACAGGTGAACACACTGATCTGTTGTGTGCTAACAGAAACCAAATGTCACTACGTCCACAGGCCCGGCTCAGCAGCTGGAATCGCTCAAGAGCTTGAGACACAGGCCGACAAGACAGATGCATCGAGGCGGCCAGGAAAGTGGAATGAGTTGCCTGTGTCTTAATTCAAGGTCTTGGTGCTGCTTTGGGCCCTGATTCCTGCTGGTCTGGCTCAGGGCGAGGGCAGAACTGGCCAGGCCGAGGCAAAGAAAAGCAAGCCAGCTCCTTGTCGCACCAGCCTCTGGGCCGCCTCTCAGGAAAATCCATTGCAAGGACTCTTGCCTCAAACCAAGGAGAGAATGAGCCAGGCCTTTGGTCTCAGCTACTAAAAACAACAAGGCAGGATCAGATTCTGAGGCAGCAGGTAGACATGTGTCTGGCTTCCTTTCCATAGGGAGGTACAGCTCTTTGGAGGAACAGAGACATACAGGGAGAGACCTCCATGAGGGGCGGGCCCCTGGCTCTCGCCAAGCCATTGCCTCCGAGGTTGGTTGGATGGGATTCCGTTGGAATCCTGGAAAGCAGAGAAAACTCCCCTGGAAACAAACTTGGATTGTGCAAGGCCCTCACTCGTCACTGTCTCATTCAGATTCTTTGGGGCTGCTTTGGGCTGAGTAGGGTTAATTTTGAGCAGAAAGGGAAAGAACTGCAGCCAGCATGAATGAAGTGCTCCCAGGACAAGTCACAAAATGGCCTTTCAGAGAACTCTGTCCATTGAGAGGGGAGCCAGCGGGTGAAGTCACCATCAGCACAGGGCGTGGTGGCTGAGCACAGGCTGGATTCAACAGAATCCTGGCCTGGGCCCATCACGCCCTCCAGCATTTCCATTTAATCAGTGGTGGAGGCCCTGGGTGAAATGAGGTAGGGAAGTTGTGCAGTTCCCAGTAGATTTCCAAGGACTGAGTTTATTCCTCCCTGGCTCCCAAGACAGAGGACATACCAGGAAGGGGTAGAGAGGACTTGCTTATAGCCCTGGGCAGAATCAGTCCTGGCCCCATGCCAGCTGCCATTGTTATCATTAGTTACAGTAAGTAAGTCACTGAATATGCTGCCATATAAGAGGTCATACCAAGGGATGATGTGGGTAGCTCTTTACAGGTCACAGAGTGTGCTCATATGTACTTATGTGATCCTCACAGAAGCCCAAGGTGCAGGCAGGTGTCACCACCATTGCCCACAGTGTAACGTGAGGACACAGAACTCAGGGAGTGACGTGTCCTGGGTCACACAGCTAGTAGGATAGTGAACCAGGACTCTAATTCAGCCTCCTACCTGAGAGCTTTTAGAATGACGACAAGATGCCTCCTGGGGTATAACCAGATCAGCTACATGGATATGGATCCCTGCCCTCTGGAAACTGAGAGCTCAAGGCAAACAACACAGGTTTTTAGATGTAACCCGTATAAAACGAAGCTGCCTTGTGTCCCCAGTGTTAGCACAGTGTCACTTCCAAAGAAGCACATATTTACTTCCAAAAAAAATTTTATAGCAATTTGCATCTTTATTATAGTTTTTCAGAAAATGCTAGAGGAAGGATTTCATCTATAAACTTACAGCAGGAGTTCCCGTCTTGGCACAGTGGTTAGCGAATCTGACTAGGACCCATGAGGTTGCGGGTTCGATCCCTGGCCTCGCTCTGTGGGTTAAGGATCCGGCGTTGCCATGAGCTGTGGTATAGACACGGCTCGGATCCCACGTTGCTGTGACTCTGGCATAGGCCAGCAGCTACAGCCAATTAGACCCCTGGCCTGGGAACCTCCATATGCCATGGGAAGCAGCCCTAGAAAAGGCAAAAGAAAAAAAAAAGACAAAAGAAAAAAAAAAGCTTACAGAAGATTTCCTGAAAAATCTCTTAATCTAGCTCCCCAAAATGCCACCCGTCACCAACAACTATCCTAACCACTCCCCTTCCTCAAAAAAGTTAAGAATCAGTAACTTCTGATTCTTAACTTTTCCTGACCTACCTCTTACCTTCCAAACCTATCATTACATCTTCTATGGGTCTGGTTTCACAAGTGTGAACCAGTCAGTCTCAGCTCCTTTTGGTCTCCTTCATCCTCAGTCCATTACTCTCATTGGAATAATCAGGCCCAGGATTACATTGAACTGAGGTTATCTTCTCCGTGGAGGGCAGGAGGGAGACAGAGGCTGTGACTCTTATTTTCCTGGTCTCACATGCATGACATGGAGACCTTTAAGCCAAAGCAGGAGGTGCATAAGCTGTGTCTGGCAGGCCTTCCCACTAGATTTGGGCTTACAATCAGACTCATGCCAAATAATATTGGGCAGGAGGATGGGCAAATTTGCTTACTAGGCCTACTTACACTTCTTTTGTCAACATCAGTCACCCTTTACACAAGCCAATGTTTCCCACCCTTGCTAGACTCAGCAAAGTGATAGCAGGATTGAAGTTCACTCATCTTCCACTTCACAGTAGGTATCTTACTTCTGTTTGCTGTTTTCTTATGACAGTCTTAGTCAAGCTTAAGTTTTCTGCCTAAGCATAAAAATCATCTTTTCAGGGTAGGCCTGTAAAAGGATGGATTAATGAGTAGCAACTTACTCTTTGCTGTGTTAATTATCCTTGTCTTTGTCTGTGTCCTAGAGATACTATAGGTCAAGAGTAAATGCAGTCAGGGAAAGAGGTGGATCATGTAAAAAGTTATCTCTGTGTAGTGGGGTTTGTGTGATTTGTTTACATTCTTCAGGTAAGTTTTTGCATTTCCAAACCTGTTTAGTGTGATCATCTGACATTCTTAGAATTAAAGTTACTTTCACTTTTAAAAGAGTAAGAGCATTCTTTCACTGGGAAGGGTAGCAGAGAAGGGACACCTAGCAGAGTAGGGACACTTAGCAACTTGAGGGCTGTTGGAGACAATAACTCTTGGAGATATATACATTTCATATATATAGATAGATAGATAGATAGATAGATATATGTATATGTATATATATATAGATATATATATATAGGTATATAAATATATGGGTATATATTGACTATGTGTATGTATGTGTGTATATATAGATATATATAGATTTTTTTTTTCCTCTCCGTTGGGGCCATGGGGATCATTTGCATTTCTCCCTAATCAATCTAGAATGGCTTCCTAGAGGAGGTTGGATTTCAGGAGTTACATAAATGCTGTGAGAGAAACTTTTGTTCAGCTGTGGGGGAGGGAACTAGAAGGCAGCATTCTGAGGAAGCTTGGCAAGGGGTGGCATGTTGGTTCCCCAGGAGATTTGCACAGTTGGTCTGAGCATGTGGAGGTGGGGTCAGCTGTGGCCATGCAGGAAGTGGGGAAAGCAAGCCTCCTACGGGAATAAGGAAGAGGAGAAGTGAAGAAGAAGGGCCCCAAGGTTCTAAAGATGAGACTGGAGGGAGAGGGCTAGATCCCCAGAGCCAAGGGCATGGAGCTCCTGAGGTAGGTGAAGCTTGGCTCCCAGGTCTCTGCATAGATGAGATACTGGCACCTGCTCTGCTGAATCAGGGGGCCGTTTGCTCTGTGCCCTGGGTGTAAACCTCCACGTTTCCAGGAGCAGACTGGGAAGAAATCACAGCTGTCTCAGTCCTGGAATGCTGCCCTGTGAGCAATGCTGTTAAGAATTTTCAGTCAGTCTGGCCTAACCCTATGCCTTATTCCATTCTTTGAAAGGTCTCACCCCAAAGAGTCCTCTTTCCCATCTCACTTTTCCCTGATCCTGGTTATTCTAGCTTGCAAAAAGAAAGCCTGGAGCCCATGGCTTGTTGAAAGGCATATTATCAGAGATTATGTGGATGGGGAGTAAACTGTCTTATTCTTTTTCTGGGAAGGAGAAGCAGGAGAGCTCGGACAGCTCCTCCAAAGTAAAGAGAAGCTCAAGGTCGTATGAAACAACCACTGTTCCTTAGGACACTGTCCTCTGAAAGCCATACTGTGTGGCATAAAGTTTCTGGCTGGGGATGGAATTTGAGTCATTTGTTCATTGAACTTTCTCTTCCTATTCCGCACAATTTGCTCATGACTGGTGTTGTATACGATTAGTGTGGGGAAGCATTGGGAGGGGACCTTGGGACTCCTCCATCGATTTATCACATACTGACCCAGAGCCGAGAACATCCATCCCTTCTCAGCCACACACTTGCACTGCCCAAGCTCAATGCCTAGATCTTATATTTTGCAGTTGCCGAATGTCATGCGGGAAACATAGATGATCTGCGTGTACAGCCTTGGAAAGCACCTCGGCTTCTTTCTCACAGGGGGTTGCTCAACTTTAGGGCTAAGTCTGGTGGGTCAAGCAACCTGAGGATCTTTTTTGAGCGGGAAGGAGGATTGTGCTGGCTTCTTCCCCAGGTCTTCGGGTTTTGTGTATGTACATAACGATATCACCTTTTTCTTTTTCTTTCTTTCTTTTTTTGGGCGGGGCGGAGGGGGGCACACTGCAGGTGTGGCACGTGGAAGTTCCCAGGCTAGGGGTCGAATCAGAGCTGCATCTGCCAGACTACACCACAGCCACAGCAACACAGGTTCTGAGCCATGTCGACGACCTATACCACAGTTCAGGGCAACACCAGATCCTTAACCCAGGCCAGGGATTGAACCTGCATCCTCATAGATGCTAGTTGGGCTTGTTACTGCTGAGCCACAATGGGAACTCCCACTTCTTTTTTTTTTTTTTTTTTTTTTAAGTTTAGCAAATACCTAAGAGATTTATAGCCATTATTTTGCTAGAATTTGTGCAGGGGAAAAAAAAAAAGCCTTCCCAACATGGTTTCCGCTGATCTTCCACAAAAACATGAAGCGTTTTCTATTGGGCACACACCCCCTCAAAGTAGCTATTTATCCGCTCCAAGAGAATATTCTCTCTGGGAGAGCCCGGCTTCTGATGCAGCCTAACTGAAATTGTCATGGGTGCCTTTAAGGACAGCTTAGGCTCCAGTTCACATCCAGGGCTGTGAATGGTGTTGCCAGACCCAATTGTGCGTCTGCAAATGAGCCGGAGCTTTTGCAATTTAAATGGACAGGCGAAAGGGACTGTTGTGTTCTCGCTTTGCGCCTCCCTCCCCTGCGGCCCCCCCGCCCAAGGCATTTGGCTGTTTTTGTGAAAGGTGATTTTTTTCTTCTGAATGTGGCGGCTGGGGGGTGCGGTTCACGGAGGACAGCCAGCACTTTGTTTGGGTTTATAGAGTCCTTTGGGAGTTAAATCATTGAACCTCCGACTGAGAAAGAATTTGGAACCTTTGTTGCAATGCGCTGATAGTGACTAAAAATTGAAGCCACAAAGGGAGTGACCATCTCAGGTATCCTGTCCAGTCTCCCTCAGTCTTTTTCCCTCTTTTTTCAATCAAGAAGAGGGGAAAAGAAGTTGTATCTGGGGGCAACAGACATAGCTCTCACTTTAGATGGATGTCACTCACGAGCAAGGGGCAAGTTCAGTGTTTCTTATGGGGGAAGAGAAAGGTTAATATGGGAGAAAGAACGTGAGAAGTGCATTGCCTCCCCATGAAAATCAGATTAAAAAAAAAAAAGAAAGAAACTGTGCCCTTCCTCGGTTCTTCAGAGGACTCAGCTGCAAAAGTGCAGGATGGAAACCTCAAGTGGAGGAAGGTCGGCACGCGTTCTGGAGCCCAGGCAGATTAGGGCTCACCTGGACTTCTCACAAGTGGGGCGTTGAGAGAAGTGAGCATTCCTCCAGGTTGAGCTGATTTACAGAAAATCTTTGAAGCATTTTGAATCTGGAAATACTTCCTCTAAAATGAGGATAAAACTATTTGATGAGTTTTAACATATGTATATGTAAAACCCTTTAAATATGTGCAATTTATTGTATGTCAGTTATCCAATTAAAGCAGTTTAAATATTTTTTCTTTAAAAAAGAATAAAACTAAATATAAGGAGTTCCCATTGGGGCTCAGCAGGTTAAGAACTCGACTAGTATCCATGAGAATGGGGGTTCGATCCCTGGCCTTGCTCAGTGGGTTAAGGATCATGCATTGCTGTAAGCTGTGGTATAAGTTACAGATGAAGCTCCCATCTGGCGTTGCTGTGGCTGTGGTGTAGGCCAGCAGCTGTAGCTCCAATTTGACCCCTAGCCTGGGAATTTCCATACATCGTAGGTGCAGCCCTAGAAGACAAGCAAACAACAACCAAAAGCTAAACGTTAAACATCTCCCTCTTTCAGCTTTTATCTCACTTCTGATGCTTGGAGTCCCCAGTCTTGCAGGTCCCCTTCGGCATCCCAGAGAAAGCTTTGCACAAACCATTTCTCCATTAGACATGGGATGTAGCCCCCTGTTATAGATTGAAATGTGTCCCCTCAAAACCCAAAGTCACCTGGGAATGTAACCTGATTTGGAAATAGGGTCACAGTCAGAGCAATTAGATAAGATGAGGTCATGTTGGAGTTGAGTGGGCCCCTACTCTGACATGATTGGTATCTTTATAAAAAGGGGAAATTTGGAGATAGACCTACACCTAATGGGGATTAGAATTCTACTATCACAAGCCAAAGAAGAAGGAGAAGGGAGGAGAGAGGCCAGTTACGTATTCTTCCCTAATGCCTTCAAAGGGAATGTGGCTTGCCAAGGACTTGATTTTGAACCTCTAGCCTCCAGATCTATGACAGTACATGTCTGATATTTAAGCCCCTTCGTTTACAAAACTTTTTTACAACAGCCCTAGGAAGTTACTATAGGGCTGCAGCAATTTTTTTTTTCTTTTCTTTTTGGAGCTGTCGTATTTTATTTCTAAAAAAAATTCTGAAGGAAACAAAGCAAAAATAATAAAATTTGTTAAATCGGAGTAATGGATATGCAGGTATTTATAATTATTTTCATTCTTTTTCTATATGTCTTCAATATTTCATTATAAAAGGAAAACCCTCATGCAGACAACTGTAGCAGCATCAGACCTGCAGTACTTTTAGGGACCCACTAAAGCATTTACATTTTAAGTGAATAGAGTAATAATGAATATATCATCATGACACCCAGCCTGGATTATATATGTCTGTACATACCAATGCAGTCATAAAATACAATTTGGGGGCAGGGGGCAAGGAAGGGGCTTGTGAAGACCAAAGTACCCAGGGCCCATAAAAGATGTGACATGGCCGCGGGGTCAAGTATAGATTTGGAATAGGCGTTGAATGGAGAGGCCTCTCTGCTGCTAGCGAGAAGCCCTGGAATTTGTGGTTGCGGTGGGGGTTAGTTAGCGCAGGTAGCAAAGGAAGAGAAAATATCCAATAACTGTGTTGCAAAGTATTCCTGAAGCTTAGCTACTCCGTCCTTCCTCCTCACCTCGCAGCATATTGAGCTGTTTTCACTTTTGATTTCCTCAGAAGGAGGGGAGGCTCAGAAATCACTCCCTTTGGTAGACCGTCTATATTCCTATACTTTGTGCTAAAGCCACCCCACAAAGTGAAACTGAAGCCATCACGGTTTCGGCTGGTCCCCTGCGGAACTGCTTGCTTCACTTAAATCGAGATGGTAGCGCTTAAAATTAAGTCTGGCTTCCCTTGTTCATCTCCCAATAGGTTTTTCTTTTCCACTGTCTCTTCCCATTCACTTTCAAAGCTATATTATTTATTTATGACCTAGTCCAGTAGAAATAATATGCACTTAACTTGCACTTGTAGCTTTTATCCTGTTAATTACTCAGTTAAAATCCATAAAAGCAGAGGGCTGTCACCGAAGTCTCTGCTCAAATCTTCACAAAGGGGAGCAGCTCTTGACAAACTCATTAATTAGGGTCTGCTATGTAGTTCTTCGGAATCAAATAGCCAGAGCTTCCAGGAGCCCAGTGGCCTACGAAGATTGTATGTCTCCTCTCCAATCGACAATTCACACAAACTGTGGAATTCAAGTAAATATCTCCTCCTGACAAGCAGCAATAAACGGAGGACACTTAGGTCAAACAAACAAGTGATTCTTCAGTGATGTGTACACATGACCCACTTGGCCCCCAGTCTGTAGACCAGTGGTTCTCAAACTGTAGTGAGCATCACAAGTCACCTGAAGAGCTTGTTAAAAGCACCCATGGCTGGGTCACACCCCCCAGAATTTCTGATTCAATGGGTCTGGGGTGGTGGGGGGAGGCCGAGAATTTGCATTTCTGCCTAGTTCCCAGGTAATGCTGATGCTGCTGGTCCAGAGACTGTATTTTGAGAAGCACTGGTCTAGACATTGGCCTTTATTGATATTTATTCATGATAGGGGGAAGAGAACACGATCATGCAGTTACTAGGGGGCATAATGAATTTTTAATATGGGGACGAACTGCTTGAAGTCATAGAATCTTCTTTCCTGGAAATAGGTACAAGTAAACACCATTGCTTTTCCAAAACGGCTTCGTGCAGCTTAGCTACAAGACCATGCAGCCAGAATGACAGCATGATCAACATGATTGGACCCCGCTCCCAGTCCATGCAAACTACTGCCCTCCCTCGTTACCCCCACTGGCATCCCCTCTAGTGATGTGTGGATTTTAAACTATTATAGTGGATGGTTCAGGATAAAGGCACTGCAGGAATCCAGATGTGAAAATACACTTTGATGCTGAGATATTTAGGGGCAGCGGCACAGGTGGAGTCTTCTTAAAAAGAGATCCAGAGGATGGGGGAGAAGAACAGTTAATAAAGATTCAGCAAGACCCTATCTTCTAGGCAGGGGAAGAATCTGAATTTTCTCTGCTATGTATTTATTGAGCACCTGTGCTGGGCATATTTCAGCGCTGGGCAGCTGGAGATGCCAAGGTGATTCATCCAGGGGAGCTGATGTTCTAATAGGGGAGTGAGTCAGGCCCACAAATCGTAATGTGGTAGACAGCACCACAAAAGCAGACTCACAATTCCTCAAAGATGCTCCGGAAATCATCATACCTCAAATGTAATTACCTTTCAGGAAGGAAAAAAGGAATATCAGATCAGAGTGTGTCTAAATCAAAGAACATCAAATTAGAGTTCATGAACTGAGAAACTGAAGCCAAAGTCTTCAACTGAATGCTGGCATATGCAAAGGTTTTCTTCTGGGAGCAGAGGTCCTTTTTCCAATATTGCTGAATGCTGAAGCCTTCTTCTCAGTGCCTTTTGGAAGAGGGAGACAGAAGGGCTCATGTTTTGAGATGTTTTCCTTCATAAATCTGATGTCTTGTCATGCTGCTGGCACCTATCATCTGTCTTAGGTCCGTGTACCAGCTGACATCCCCACTGGGAAAGCTCTTAGCCCAACCAGGAAGTACTATTCCAGGATATTTTGGGAATAGGGGAAAAAGAAGACTGAATCTGAGTCCTACACTTAGCCAGCAGCAAGGTGACATCCCTGTTCTCTCTCTCTGACCCCGACAACCTGCAAAACTCCTCCCCCAGATTCGGTCCCTGCTTCTGATAGCATCTGTTTGATCCCTACATGACTTCTTAGAGGTGACAGGGGAGCGGATAATTAGGAGAGGTAACAGCTGAAATGTGATAGATGATGCCCTATTGTGAAGGGCATGAATGCATCTGATCTGCTATGTGTTTAGAATTGGAAATGGAAGGTTAAGTTGGGCTTGGACAGGCAAGTCAGTACATCTTTCTCTGATGGTGAATAATCAACCTTCCTACAGGTGACTTTGCTGCTTTCTGATACTTAATCCTAAATGGAAGCGAAGAGTTCCATTTTTATCTTGAAAAGCCCCAAATCTTGATTGGGCTGTTCTGCTTTGCTTCTGTTTCCTGCCCAACTTCCTTGTGAAATTTTACCCACTGAGCAAAGCTCATCTCTTCCATGAAAGTTTCTCCTGCCACATTCCAATCTCATGGACCTTCTCTACACACATACATTTCAGTACTGAACTTCCATGTACCTCATCTCTTCGGGAAGCCAAAGCGGTACCTGCCTTTCTTTTTTGCCTTAGGATGATTAGCACAGTTCTATAGATGGTAGATCCTCAGTAGTGTAACTGTTTTGCTTTGTTTTTTATTAAATAGCATTAGTCTCTACCCCTGAGTAGCAAATTAGGCAAGTAGATATAGGTGTGATGTGCTTTCCCAGACACAGATTAGAATGAAGTCTGCCACAGATTCAATAACACTAACTGATCTCTTTCTTCTTCAAAGAGCTACAGAAATAGTGTTGGCAATATTATATAAAAAACAACCTTTTATAAAGCAAGCTATGTTTAGTTAGGGGTCAGATGATGCTTTGTTCTGTGAAAGACATTTCACAGATGTCTTTTATCATAAGCAACAAATCTTTCTGTGTTGGTGACCATCTCTGAAGCTGATGTCCTGTGACCCAGGGCGGAGGTTCATCCTTTGTTCTGTGATATATTTGCCTTCTCTGGAATTGCAAGCTCAGTGACTCAGCTTCTTTCGCTCCTCTGCAGAGATGTCAATGACTGTTGTTTTGCTCTCTGTTGCTTTATACATCCTAGGGATTAGCTTTTGTAAACTGCATGGTTTAGGTGCCCACCTTAAATAACACCATTAAATAACTCTCTTTTATACCCAACTGTGCTGCCCACAGTTGTCTATAAGTCAAGTCTGAATGCACATAGCAAAGGAAATTAAACAAAGAAGCAGTATAAGAAACAAACACCAGAGAGATGTATTAGATTGCCAGACAGCAATTTAGTTAGCCATTGCCAAAGGTATCACAGAAATTTCTAGCCTCATCTGTCACCTGAAAGTGGCAATATGATTACCATGACGTCATATACAGAGCTGAATGGACTTTTTGGAAGAGTGCACTGGATCTTTCTGTAGCGTGGTACCAAGGTGTGGGTCTCTCACAAATGACAAAAACCTGTTTTTTACAAGTATCTGAAAATGGAGGAGAACTACTCCCTCATACACACTGCTTAGCACATGGAGCGATCAGGTGTCCCAGCCTAGCAGTGTGCCGTTACCTTGGTGACTCTCTCCTGTTGGCAAGGACCAGCTTTCATGCCCAAAGGCATGTGTTCACAATGTTCAGAGGTGCAAGAACATATTCAAATCCACCACGCTCCGAAACTGATGTGTAAGACCAGAATGTTCCTGTGTAAATGTAAATGAGAGATTTTCCAGTTGTTTTTTCAGTGGAGCCCCAGATGCAGTAGTTGATTCGCCATGTTTAGGGCAGTGGTTCCCAAACTTTATCATGCATCAGAATCTGAGAGAGCTTGTTAAAACACACACTGCTGGGCCCCACCCACAGAGTTTCTGACTTAGCAGGACTGGGTGGGACCCAAGTTTGTGTTTTGAACAAATTCCCAGGGGATGTTGATGATGCTAGCCCAAGGATCACACTTGGAGACACTGGTTAGGGGTCATACGGAATGAACAATAGCTATATTTAAGCACTAAAAATCATACCAAATGCAGAGATACTCGTAGGTTCAAGACCTGGGGCTGATTGAAAGAGTCACAGTTCCTATATCCATTTCACTCTCCCTTTCTCTCTCCTTCTCTGCCTCTGCTTTCCTCTCTTCTTCTCTTCCTCCTCTCAATTCCTCCTCTTCCTCTTCCTCTCACTCCCTCTATCCATCCCCCATCCATCCCTCCACCTCTCCCTCTCTCTGCCTACTCCAAGACTTCATCTGTGTGCTGGTAGTTGAACGTACGTAAATCAGGCACCCCCACTGCCTTCCTTGCCACTGCAAACAGCTGACTGGGGCCTTCGGCCTGAAAAAATCCCTAGGAGGGCAGGGCTCAAGTTCTCATCCATAACCTTCCTTTCTGTCTGCTTCCATGGCCAGACTTGATGTCCATACCTTCTTTTGATATATCTACAAACTCAAGCAGATTTCAAATTTTTGTCTTCCAGAAAGACCTCTAAAAGGTAACTGCGTATCTCTGCCATGACTCTTTATGTGGGATCATATAGTTTAATTTTCAGGCCATGGTATTTTTTCTTCCCTACAACTCATTCTGGGGGGCACCTCTGTAATCCCCCAATACTGACAACATTACTGTTTGCACTTCAGTTTAAGTCTGAAGATCTCCTGTATTGAAATGTGTTCTTTCTTGGGAATCTCACTGTGATGCTGTTCACTCTTTAGCAGAATCAGCCTTAAGGTGGATTGTCTGGGCCTTTACTTGCCCTTAAGGCCTTAACCATATGCTGAGCATACTCAGAATACCTAAGTTTGGCAGTTGTTTCCTCACTTGTCCTCTTTCCCATCTCAATATGGCACCCAGTTCATGGAGCTACCATTGGTAGTTTTACTAAGTCAAAGAAATCACCCCAAGAAAGCAGAGGAAAAGAAATACCGAGAAGTGAGGAGGGGAGGAGGTTGAAAAGGACATTGACTAATGTATTTCCTTATTTAGCTCTATTTCCAAATTTAGGGAACTCATAAGAAGCATAATTGAGTCTCCTACTTATAAAAGTTCTGAGGCAGAATTCCTCCAGAGGAACAGGCAATAAAGGGGCCGACAGCAGAGCAGGTATGCGCTTATTTTCCACACAGTCCCCTAGGGCTTGCTGTTGATGAGACTGTCCCTTTAGAAGAAGGAGATTTCTATCAAAAGAGAGTCGTTTTTGTTTAGAAAGAAAATAGTAGGATAGGGGAGGGGCACTATCTGAGTCTGCTTCTCTGGGGGCTGGTAATGGGACAGTGTGTGTATGTGTGAGTGAGTAGGTGTGTGGGTATATGTGTGTGGATGTTGGGGGGTGTGAGTACCTGTGAGTGTATGTGTGTGAGCTTTCACGTGTAAATGTGTAGGGGTGGCTGTGGGTGTGAGTGACTGAGAGACAAGTGGTTGATTATCCCATCTTAGGCTGGCTGGTCTTGCTTGACCTCCCTCTGATGTCATGAACAAAAGCTGGTCAAATAAGGTAAAGGTGTATTTTTTAATTTAATTTCCCCAATACATTACTTTTTTTCCTCCTGTACAGCATGATGACCCACTTACACATACAAGGATACATTCTTTTTTCTCACATTATCATGCTCCATCAATTTTTTCTTTTTTTCTTTTTTGGCCGTAGCCATAGCATATAGAAATTCCTGGGCCAGGGATCGGATCCAAGCCACAGATGCAACCTATGTCACAGCTGTAACAATGTCAGATCCTTAACCCACCTTGCCAGGCAAGGACAAACCTGTGCCACTGCAAAATCAATGCTGGATCATTAACCCACTGTGCCACAATGGGAATGCTAAGGTGTATTATCTTAAAGTCTGTTTTATTGGAGTATAATTGATTTACAATGTTGTATTAGTTTCTGGTGTACAGCAAAGCGAATCAGATGTATGTATATATTATTTTTCATATTATTTTCCATTATAGTTTATATGGATAGTGAATATAGTTCCCTGTGCTATGGAGCAGGACCTTATTGTTTATCTATCCGACATATAATAGTTTACATCCACTGCTCCCAAACTCTCAATCTATTCCTCCCCACCCCTCTACTTGTTAACCACAAGTCTGTGAGTCTGTTTTTATCTCATAGGTATTCACTTGTGTCATATTTTAGATTCTGCATGTAAGTTATATCATATGGTATTTGTCTCTTTCTGACTTCATTTAGTATAATCATCTCTAGGTTCATTCATGTTGCTGCAAATTACATTATTTCATTGTTTTTTTATAACTGAGTCATATTCCATTGTATATATACCACATCGTCTTTATCCATTCATCTTTCAAGGGACATTTTAGGTCTTGTTTCTATGTCTTGGCTCTGGTAAACAGGGCTGCTGTGCACATTGGGGTGCATGTTATCTTTTCAAATTATTGTTTTGTCTGGATATATGACCAGGCATGGGATTGCTGGATCATATGGCAACACTATTTGTAGTTTTTTGAGGAACCTCCATGCTGTTCTATAGTGGCTGCAGCAATTTCTACTCCAAGAATGTAGGCAGTTTCTGGTAAAGGCTTATTTTATTTGCTGAAATTTTTTTTACATTTTTTATTTCTTATTATGGCTACACTTGTGGCATGTGGAAATTCCCAGGCTAGGGGTTGAATTGGACCCGCAGCTGCCGGCCAATACCATAGTCACAGCTTTGGCAAAACTGAATTTGTGACCTACGCAGTAGCTTGTGGCAGCTCAGGACGCTTAATCCAGTGAGCGAGGCCAGGGACTGAACCCATATCCTCATGGACACTCTGTCGGGTTCGTATCCCACTGAGCCACACCAGAAACTGCCTGTTTGCTGAATTTTTTGGACTGAGACAGTTGCTATCCTTGAGCTTCAGGAAGCCTTCCTAAAATGTGGTGGTAGATTCTTCATTGTGCCCGGGGCGCAGGAAGCCAGCTGCTTGCTGAACATTCACCACAGGGAGAAAAGCTTTGACCTGACTTCTGATCAGGAAGCCTGGCTTCACCACCTCACCAGAATCTGGAAGGTGCTGGCTCATTCTCACCTATCTTCCCATCTTACATTACCCAACAGTTGGACACTAACAACCCTTTCCTGTCAGATCCCATTTCTGTTTTCCTCGATGATTACCGTATTTCAAAACATTACAGCATGGTTTTATTTATTATTACTATTATTATTATTGTTGTTATTATTATTATTATTACTACTGGCATTTAGGGCCACACCTGCACCATATGGAAGTTCCCAGGTTAGGAGTCCAATCAGTGCTGCAGCTGCAGGCCTACACCATAGCCACAGCAACGCCAGATCCTTAACCCACTGAGCAAGGCCAGGGATCGAACCCATGTCCTCATGGATACTAGACTGGTCTGTTACCACTGAGCCACAATAGGAACTCCCAGCATGGTTTTACACATATCTAATATGGGGGGTGGGGTGCGTATGCAGAGGCTGCACTATCCAAGACACTTGAAAGCAAACTTTTCTCTTTGTTAATTCTCGAGAAAACTTCTATCCATTATCCGCTGGAGATGGGTTCTATTCCACTGTATCGTTGATTAGGACGATCATTCAGTCGGAACATGCTATGCATTTGGTATTCTGTTGGGCTGAATGGGAGCAAAGCCTTTCCCGGTGCAGAGCTTCCAGGCTGGTATGTGGAAGGATCGTAGTTCGTTAGTTCTGAGAGACCTCCTGTTCCCAGATGTGTCCTCTGTAGATACTTGGCTGAAAAAGAATCCTGACAGCAACTTTAAGCTTATGTAATTACCATCTACTTGTGAAATTCAAACCTGTGGTTGGTAATAATGGAGGCAACGACTCCCGTGACTGAATGACAAACTGGCTTTCATTTTGGGCACTAACTAGAGTCAAGTGGTAGTGGCTGCCTGGAGTGCTGAGCACAGAAGAAATCTGAGGCCGAGTCCTGGTTCATTGGGAAAGAATGCCACAGTAGATTCGTGATGTCTGCCGTAAACAGGAGTGGGGGTGTTGACGTGTTGCTACATATCTCCTCTGTTCTAGCAAAAGAATGCTACCACCTTTATAAACATCTCTTTTTATTTGCTTAATGAACTTAACTGTTGCTGACAAGCCATTGGGGCTATCTCTAGACAGGTGACTGATATTTCAGCTAATTTGAAACTCTTGGTGTTTTTATTTTTTGGTTTGTTTTCTTCTCTAGGCATGTCCCTTCTATCTTACATCTCCCCTCCCCAGTTTTAGAATCCTCTTCCTCCATGAAACACTCAACATTTTCAGATTGAATCATGCTTTCTGGAAAGGAAAGCACCCAGCCAACCAAGGGGTCGTTCATTCTGAAAACATGCCTGTTTGAAGGGCGTGTTTAGAGTTGGCCGTGTTTCAACCAAAGGAATACTTTTCTGTCGGTGAAATTCAGGTCTCCTAGTGGAGATTTGGGGCATGGCTCTTCTCTTGACACAGTTTAAATGACCATATATGGTTCATCAGAATCCTCAAGTTTCTTGAGGTAAGTATGATGAACCACTTTGCTATCTGCTTCACTTACTGCTGTGTAGCCTTAAGATAGGCTAGACTCTTGTCAAGAAGCAACGTAAATCCTATTCTTTCTCTGTTCTTTCTGTCAAAAAAGCATCCCCTTCCTACCTAGAGTAGCTAACTGCTGAAACAGAACCATTCAGATTGGAATATGCCTTTCCATTTATTCTAAGTAATACTGTACAGCAGTTGGAAAGAATACTGCAAATACAGATGTATCAACTTGGAAACCAATCCATGATATATTAAGTAAAACAAAATCATTCACAGCATTGTGCAGAGAAAACTATAAATGAACGTACACATGCATATATGTGCACATACTTTAAGCCTATATTTCAAGCATATGAAATAGCCTAGAAGTTATTTTTAAAACTTTTTAACTTTTAAGCAAGGAGAGGAGTTAGGGAGTGTGGGGGAAGTGAATGGGGTCTTCTGATTTTTTGTTTTTATTCTACATCTGACTTTTTTTTTTTGCTTGTACAGCTAGCATTCATTACCTCTATATTTTCAAGAAAAAAAATGTCTGAATTTAATTGGAAGAGAACAAAAGAAATCAGGCCATAAAATGTTAAAATGCAATTATTCAGAATAAGAAAAAATGGCATTTCCCATTATCCTGCTAACCCTAAAGTTTCCAGCTGCTAATGATCATCTCCCAGGGTCCCGTAGGGTCCCATACACACACATGAAATGAGGGAGGAAGGCCTTCTAGCATCTTCTACTTCCGGCCCTCTCCTGTGGTCAGCTGATGGAAGATAAGATGCTGGGGCCCCGTATGGAACTGCTGACTATCTTTAAATGAAATCAAGGTCTACTCTTTCAAAATTGCTTCCCACACATTAGCTATTTACTCTTGTTCGTGGCTCTATTTTACTACAACAAGAGATAAATACAAAGAGTGACAGGTCACGACAAGGGCCACCTTGACTCAGGGCTGCTAGTGTTGCTACCCCAGAGATGGAACCAGAAAAGAGGGAATTCAGCAGTTTTTTATTGTAGAAGCTAAATCCTTTGTCAGCAACTCACATTAAAGTAGAAAGGTAAGATATTAGATGGAAAATATTCTATTAGAAGCTCTACTCCTGACTAAATAAAGTGTGGTTTGGATTAAATGCATCCTTAGAGGAATAAGAAAACAAATGACCTTGTCATTAAATTATTGCAGTCAAACAGGAATGGATTCAATGCCACTGTTAGCACAGTAGGACAGACCTTCTCAAGATACTGGAGACAAGGTTTCTGTCGGAAAGATTCCCTGCATGTTCCCACCCACGATTGTCTTAAAGGGTATTCCTAGAATCATGAGAGCCTCATATACAACTTACTGCATCTGCTAGTATTGGAATTTAACGAAGAAGAAAACTCAGGCTCAGATAATTAAGGGGGTTTGTCCAAGGTTACCCTAGTGAGTGATTAATATAGAATTTGGGAGTTCCCGTCATGGAGCAGTGGTTAACGAATCCGACTAGGAACCATGAGGTTGCGGGTTCGATTCCTGCCCTTGCTCAGTGGGTTAACGATCCAGCGTTGCCGTGATGTAGGTCACAGACGTGGCTCGGATCCTGCGTTGCTGTGGCTGAGGTGTAGGCCGGCAGCTACAGCTCCGATTGGACCCCTAGCCTAGGAACCTCCATATGCCGCTGGAGCGGCCCAAGAAATGGCAAAAAGACCAAAAAAAAAAAATATATATATATATATAGAACTTGAACCCAAGACTCTTAACCCTCCTCTCTCCAGCTTCCTAATGCAGAGTTTTCTTTTGGCGTCGGACTCATCCCCAGAAGGCCTTGTTAAATATATATTGCTGGAGATTGGAATAAGGAAAGTGACTGAGACTTTGAGCCTTTCCAGTTCATGGCTTGTCCTCTTCTTTGGCAGTCCTGGGGTCCTTTGGCAATGAAGTTTTGATGAAACAGAAAAGAGGTGGGAGGCGTCCAGAGTATAGGGTAGGGTGGGGGGATCCGGAAAGGAGGCCAGAGAGGGAAACTGCATCCTAAAGCGAGAGACACTGAAAAATACTTCTGTTTTTCTATTAAAGATCAGCACCAGCTTCCCCTCTTCCTATTGGCTTCCAGCTCCTGCTGCTGATATTAATTAAACAGAATAGGTACTCCACCAAAGAATGCTGTAAATATCCCATCTTCAGAGATACTTGAGTATCACTTTCTTTTCAAATGGGGAAATTTATGAGGAAACAGTCAGATGTGATGAATAATATGTGTATATAGCATCTTCATCATTTTATAACTTTTTTTTAATAATCTGCATGTGTCTTATGGTACTTTTCACACTCTGACTTGCAATTGAATTACATGTAAATGTGAATTGCCCCCCTTCCATCACTCTTTAAGCTTGTCAAGGGCAGGATCTGTGCCTGCCTCATCATTAGGTATTAAGCAACGAATAGCACTCAGCATGTACTTGCTGAATTAATGAATGGAGCAAGAGTGTCAACACAGATCTTTTTAACTCTCTGCCATCTTGTACATGCATTGTACTCATAAATATTAAAAAGCGGGAGACATAATCCATCCTTCAATTTTAATCTGCCTGTTCAACTTTATAAATGAATTGTGTGTCTCTATAGGTGTTTTGGACAAAGAAAATGATGATTTTTTTGGTAGTGATATTTTAAAGTGCAAATGAACTAACATCCTGTGTTTTGTCTGTCTTAACAAACTACAACTTGCTGCTCAACCAAATATATAATCACATAGGAGCAGTGTAGCTCCTACACAAGCAGACAGTATAATCTCTATCCCATATTGCCTCAACCCCAGGCAGAGGGCATATTGGAGATCATTAATCAATACTGTTGAATGTAAGAGAACATGTGTTTCTCAGTTATGGATTTGGATTTATAAAAAAATGGAAGTGTCTTCTTGTTAAATTCTACATAAAGAATAATCACCCAGATGGGAAGTATAAGTAAGGTTTTCATTCCAATCACATGCAAGAAAAAAATGAAAAAATTCCCCTGGCATGCGTTCTCTTGATAGAGAGGAAAAACACTGGGCTCCGTGTTCCACAGACCTTGGTTTCCTAATCTCTGGTTAAAGCAGGGAGGCAGCCCATTGTGAGCCAGCAGACTTTTCAAACCCATTTGCTGTGTATCTGGAGGGAGGAGGGGAAGCCAGGCCCAGGGGTACATTCAGAGAGGGGATGGATACCTTCCGGGTGCTGTGAATGTCAGGTTCCCTTCAAACCTCTCCTAGGATTTCACTTGGCAGCCCGGTGCCCCATTGAAACCATCTCCCTGGGGATCTCATGGGATCTGAGATCCTGTTCCTTCTCTTACTGGGTGGGATGGGAGCACTGGCTGGTTCATGTGAGGACAGGGATAGATTCATTTCATTTTCACACCATTTAAAAAGAAAGGCGGGGGGAGCGGGCAAATGACCTATTCCAGGCCTTTTTCCTCTGCAGCATTGGTCCCAACTGCCCTTCCTTTGCACCTGTCTTCCCAAGGATAACCCCACACACCTAAAGCTTTCATCTGTCTGCCACCTTTCCCTGCTCTGTTCTGCTCCCGAACTACTTTAGTTGACATTTTGGAGCTATTATTCATTAAGGATTGGGTGTCAGGGCCAAGAATGTGAGGCTTTTAGTTTGGACGGGATTTGGGCAGATTCTGTCGAATCCTTGCTTTTGTCTGGAAACTTTAAGAACCAAATGACTGCAGCGATTAGTGCCCAGTAGCCTAGGAGTGGCAGTAAATCCAAGCAGGGGTCTGTGAGTGGAGGGGGGGGGGGCATGCTGGGAATTCATCGGGTTCGCAGTCAGGATTCCAAGCCATAGGAAAAGCTAAAAGGAGCACAGGGAAGCAGATACAAGGAGGGGACGATCGGAAGGCACAAGTATGGTCGCACCTGGGGTTTTTGTGCCAAAAAAAAAAAAAAAAAAACACAAGCAATGGGCTGAGTTCAGCTGAGCAGGGAGTTAGCAGAGGGCAGAAATCTTTCTTTCCGGTTTTGGACATGCAATTGTGCGGCTCACTAGGGAGGAAGAGCACCCACCTGCCTGCGCAGGCTGCTGTTTGTGAGACGTTCACCGGAGTTGGCAATCAAAACGATTGTGAATGTGAAAGTTATTACTGCTCAAAAAACACTTTATATCAGGGTTAATTATAAGGAGATTCTGGAGTATAATTAGTGTTCTTTCTATGGAGGATTAAGGGGCTCTCCTAAATGGCCTTTTTGATTGCCTTCTTCCCTTTTTTAATTTCCTCCTTGTCCTTTTTGATTATCTACCCCACGACCCTCAGGGCTCCTCAATGTAATACAATTAAAATAACATTTTTGTGTTAGAGGGTTTTATTTTATGAGCTATTAACCCCCTGCTTGCCTGCATTCTGGTTGTGTCTGCCGCACACCGGCCACCCCCAATACCTGGCTAGTCTGCAGCCTCACAGGAGGGAGGCGAGGCTGGGGACCACCTTCCCAGGTCTTTCACGACCTGATTAGATGCTGACTTTCAGGCAGGAATGGAAAATAAAGGGAACCTGTCCCACTCGGCTGGCCTTAATGCACTGCTGCTTGGTGATATGGCTTTGTCCGATTCTGTTCCACTCTACCATGGCAGATGTCCTTGCACACAGTAGGTGCTCAAAACTGGCTGCAGATGACCTGTTGAGAACCATTTACCTTCTTTGTTTTTGCAATCCTGACATAACCAAGGGCTTAGATGGTTCGGCTTCCCTTCCCTATTGGTCCTGAACTCATTCATGAATCGGCCTCTTATTAACCTTTATTCTCTTCATTGTGAGCCTGAAGGGGGATTCTAGGCATTTCATGGCATACATTTCAATGAAGATGAGTCTGGGAAGCAGTATAAAGGAAGAACTATAATTTTGGAGTCAGATAAACCTGGAGTCATACCCCAACCCCACTTAGCTGTGTGACCTTGGCTGAGTTACTTAAATTCTCTAAGTCTCAGGAGTTCCTGGTCATGGCACAGCAGAAACCAAGCCAACTGGGAATCATGAGGTTGCGGGTTCGATCCCTGGCCTTGCTCAGGTGGTTAAGGATCTGGCGTTGCCGTTGAGTTGTGATGTAGGTCTCAGACCTGGCTCAGATCTGGCGTTGCTGTGGCTGTGGTGTAGTCCAGCAGCTATAGCTGTGATTGGACCTCTAGTCTGGGAACCTCCACATGCTGCGGGTGCAGCCCTAAAAAAAAAAAAAAAAAAGATAAAAAAAATTCTCATTTTAATCATAGGTTGAAGGAAAGGGGCATTATGTTAGTATCTGGGGGTTGTTGTGATTATTATATAAAATCGAGTATATAAAACATTCAGCCCAGTGCCTAGCTTATGTGGTCATTCAATAAATATTGCATAACCCCCCCCCCATTCACTCCCACCGATCACTACCCTCACCTTCTGCCTTTCTTGCCATTCATATTTTACTTAAGCAGTTCTGCCTGGAAACTGCTCTGTAAACCCTCCCTTCGCTTCACTTAGGAATACCCAGTAAGAGAGGGCCTTTCTGTTCAGTTTATTTGAAGGACATAACTTTTTGTGATATTCCATAGACTTTCCCAAACCTCCATAAAACCAATCCTCGAGTACTAAACTCTATGAAGAGACACAAGTCACAGTGATCTCCTATCAAGAAATTTCCACAGGAGACAGAAACATAGGGGCCATGAGTTAACAGGGAGAGAGTTAAGTAACAATTGGGCACAGTCATCTGTATCTCTAAGTAAAATATGATTAATTGTCAAGTAAATAGCCCAGGAAATAAGAGCATCAAAGATGAAAGTGGGGGGAAAAACCACGTCAGAGCAGGGGAAGGAAGCCTGTGGTGCTGGTGGCGTTTCTTTAAAGTGAATCGGGGAGGGGGAAAGATGTTGAAATGCCTGAACTCATAAGATAATTAAAAGTGCCCATTCCAATTTTTAATATGGTGCTTTGGAATATACTAAGTTAGATTGAAATCAAGTCAGTTTTATAATTACTCATCAAGGAGAGCTTTTGCAAAATGTGCTTCTCTGCATTTGATAAAACATGGATACGTATGCTTTACAACTAACAGATGAACAGGTATTTGATTTCAGAAGCAGCAGCTAGACAGGTAGAACTGTCCAAATGCAGGTGGATGAAGCTGCAGAGCCATCATGAAAGGACCCGTGAGGAGGGGAGGGAGCCAGGACCTGGACATTTCTCTGTGGGAGGGAGGTAGAGTGTTCATGGGAAAGTGATGGAGCCATCATTCCTTCAGTGAACCCACACCAGCCTTGATTCAGTGTCTGCTGTGGCTCATACTGGGCACTGATGCTGTGAGAGTGAGGAGGACATATTCTTGAGGAGCTCACCCTGCAGAGATACAGATGCTCAGATGTGGGTGCCTCCGACTAACCCAGCCACAAGGTCAGGGTGGGGTCACAGAGGTGAGACCAGTATTCATGAAGGCCCCCAAGACGAGGTAGGGCCCAGTGTAGGAGTCCTATGGTCAGTAAAGAAGATGAGGTGCATATAAACAATGGAATGTTATTCAGCCATAAAAAAGAGTGAAATAATGACTTTTGCAGCAACATGGATGGACCTAGAATTGATCATGCTAAGTGAAGTTAGTCGGTGAGAGAGAAACATCATATGCTATCACTTCTATGTGGAACCTAAAAAAGGATCCAAGTGAACTTTTTTGCAGAACACAGACTCACAGACTTTAAAAAAAAAACTTATGGTTACCAAAGGGGACAGGTTGGGGGGGGGGTGGGGGGAGGGATGTACTGGAGGTTTGGGATGGAAATGTTTTAAAATTAGGTTGTGATGATGGTTGTACAACTAAATGTAATAAAACTCATTAGATTAAAAGTCCTAGGGTCAAACAATACAGTGAGTCAGACCAGTAAGCAAAGGATATCTGTCGTAAGAGGAGACCCATAGGGCTCAAGGACCTGGATAAACCACGAGGAACCCTTCTAGAGGCAAAGTATGTGGGTTTGAGTCCTGGCTCCATCCCCTCCTAGCACATTCCAACTCTCTGTGCTTTGTTTTCCTCGTCTATGAAATAGGAATAATAATCATGATAGTCTCACATAATTTTTATGAAGAAAAAAATGAGAAAATACTTTAAAAATGCTTGGAACTATGCCTGACACATTTGAATCCTCAGTGAAAGTTACCTGTAATAATAACAATTACCGTCTTTGTTATTGTTATTATGTGATCTAGTATGGTAATTGTATTTGTTTTTTAAGAATGTAGACCTCTTTATTTCCCAAGAGAAATTGAGGTGCTTATAATAATGCAGACAGTACACAAGATAAAAGTTCAGTGAATAAATCAGGGTGGAGAGAAAACACGGGTAAAATAATAAAATGAAGCCAGAGGTAAAGTATACAAATTGCATGTTAACAGACCTTGCTAAGCCTTGAGAGAATTAACACCTTTATATAAGTACGAAGTCTCTGCAAGACAAGGTCGAGGGCTCCAGAATTAGTTGCACTGCATAGATAGATCTGGTCTCTGGTGTGGCCGGCGAGAGCCCTGCACATCTGCACATAGTCTACCCTTCCTCTCATCCTCCTTGGGGACTGAGAGCTTGCCTGAGTCCTTCTTGTGGCCCCCAGTCCTCAAGCATAGGATCCTGCACATGGTAAGCACTAAATAGATGCTTCTTGATTTATTATTTGAGTGAGTGGAGGCACGCATGGATGAATGTGTGATTTCATGGATGGAGTTGGATATAGACCTGCCTTGAGCCATCGTTCTGACCCTGATAACCTCTCAGGAGTTTATACCGTGTTTATTTTACGGTGCGAAAATCTCCAGGAAGAATTATTTGTTTAGAATCTACCACCTGTTTTATTTAGGGGGATTCAAATCATTTCAAGTCATTTTCCAAATCCTTCCATTGAGGAAGTGCTCAACCAGTCTACCCTACCTTCCTCTTGTTTCTCTCCTCCTGACTTTTCCCCCCAAAAATGGCCATTTGTGTGTGTGTATGTGAGTGTGTGTGTGTGTGTGTGTGTGTGGTAAATGGTTTGAGAGAGTCACATTTCTCAATCTCTACTAGTTATGAGGTAACAAATTGTCTTTATTTCTCTTCTCAATCTCTCAACCTCTTCACTCATTTATTATTTTTTTTATTTTCCAATAACATTATATTTTTTCTACTGTACAGCATGGTAACCCGGTTACACATACATGTAAGAATTCTTCTTCTCACATTATCATGCTCTGTCATAGGTGACTAGACATAGTTCCCAGTGCTACACAGCAGGATCCCATTGCTAATCCATCCCGAAGGCAACATTCTGCATCTATTTACCCCAAGCTCCCAATCCATCCCACTCCCTTCCCCTCCTCCTCCCCCTCCCCCTTGGCAACCACAAGTCTATTCTCCAAGTCCATGATTTTCTTTTCTGTAGAAAGGTTCATTTGTGCTGTATATTAGAGTCTACATGTAAGTGATATCATATGGCATTTGTCTTTCTCTTTCTGACTTACTTCACTCAGGATGAGAGTCTCTACTTCCATCCATGTTGCTGCAAATGGCATTATTTTGTTCTTTTTTATGGCTGAGTAGTATTCCATCGTGTACATATACCATATCTTCCTAATCCAATCATCTGTCGATGGATATTTGGGTTGTTTCCATGTCTTGGCTGTTGTGAATAGTGCCGCAATGAACATGCAGGTGCATGTGTCTTTTTCAAGGAAAGTTTTGTCCAGATATATGCCCAAGAGTGGGATTGCTGGATCATATGGTAGTTCTATGTATAGTTTTCTAAGGTACCTCCATACTGTTCTCCATGCTGCTATTACTGAAGTAAAACTCCACATAGTAAATCATTTATATCTGGACAACCGATAGGTTTTTAATAAAATCTAGCCTTGGCGCTGTCTTACTTGGCTTCCTTTTTTGCGTAAGGAATTCTGTATCCCAAGAAAACTTTTGTTATAATATAATGATTGAAAAACATGAAGTTCCGTTATCTCCACACCCTTAAAGATCTCTGCAGCTGAAGAACTGAGAATCCAGAGAAGCCAAGGTTTCTCTGTAACTAGTCTTGTTTTATCTTTGGAACTGGTGAGACATTAAGCACAATAGTCTTCAGTAATATGTCCACAGGCAGAATTCCTGTGGCTCCTTGACTCCCTGTACCCTGCTCTCCTCTCTGGGAAATAGTCTCACTGTTTGATAGACCTGGAGAGAGAAAGAGTGAGGAATGGGAAGGAGGACCATGATGTTTGAAGGTGGACATCATTGATGCAGAACAAGAAGGTCTGCATCAGCCAAAGGTGGGGTCCTCCTTTCCCATGTTCTAGGAGGACTGCAAGACACAGCTGCCCAGGAATGACCAGGGTCCAGCCTTGCCTGAGGGATCTGGTGTATAAACAGTCCAGGCCAACAGGGAAATGAGTCCAGGGAAGTCGGTGGAACCCCAAGGAGCCAGTGCAGGTGATACGTTAGGTGGGCAGGGCCCAGAGTCCAGGAGGTCAGACAGGTGACAAAAGCAGGAAAAGGGAGCCACAAGCTCTGATTCTTCAGAAGGCAGCTTTCTTCTGGTGTCATCAGCCTCTTGCGTGTGGGGCACCTGGGTCTCTTCAAGCTTAATCAGAGTCATAAGTTCAGAGAGCTGCAGGTAAGTCCCCCCACAGGAATAATTCGGGACAGAAATAAACTATGCCTATAAACAAACTACACCTATCTTTGTTTATCTAGAAAATCATTTTGATATTTTATCTTTGTTTATGTAGCAAATCATTTTGTTATTTTTAATCTTTGCATAAGTACAGATAAACCCAGTGTAATATGGGGGGGGGGTCACATCTCTGTACGTTTGCAAAGATAAAAGTTCTAAGAAATAGTGTAGTGGGTGCTGGGAGGGAGGCACCATGTCAGCTGCACCTTGCTTTGCTAGGTTATCTCTGATTTCATTTCCACTTCAGTTTGCTAAGTAAACATAAGCTCAGTTCTTTAACGACATGTAGATAATGTCATGCACTTCTGTTAATGAGACACATTATGTTGATCACACATAGACATGTTCTTGGAATTCAGAACTCCCGAAAATAAAAAGTATTTAGCAAATTGAAAGTGAGGGGAATCGAGAGGGAAAAGATCCCGAGTCAAGAGTGATAACATGAGCCATTGTTATTTCCTTGGTAGCTTTGCGATAGAATAGGTATCGGTGTAATGTCACCAACTGTGATCATGGGTTAAATCAATAACAAAATGATTGGCTAAATCAGTATAGGTATAGTTTCTTTAAACAATAGGTGTTTCTAAAGAGCTGGTTGTTCACCTCCTATGGCAAAATAAACTACCATCCTGTAAGGAATGACCCCCAGAGAGTGAAGCTCTGTTGGGGCGTCAGGCACTTCTCACAGAGACACCCCTTTGCAGAAATAATCCTTGCTCAAACTGCAAAAGGTTTTGTCTTTTGTTTGACTAAAGAAGACCTGTCTTTGGTTCATCTGTTATAGAAGTGCTTCGTCTGTAAATGTTTCCTATATCTGGTTTGTTTAAATAGTCTTGTAGATAGATAGTGTAAATAAGACTTCCAGCGATTATTTTTTCCTTAGAGCACTTAAGAAATAGCTGTTTACCAAGTTCTTCGTAGACACCCTTGTCTTCCATCCCCACGGCACTTCATGCTGTGAATTGTCTATAGTGGGACTCAACAAATCTGGTTTATATCAGTAAAGAGTCCTTAAATAATGTACATCATAATACGTACATAAGAGCATTATTGCAATGGAAGCAGAGCCTCGCTCTCCTCCAAGAGGTACTAGTCTGTCCTGGTTTCGATTTACTCTTATGTGCTTATGAATCAGAACTTACACCAGGCAAATGCATTTGTCAAGCACTTGAGACTGTATATAAAAGAACGAAACAGTATGTTGATCAGTCAACATTTTTGTTAATTTGGACTGTCTGCTCCCGGGCAATCAGTCCACCTTAATGAGGTTATATTTCTGTCCAGGCTGAGACACCGAGTCAAAGAACCCATGGCCTCTTTTTCTCTCTTCTGCCCCTGACTCATTCCGCGACCTTAAAAACGAATGCAGTACTACCCCAGGAAAGGTGGTTGTATTGATTGCAGTTGAGAACTGAGGTTTCTGCATTTCTCTGGTTGTTTGATTGATGATGTGTGATGCAAGGAAAGCAGTGAGCGTCCAGGGAGACTCTCGGGTGTGGAGGCGGGAGGTAGTGAGTTCGAGAGTAACGCCAAGTTCTCCCAGCTGAACCGAGAGCCGGCTGGGGGTTTTGGTTAAATTGTGTTTGAAAGCCCTTAGCATCCCCCAGACGAAATATGGCCAGTTCAGACGCAAGGAACACTATAGAAGTCATACCCACAACTCTGGGAAATTACAGTCGACAGTTATTAGTCATTCTTACGGGCAATAGAAAGTGTCGTTTCAAAAAAAATTCAGATCTGATGCTCTGAGTAAAGAGCTGTGCTTTCCTGGACCGGATAATAATATTGCCAGGATCGATTCAAGAAATTAATAGGAGACCTTGCTCTGGGCTGCCAGCGAACCTCATTTCTTGTCAAGCTCAGCCAGCATGCAGGTGTTCTTAAGTTTGTGGGGAACTATCAGTACATAGAATCCCAAGGCGCTCACTTAGGCAAAAATGCAGGCGCTAAGGGGGATTGTTAAATTTGCTCTTGAGAAAGGTGATTGGGCCCATTCAGGTATTTTTGACTGAGAAGCCTGGGTCTTTCAATTGCTTGCTGACTTAGATTTTGTTGGCTATCTTCTGCACGTCCCTGTCTACTTTAAACTTTGTGACTCAAAGGGGATTCTTGTTTGCCCTCTTGCTCTAGGAGAAGGGCACTGGGGTCCCTGCCGTGGGAAGGACTTCAGACTAGCTTGTCTACAAATCACAGTCCATGCGCTCAGGTGTCTTAGGGTTAGAAGGGATCCAAGAGGTCATGGGCATGGCATACCATTCCTAGGTCCCAGAGGAGGCATCAGGGCAAGGCCATTGCCTAAGGTTCACAGAAGCACACAGCAATGGGGGATGAATTCTAGGCCCCCACTTCTCAGTCATCATGTACCCCTCCCTTCAAAATGCTGCCTCTGTGCATATTGTTCCTGGAAGAGGAACAATAAAGGTGTGGGGGGGGGGCACCTTTGTAGACCAAATGCCTCTCCAGCAAGGTGCTCCATCATGTGTTAGGTAACACAGCTCTGCCCCATACATCCAGAGCCATCGCCCTGCTCCTTCCTAAGCATACGCCACATGTATTTGACCTGTGAATATCCACTCCGCTCCCAAATCAATTCTGCAGTACCTCAGCCAATCCTTGAAGCAGGAGTCTGCAAGGTGAATTTCCTAACAAGCTGACTTTTCAAAGGTTTTTCAGCTCTCGAAAACATGAAAGCCATGTTTAAAAATTTAAGGGTCTGATATGTACCAGTTCTGTGGAGCAGCGGCAGGACGTAGCTCTTTGCAGTGCCATGATTCCCCAAACCCCAACTCTTTAAATTAAGATGTTTATGACAGCTGCTTGGGCTTAATGGAATGCACACAGGATTGACCATTAATTATTGCTCTCGGGTTTTTGCACTTACTCCCTGGGTTTCACTGCAAAAGGAGGTATTGTTGTGTAAACTATTTTTAGTGCTTTTTAGAGCAATCCTCTTTTTGGGGGAATGGATTTTTTTTAAATTTCATTGTAAATATGTCCAAACATACTTAAGAGTTGGAAGACAATGCAGCACTCTAATGAACCCATCATGCAGCTTCAGCAACCCTCAACCTATACCATCGTTGTCTTTCCTACTCCCCACCCCCAAAAACAACACATATAATTTTTACTCTTGCTGGAGTATTTCAATGAAATTCCAGACCTCATGTCATTTTACCCATAAATATTTCTTTTTTTTTTGTCTTTAGAATTCTTTATTTGCACAGCCTCTAAAATAATTTGAAAAGACAATGTGTTTTCTCACTCAGTACAAACATTGGCATGTAAAGCTTTTAATCATAAGTTTAAATCATTTCAAAGGATAGAATTCTGGCAGAATTTTATAGATAAAATTGTTATGTCACAATTTTAAGTGTATGCAGCAGAATTAAAATATCACATAATGTGAGAAAAAAGAATGCATACATGTATGTGTAATAACTGGGTCACTATGCTGTACAGTAGGAAAAAAATGTATTGGGGAAATAACAATTGATTACAATTTTTTTAAAAAAGCAAGAAAATGGTAAAAAAAAAAGTAAAAAGATGTAACATCATTGAGTTTTTTTTTAAAGTGTTTATGAATTTTTCAAAGTGTGTTCATGAGTTTCAAATTATTATGATACCCGTAAATATTTCAACATAGACATTTCTTTTAAGTTTTATGTAACCATGAAGCCAATATGAACATGAAAGAAAATTAAAATTCCTTACTGCTGTATAATTTTGAGTCCATTTTCAAATCTTCAGGCCAGTTTACAAACAAAGAGCCAAACTAGGGAGAAAAGCAGTGAATCCTAACTGATCAGGTTACATGAGGTCTTTTAGCAGCTTTAACTGTATTGTTAGCCATCATCTGGAACTGACACACACACACACACATGTACACATCAACGCACACATACACACAAACACACGTACACACAAACATGCATGCACACAAATACACCACACACACACATATACACATACACACACCACATTGCTGATCATTTTTTAAAAGCTCAAGAAAGGTCAGTCCTTGAACTCTGACCTCCACACTTCACTTTCAGAAGGGATCCAGAACCTACACTAAATAGATACTTTGCCTTGGTACTGACACAGTGCCCTGTATCTGTTATAGAAATTCCTCCGCTTGTGACAGAACTTCTTACTTTATTGTGGTAAATATTTGTATAGTTCCTTTTGATGTTCATCAGTGAAAGGCATGTGGTCTTGGTGTGCCTTTGAGAGGTCCCTTTTCCACATTTTAATGACTTCCTCATTTGCTCTCTGCCAAGTTCTGTACTTTGGGTTAGAAAGAGGTCAAGGCATGAATGTTTAGATGAATTTCCTGCTACCCAAGCTTTGGGTATTAAGTTCTCACTATTCCACTCTGGCTCTAGTTTTCTTTCAAAGTCTATTTGCAACATGGTGTTAGTTTGGACAGAGAAACCAAACTTAGTAAACCGCCACTCTTCATCTGAATGTGATTAAACCAAAGATTTTCATTCACATCTATCCAGAAAACCCTCTCCCAAAGTAGTTTTTCCTATTCAATTTTTAAAAATTTTTAAGTGATTTTTATTTTTTTCCATTATGGCTGGTTTACAGTGTTCTGTCAGTTTTCTACTATACAGCAAGGTGACCCAGTCACACATACATACATTCTTTTTCTCACATTATCATGCTCCATCACAAGTGGCTAGGTATAGTTCCCAGTGCTACATAGCAGGATCTCATTGCTTTTCCATTCCAAAGGCAATAGTTTGTATCTTTTAACCCCAAATTCCCAGTCCATCCCACTCCCTCCCCTTCCCCCTTGGCAACCACAAGTCTGTTCAATTTGTAAAATATAACTTTTTTTTTCATTTACTGGACTAGTTTCTATAAGTGGGGATCACCTTTTTATAGATGAATGTTCTTTATCTCTCTGCTATCACGTTTGCCTTGAATTCCACAAGAGAAAAACATTTAGGAAGTTGGCAGTATAGTAGCTGCCTCTGGCTATAGCATCAGGGACGAAGTGAGACATGTGAGCCTTCTAGAAAGATGCTTCCATTGGTGACTGATGGATGAACTCAAAGAGGAATCTCTACCTAGTGATGCTTAGACTACCATTTATTTCTGCCCGTATATTGAACCAGTTTTTTATTATTATTATAGTTGAATTACAATGTTTCGTCAAGTTGTGTTGTACAACAAAGTAACCCAATCACACACATTTCCCTGTGCTGTACAGTAGGATCCCATTGTCCATTCATTCCAAATATAACAGTCTGCATCCCCCAAATCCACAAAGTGCACATCCATCCCACTCCCTCCCCCTGGAAACCAAGAGTCTGCTCTTCTCGGGCATGATCTGTTTCTGTTTTTTGTTTGCTTGTTTGTTTTTTTGTTATTTTTAGATAGGATCATCTGTTCCAAATTTCAGATTCCACAAATAAGTGATATATGGTGTTTGTCTTTTTCTTTCTGGCTTATTTCACTTAGTATGAGAGTTTCTAGATCCATCCATATTACTGCAAATGGCATTAGTTTGCCTTTTGGGGGGCTGAGTAATATTCCATTGTATATATGTACCATATCTTCTTAATTCATTCATCTGTCAATGGACATTTAGGTTTTTTCCATGTCTTGGCTATCATGAATAGTGCTGATATGAACATAAGTATGCTTGTATCTTTTTTTCAAGGAAAGTTTTGTCTGGATATATGCCCAGCAGTGGGATTGCTAGACCATATGGTAGCTCTATATTTAGTTTCCTGAGGTATCTCCATACTGTTTCCAATAGTGGTTGTACCAATTTACATTTCCACCAATAGTGGAGGAGGAACCACCTCATACCAGTCATAATGGCCATTCATTAACAAGTCAACAAATCACAAATGCTGGAGAGGGTGTGGAGAAAAATGAACCAGTTTTTATTATGTCAACTCTGCCATATTGACATATCTTCACTGATAGGAAGTTCCTAACTATAGACCATCAACTACTAGAATGAAAATACAACATTTTCGTCAATTATCCCAAGGTTTTCTACATAAAATCCTACTTATCTGGAAGCTAAGATATTGTTGTATTTGGAGGGTTCATCTGGATATTTGATTCAGTGTCACACATATTATAGGAGCTTAATAAAAATATGGTAGTTAAGTAATTGATGAGATCCAAAGGTGTCAATTTAGGAACAATGACAGAAGATAAAGCAAACAAGGTTTTTATAACTTATTGCCAAGAAGGGAAAATTGTACCTCTACTTCCACCCACCCTGCCTTCCAACTTCCAGCATCATGGGCAGACCTTAGTAACATGCTTTGGGTATTACAAACCCCCACTTCAAGTCTGTGTTGATCAGGCCATGTGGGAAGCACTGATTCTGGGGATGGACACTAAAGGAAGAAGGAAAGGGGCTAGATAGTTCTCCTGTTTTGTGCTGGGGTCTGTACATTCCTTCATTTATCCATAATTACAAATGCATAGATGAGCCCCTTGACCCCATATTACAAATATGACTCAGAGATGAGAATTGCCAGACTAGTAAGTGGTGTGGCTGAAACTCACACCCAAGTTTGCATTCTTTTCTCCGTGTGCTAGGGCGATAGGCTGCCTCCTTTAGGTTAGTAACTGCAAGTGCTTCCAGAAGACAGGGTAGGAAGATGGTAGTGAAGTCAGGGAAAATTCACAAAGAACATAGTGGTTCCTAGAAGCCTGCTATTCTGTAATTGTCTGTGGACCATTTCTTGCCCTGGTGAGAACAGTGTTAAGTGGGCTTGGTTTAAAATCGTGCCACCCAGAGTATATATAGTCCATGGACTGGAAGTTTTGGCATCACATGGGAACTCGTAAGAAGTATAGAATCTCAGGGCCCACTCCAGACCCACTGAATCAGAATTAGCTTTCTAGTTGTTGTTGTTGCTTTTCAAGGTCGCACCCATGGCATATAGAAGTTCCCAGGCTCAGGGTCAAATCAGAGTACAGCTGCTGGCCTACACTACAACCATAGCAACTCAGGAACCAAGCCCTGTCTGCAACCTACACCCCAGCTCATAGCAACTCCAGATCCTTAAACCACTGAGTGAGGCTAGGGATCAAACCCATATCCTCGTGGATACTAGTCAGGTTCATTTCAGTGAGGCATGACGGGATCTCCAGAATCAGCATTTTTAACAAGCTCTCTAGGTGATTCATATGTACATTAAACTTTGAGAAGCCATGGCCTAGAGGCTGGTGGCAAATGATAATTAAAGATGCTGACTGAGTAGTTCTAGTGTAGCCTAAGATCATTTCTGGGTAAAGGCAATTCTCCTGCATTAGGCTGAGAGGAAGAATCATATTTTTTTTATTATAACAGAATTTCTTCCAACACTGAATCTCCAGATGGGTGGCTTGCACGAGGAAATGAATCTTGCCATCCTCCAAGATTTAGATTGCTTTTTGACTACGAAACCAGGAGTATGTGTGTGCCCCCTCCACCCACACGATTAGAAAAAGTTAGCCTCTGAATTTATTGGAAGCTATTGTTGGGCCCTGTTTGGAAGGTTCATGGAAGCTCAATTGTGTTTTCATTATATTCCCTTTCTAAAAATATGATTTGGGTTCTGTTGTTTTCAACTTGCAGAACAATTTGCACAATGTCTGCGAATACAAACCTTAAGGATTGAATAATTTTGTGGTTTTCAAAGCTTGGTTCACCCAGGCTGCTTCTACTCTCCCTAGACAAACTCCAGGTAAGCTCTCTTTTGTCGGCCGCCTTCATACCATGTGAAGGTCTTTGGAAAAACAACCTGAGAATTTACTACCCACCTATTGCCAGGGAGATTTACAAGGAAGTTAGCAAAGGAAAATCATGTTCTACAGCTGACTATTTCACATCACGTTGTTGAGAGAAGGTTCTCAGTATTCAGTGTTTTCAAACTTTCATTATAACTGAAATTAGTTTTGCCCTATATGTGCTGCTTTCCTCCTCGTATTGTCCTTGTCGTTGGATTCCTGCTCCTTGTAGGTCTTCCTGTAGAAATGATGATACACTGGAGGCAGAGATGAGACTTTGCACCCAGAAACAACTAGAGAAGGGCTGGGGTGTGTTAGATGGCTGTTAAAGCTGACCCTCTCTCAAAAGAGCTAGAGTTAGAAAGTCTTGTGGAGGCCTAACACTTTCCAGCAGCAGAGGTATATGAAAAACTCATTTGCCAGGAAGTCACATGATGTACCTTCTAGCCCTGCCCTTGCCTCTAAATAGTTGAGAATTTTTGGACCTATTCCCACAACTCTCAAGGGTTGCCCGGCCCTTCTGGAGAAAGAGAACCAGTAACAATTTCTTCTGGCCTTTGAATTCAAGGATTGCATTATTCAGTCCACAAAAAGAGACCACATTTTGAGTGCAGCGATGGGCTCATTAGATGATCTCCTTTTCTATCTGGTCATAAGTCCCGTTGGTATATTACAAGACTGGGAAGGCAGAAGCCCATTTTGACATCTCAGGAGTCCCCATACATACACATTTTCTATGTGGGAAGAATAATCCTTCTGGAAACAAGAAAGAGAATTAAGAAGGTGCTAAATCAATTGCTCTTGGGTTTTCTGCTGGGCCCAGGTTTGCTAAGTGAGGGCACCTCACTCACTCAAACCAACTCAAGATGGTTGCAGAACTTTGTTACTCTATGAAATCTCAGCTTGAGAAGCTTGGGGGTCAGTGGTCTGCCAACTGACAGCTGTTACCGTAGACTGTAAATTCTGTTGTAAGATGTGTGTCTTAGAGATCAGGTGCTATCTTTAGAAAACTAAAATGATAATAGCAGCTCCTATATATTGAGCCCTTCCTATGTGGCAGACAGATACTAGAATCAGGGACTGGTATTAACCTGACTCTACGATGTGCAAATTGCATCCTGGAGATGTTCAGTTACTTACCTATGTTCACCCTTCCCTGAATGTGTGGTTAGGATGTGAATGCAGACAGGATGGGAGTACTTCCTCCCTCTTATGGGAATATTCTAAGGGTTGTCTGTCTCTTGGTTGGGGAGAAGAGTCAAGCTAGGAGAATGGAATATATAGGGAAGTGTATTTTTAAAGGTTTTTTTTGGTTTGTTTTTTGAACTTTGGATCTATTCCTCTTTGTTGCCACTGTTTAGTCTCAGTTTCACAAAACTCTTCAAATATCCATTCAGTGCTCTCTGAGAACTGGGAACGCTGACAGTAGCAACCAAGAATTTTAAGTACAGAATGGAGCATTCGCTTTGTCTTTTTGCCAAACTGATAAAAGGCACCATTGGCTTTCTTAGTAAGTAGAGAAGGGGAGGAGGTGGGGAGAAGCGACATCCTTGAGCAAGATAACCTCTTGAGCCTCGTTGCTGTGGCTGCAGGAATGACGCTTCTCCCAGGTGGCCCAGCAGCCAAAGAGGTGGGATTCGTGGGCTCCTCTGGTGTGGATCACTGGCTTTAGCACGTTCATTTTCTTATGAAAGACGACTGTATTAATCACTGTAATCTTCCTCCCTAATGTAGAACAATTTAGTGTGATCTTTTATTGCCAGTGAAAACTGGCCCCAGTCTGAAACAAGTCAAAGAAATGAAAGAAAAAAAAAATCTATTTGCTTTGCTGATTAATATAACCTAAACTGTTGGGGGGGGGTGTTGGTTTTGGGGGTTTTTTTTCCAGCTTAACTGAAGCTCAAAGTACTCACTCTGTGGCATAGGGTAGAGATTCAATATCCTGGAGCAGAGAAATCTCAGCCTTTCTAATCTGAGAGAGAGAATTTCCATCTTCAAGATTAGATAGATAGATCGATCGATCGATCGATTGATCAGGTAGCTAATCTTCACCTTTTCTTTTCCTTTTCTTTTGTCTTTTTAGGGCCGCACCTGAGGCATATGGAGGTTCCCAGGCTAGGAGTCAAATTGGAGCTGTAGCCGCTGGCCTACCCCACAGCCACAGCAACACCGAATTCGAGCTGTGCCTGCAACCTACACCACAGCTCACGGCAACACAGGATCCTTAACCCACTGAGCAAGGCCAGGGATCAAACCTGCATCCTCATGGATCCTATTCAGATTTGTTTCCACTGAGCCACGACGGGAACTCCCACCTTTTCTTGAATATAGAAATATGGCAACAGAAAGCCTATATTCCATTATCATACCAATTACATTATCCAATTCATCTGTATTATATGCTATATATATTATCTTAAATAAATGGAGGTTAAAATATTAGGATATAAGCAATGAGGTCCTACCATATAGCACAGGGAACTATATCCAGTCTCTTAGAATAGACCATGATAAAAGATAACATAAGAAAGGGAATGTGTGGTCACTTTGATATACAGCAGAAATTGGCACAACATTGTAAATCATCTATAATTTTTAAAATGTCAACTAAAAAAAATTGGAATATAATTCACTGCTTTAAAAGTACTAAACAGCTGTTTATAATCCAAACAGGGAGCCACCTGTATGTCACCCCTGGAGTATGTCTTCCTCCCTAAATCAATACAATGATGTTTTCAACATGTCCTATTTAGAGCATGAGTTCCATTGGAAAAACAAGAGCCACTTTTTCTAACAGACATCACTTCTAATATTCACAGAAGAAGAATATGCTGTCATTGATGTTTCAGATTTTACTCACAAAAGACAAAAAAAAAATCTACCTATTATTAGATTTCCTATCACAAAATAGTTGTATTGTACTGTTGCAGGGAAAAAAAGAGAATTAAAACTACCATACTATAATTTATAGTACTTTGAGAGTGAGTGTGGGAAGGCTAAGGAATTTGGTATTTTATTGTCATGTAATTTGTTCCAGTAAGGTGTTTTAAATTTTGGATTTTTCTAGTGGGGCATGGATGCAAAACTATGTTGCTAAACTCTTTTGAAAAATGCAGAGGACTAATCTGAGGTGAAACCATCTGCCCTAAAGCAGGTGTTGTGTCCCCATGGTCTCTGAACTAGCGGGTGGGTATCAGGACCAGAGGAGAGAGTAGGGTCAAACAGAAGTGAGAGGGAACATGGAATGAATGCAAACGGAACCACATTCCCCATTAGGGCTGCTTCTTTGATGGGCAGCCCTCAGTCTAGCTTCCTCTTCAACTATAGAATAGCTCCCTAAAAATAAACCCTTCCGGTTCATGGCCTTTGTGTTTAGGGAAGGCAGGGCTTGGTAATAGGAAGAAGAGTCACCTTATATTACCCCTTATTCCTTTTGGCTTCTAATTAGCCACTGCCTCAGGCTGTCCCTCTTCTTGAGTCCTATAGGCAACTTTCTGACATTTATTCGTTATACATTCATTTATTTAATAAATATGTATTGATTACCTGCTCTATGCTAGCAGCGATTTAGGCAAAAGAAGTTGGCAGTGAAGAGAAATGGAAATGGAGTCCCAGGCATGTGAAATTATGCATTTAGAAGTAGGAGTGAGAAATATACATTCATGACTAATTCCAGGTGAAATGAGAGATATACATGGCTTTGAGGGCTGTGTTGGGAGCTGCACATAGGAGAGACAGGAGGGACCCATCATAATGAGACATTAGAGAGGTAATGCCTCTATACACCAGGATCAATTTGCCTAAATCGGGCTGCAGGGGAAGAGTGAGGCTAGAGGAGCCCTGTCACCATGGGCTAGAAGGAGCCTGGCATTATAGGCTCAGTTTACCACTTCCTAGCAGTGGGGCCAGTTAAGCAGGGAGCTCCCTTTGGCATTGCCTGGCTTTCCCACCTCTAAGTGATGGAGCCAGAGGACTTATCCATGACACCCCTTTCTGCCATAGAGACTGCAGGTCCTGACTGCGTTTGTGCCCTAGAGCATAGAGGGGCAACGTTTGGCTGGGGTTCCTCATGCAGGGCCTGCCTTCCCTCTTCTCTGGCCTGGGACCAGTGCAGTGAAAAGAGCCCTGCTTTGAGTTCCTGTTGTGGCTCAGCAGGTTAACAATCGACATAGCAGTCTATGAGGATGCAGGTTTGATCCCTGGCCTCACTCAGTGGGTTAGGGATCTGGCATTGCTGCAAGCTGTAGTGTAGGTGGAATATGCACCTCCGATCTGGTGTTGCTTTAGCTATGGGGTGAGCTTCCCCTGCAGTTCGGATTCAGCTCCTAGCCTGGGATCTTCCATATTCTGCAGGTGCAGGGGTAAAAAGATTAAACAGACAGAGAAGAGCCCTGTTTTCCACTGCCCCCCAGAGCCATGCAGAAAGCCCACTGTACTCATCCTACTCATCTCACTGCCAGTGGGCAGGGCGGGGAGGACCTGGGCCAGAACAATGAAAATGTGAGAAAACATGCCAAAGTGAAGGCCACCCAGCCATTAGCAAGCAACTCCTCATCTCACAGTTCTTGCCTTGGTTCATGTCTCTTAGACCATGTCCTAGATGGAGATCTATCTACAATCTGCCCACACAGTTATAGTGGAAGGTTTTCTCTTCTGTTGTTCGGTATAGGTCATTCTTAGGGTAAGGAAGAATCCTTCTCTCCAAGTCCAAGTGCAAATTAAAAGAGAGGCTTTGGGAGTTCCCGTTGTAGCTCAGTGGTAACAAACCCAACTAGTACCCATGAGGAGGAGGGTTTGAACCCTGGCCTCACTCAGCAGGTTAAGGATCCGGCATTGCTGTGAGCTCTGGTGTAGGTCTCAGACATGGTTCGGATCCCGTATTACTGTGGCTGTGGCATAGGCCGGCAGCTGCAGCTCCGATTTGGCCCCTAGCCGGGGAATTTTCACATCCAAGAGTGTGGCTCTTAAAAAAAAAGGAGAGAGAGAGACTTTGTCCATATCGGCAGAGCCTGACTTAGAATCTGGTCTCCATCTTACCAAACCTCCAACCCCAAAGTGTTTGTTCCTGAGACAGTAAAATCAAGGTTAAAACCTCTGATTCACCGAACACTTGATATTTGACTATTTCTTCCCTCCACGTCAAAAACCTTCAGGCCCCCACCTGGATGGGGCCATGGACTTACTTGCATCAGGTGGAAGGCAGGGTCAGCTAAAGGAAAGTGATGGGTTTTGGAATAAACAGGCCTGAGTTTGAATCCCCAGCCTGTTACTTAATAGCCATGAGATTTTAGGTTACTTTGCCTCTCTGAATTTCTTCATCAGGGAAAGTGAGAGTAGTAATAATGGTTTCTCCGTGTGGTGGGAGTAAATGAGATCTCTGTGCAAAATAGCCGGTGCACAGTAGAAACTCAGTGAATGGTAATAGCCATTAATTACTGCTACTTTGGAATACTACTCAGCCATAAAAAAGATAAACTAGTGCCATTTGCAGCAACACGGATGGAACTAGAGATTCTCATACTAAGTGAAGTAAGCCAGAAAGAAAGAGACAAATACCATATGATATCACTTACTTGTGGAATCTAAAATATGGCACAGATGAGCCTATCTAAAAAACAGAAACAGATCACGGCCAAGGAGGGCAGACTTGTGGTTCTGGGGGAGTGAGATTGAGAGGGACAGGCTGTGTGGGGTTTTTAGATGCAAACTGTTAGATTTGGAATGGAGGGGCAATGGGGCCCTGATGTACAGAACAGGAACTGTGTGTATGGGTCATTTTGCTGTACAACAGAAATGGAAGAAACATAAATCAATTACTTTAATAAAAAAATTAAAATAATGAATAAAATTTTTAAAAAAATTTAAATACACTTAGTTCAAAGAGGAGTTTACATGTGATTCAAGCTAGGGGAGGAAAGGTTAGGGTATGTGATACTGTAGAATCCCACCACTAATCTTTCTGAAGGGAGTTTGGGGGTGGGAAGGCATCAAGAAAGGGGCTGCAGCTCAGTGGTTTCTTAACAGCCCCTGTGATTCTTTCCATCCTCATGGACTTTCAGGAATGCCTTAGAGTTACTCCTGTCTACCTGCTCACACACCCTCCGCCGGCTGCACTGACACCACATCAAGGCCTTTTCTGCCTCTTCTGTGTTGTTCAAGGTCTGCCGTGAAGCTGACTGTACAGCATGGGGTTTTACCTTATCATCAGCACTTGTTTTCAGCCCGACCCCTGGATGCCCTGTTAGGAGACAGATCTCCTGATTCACTTCCTTCTCAGAACTCTACTGCATAAACAAGCACAGGCTGTAAGATATAAATAATTCTAACTCTAATACCAAACAGACTTAGCCACAGTGTTGCTGCTTTACCCTGGGAACGGAGAGGGGGCCTGAGAGGGAGGGGAAGATGTCAGAATTTCTATGGTGAGTCTGGGGAGCTGAGAGAAAGAATTTTTGTACAAATAGTATGGAAAATTCCTTCCTGGCCCTTTATGTAATAGAAGCTATTTCTATGTGTTTCTCCCACCCACCTTGGGACACACACAGGCATAAAATGACAAAGAAGCTCAAATTCTAATGCTAAGCCACAATGGAATACCACTTGCATGAACAGTTGGTGACATTTGGATTTTTAAAAGAAGGTAGGGAGTTCCCGTCGTAGCTCAGTGGAAATGAATCTGACAAGTATCCATGAGGACGAAGGTTTGATCCCTGGCCTCACTCAGTGGGTTAAGGATCCGGCATTGCCATGAGCTGTGGTGTAGGACTCAGACATGGCTTGGATCTGGCATTGCTGTGGCTGTGGCATTGGCCAGCCGTTGTAGCCCCGATTCGACCCCTAGCCTGGGAACCTCCATATGCTGTGGGTGCGGCCCTAAAAAGACTAAGTAAATAAATAAACCAACAAAATTAAAAATGAAATAAATAAAAGAAGGTATAAGTGCCTAGGAAAGTTCCAACTGAGCAGGAAACACAAATTACATGAAGGACCCTCTGTGGCCAGAGTGCTGTGGGGAAGTTTCAAGGATCCCATTGATACCCTCTCCCCATAAGAGGCCTAAACTTTAAGCCTCAGTCCAAGGAGTCAGGAGTTTTTCTGGAAGGAGTGGGTTGAGCAAACATCCATAAACTTGTATTGCAGTGGGTGACAAACATGAAATCAACTATGTATGCAATTTGCTTTATGTAAATCTTACAGAGTTCCTGGGATGATCAGGATAAGGAGCAGATCTGGGAGACATTGGGGTGGGTCCCCAGTGTCCAGAAAGGGAAAGGCTTGACTCAAAGGGATAGAGTGATATTGCAGGCTGGAGAATGGCCAGTGTACAAACTAAGAACTGGGCACAAAGTGAGGGCCTAGGGGCACTCAGCGAAGGAAGAGAAAATTTGTTGGGGAGGAAGGAGCCAAGGAGAATAATTATAGAGGATTTATGTGCAAGTGAGAAGAAAAAAAAAGGTGGTCTTGGGGACGCAAGGGTCACTTTAAGAAACAGAAGCTCATGGATGCTTCAAGGAAATTATGCTTGCTTTCTGAGGGGCAAACTAGAGTCAGAGAGTTAATTGAAGAATTGAAGGAGAGGTCTTATCTTTGCAATAGCCAGTAGTAAACCACTCAGAAATACTTCAGCAAATGCCCACCTCTGTCCTAGCAAATCAAGACCCATAGACCCCAGGGACCATCTGATCAGCCTATTAAGTTCCAAGTTTGAGCAAAGTAATATCTTTGCTGAGAATACACCATATACCTCCATTTGCTAAATGAATGACATTATTAATGTCTTAATAAACAAAACAAGTAACAACTTCTCTGAGCTAGGGAAGAATCAAACTATTACTGCAACATGTCAAAAAATGTAGTTCACATCAGAGGCAACTGGTTTATTAATTTGGCTGAATTTTCTCTTGGGGATTTCTCCTTTTCAGAAAGTGATTTTAGCTGAGCCCTAATTCCCCAGAGAACTTGGCACTAGAAGGAGTTTGAAGTTTAGGAATTGCTACCCAGGCTGTTATTTTCAGGTTTGCTCACTCCTTGCAGAAACACCCACTTCGGTTCATCAGTTATTGATCAATATGCTGGTAGAGCTTCTATCTCAATAGATACAACAATGTGAAGCTGAATTCTACCCTCAGAATGTTTAAAAATGACATAGAGCTGTCCTTAAGACAGCAGGGAAAATATGTCTTCTCTCAGGACTCCCAGGATTAGGTCTCTCCTGATATAAGAGATGGAAAGTTATGGCACAATTCCTACCAATTGAATAGATAGGGAATACCAAACAGATCATCCATCTCCTGGACCCTTTCTTACCAATGCCGCCATATGCCATACACATACAGACGGCCACACTGTAGAGGGCTATGGACATCAGCTTAGTCAACCAAACTTACGAGCACGATGAGAAACAAAACCAGAGCCTCATAGCTGGTGTGCTATTTGACGGTAGTGTCAAGCAGCACATAGAAAATCCAAGTTATCCACACCATCAGTTCTATCCGAGTTTGCCTTCTGCAGAGACCACTAGGTTAAAAGTCAGGAAATGCAGCCTCTGTCATTGGCAGCCTCCTTAAAGCTCATGCCACATGAGCACACCAGGGGGAAGGGCAAAGCATGTGGTCAGACTGTCCTGTCTTGTTGTTCATTGGGCAACAGTATCAAACTCGATTGATTCTTTTTTTCAATGAGTTGATGAGGTACTTTGAGGTCAGGCAGACCTAGCCTAAATTACTAGGCGTGTACCCTTTTTGCCAAGCTTTATATAGCTCCATTTCCTCACCTGAGACACGTCGATGGTGCTGATGAACCTTCATAATACCTGCCACCTCCCTTCCACCTGGGGACCCTAGGAAGCTTAATTAGATAGTATCTATAATATACTTTATGCCCCTTGGAGAAATATTCTACATACAAGCAAAGTATTATTATTTCTAAGAGGGATGATACTTATTAGTTCCTCATAGGATCATTAAGCAAATAGATTATGCTTCCCTTTAGAGAAATTATCTCCCCATTTTCCTAATTCTTACAGTCTCTCAAACAGAATATACACTCAAATGAAAAAAAAAAAAAAAAGTTAGTTGGTGAAAGAGAATGGGGTGGTTTCCTAACCATAACTCGAGAAGCTTGTTTTTAAGGTCTTTGTTACCAAAGAAAACAGGCACTACTATCCCCTTCCTTCTGATTTTATGAAATGCCCTTGTCTCCTTTATAATAATTACATGGTAAATAAAGACAGCTCTACATTTCTCAGCTTGTTCATTTTGTGGCCTTTTGACCCTTACAGTTGTTGAATCCTTTGATTAAATCCCATCGTACTTAAGTAGCTGTTCTGAAATCCCAGGGTCATCATTGCGCTCATACTTGTGGTGATATTTTACAAATTGATAAATGTGAGTTACGAGTGGAAAATTTTAAAGCCAAACTCCAGTCCACAGAAATTTCAGAGAAATCTCAAACCAGTATTCATTTTATATTCACTTCATTTTCCAGATCATGTCAAAATGCCTTATTCGGCATTTAATTCCCAGTGTTCACATGAAACCAGTTTGACGTGCCCTGTGTTTTGGATAACTTACTATAATGAGGTGCAAACTGCCTAGGTTTCTTCACTAGGTAGGTAGGGAAGTGCTCACTTTTTCCTTTTCTTCTTCTTTTCCTTTTTGTCTGGCAGAAAAAAAGACCATGATAAGGATGAGAGTCTTGCTGGGGGAATGCAAAACAAAGCACAAAGCGAAAACAAACAAACAAAAAAGCCATGAGACCTTAAAGTAAGTCATTGAGTGAATAGTAGAGAAGAAAACCCAGAGCAAATGTCTGTCGTGCCTCTGTGGGCCCACAGAGAGCATTGCCAGCCCCCAATCACATGCAGAAGCTCATGTGAATCAGATCTTAATCCATTAAACTCATTCACAGGAAAATGTAATGTAGGTCAGTGTGGAGAGCAGTGTGGTGTCGTGTGCAGGCTCATGCACCATCCAGAATGGCATGAGTCTGGGGTGTTCAGTGCAGAAGACGTGAAGCCAATATTGTATAATCCAAAAGGTAACCACAGGGTGAACTGAAGCAGTAGCCAATGAGGCCAGTGTAACATGTCTCTAATACAGCATTCTGTGCACCAGTGTCCATCCGACCTTGATGATGCATCTGAGGCACCCATAACTTCAGTTCTGTCTCTTCATTATTTCCAATGCATTTGCGGCCCTCCTTTTCAAGGGTTTATCTTTTCCATTATATTTATTTTAGGAGAAGGCTAATGCTTCTCTGAAGGATTTCAGCAAAAACCAGTCAACTTCTGTGGACAATAAGAGCAGGGAGAAAGGAAGCAACAGAAAACTTTGCTCGAGATTGCTGGGCAATTGTTTTTATTTTTGCATCTCAGCCCCACCCTCCAGGAGTGTGCCTTCAGCATCTTTAGGGAGCCACCCAGGCAGTCTGACAACAGGGTTTGTGGGTTGTGTTTGTTCCTAAGATGGGTGTGATGAAAGGAGCATGGCCACACCCTTCTTTCCTTGTAACCACAGCCTGATACAGCCCCTCCCACAATTCAGCTCCAGCCTGAAACCATGAGAAAGCACCAGAAAAAAAAAGCCAAAATGTAGACACTTTGGAAAAAAACCTTAACTTTCCCAAACAGTTCATCCTTTCAGGTTTGGATTCGCCTATCTTTGTCACAATTGTCTTGTCTACACTTTGAGGTAAAATTCTTTGAAAGGAGTTCCTATTGTGGCTCAGGGGTAATGAACCCGATTAGTATCCATGAGGACATGGGTTCAATCCCTGGCCTCCTTCAGTGGGTTAAGGTGCTGTGAGCTGTGGAGTAGGTCGCAGACGTAGCTTGGATCCTGCATTCCTGTGGCTGTGGTGTAGGCTGGCCTCTTAAGCTCTGATTGGACCTCTAGCCTGGGAACTTCCATGTGGCAGCCCCCCACAAAACAAACAAACAAAAAATTCCTTGAGGTCATTGAGGTGGTTTAAAACATATTTCATTATAGCTGATTTTTAAGAGGCTTTGAAAAATTATTAAAATTAAATTCATTTTACTGTCCCCATTATAAAAAATAATACTTATTGTTTTAAAAATTGGAAAAGATATAAAAGCAGAAAGAAAGACACCAGACATGACCACTTAAAATTTTGGTATATTTCCTTCCAGGCCTTCTTCCTTCCTTTATTTCTTCCTTTTTTCCTTTTTTCTTTCTGGACAGCAAAGGAAACTATCAACATAATAAAAAGACAACCTACTGAATGGGAGAGGTTATTTGCAAATCATATATCCAATAATGGGTTAATATCAAAAATATATAAAGAATTATACAACTCAACAACAAAAAACCTCTCAACTCAGTTAAAAAAGAAAATGGGCAGAGGAGATAAATACAGATGTTTTCCCCAAAAGACATACAGATTGCCACAGGCACATGAAAAGATGTTCAACATCGCTAATTATTAGGGACATGCAAATCAAAACCACAATGAGATGCCACCTCACACCTGTTAGAATGGCTATTACCTTCAATTTTTTCCTATATGTGCTCTAATTTTTCTTAAATGCCAGGTAGTATGTTTCCAGGCTCAAATATATGATATTTGGACGTATAATGCTTTAATCAAAACACAGAGATAATTAAGGATGCACTTAACATTACCTATACCACCTCTCCAGCACCTTCCCCACCCATATTGGCCAGAAAGGATGGGCGATGTGAGCTGGCCTCTTCCCTGTCCCTAAAGCAACTGGAAAAAAATGTTAGAGTGACATCAACCTAATTGCCCTTAAGCAGATTAAGCCTCCCAGTTGTAGTGGTAAAACCTGCTGGAGACTGTCCTCATCCACCCCCCACCCTGCCTGTTGTTGATTAATTGCAAGTATACGTGCTTCCAAACAGAGGGGTGGACACTTTTGCCCCTCTGGTGTTCTCTGCACGTTCTCTGTTCATTGAAGAAAGTGGAGCCAACTGGGAATGTGGCCAGCAATGCAACTGGCTTTCCGATGCATGTTTCTGTAACACAGTTTAGTGCTATATTTATCAGTGGACTTAAGGCCTCAGAGAACTTTCCAAGGTGAAAACCTAACATTGCTTCCATGGACATTGAGGGTAAAGCCCTTAACCCTGGGACTTAATGAGAACAAAATTAAGTGCTTCTTTAAGCAGCTTAGATTTATCTTGTCAATATAAGTGATGGGAGGCTTCTTTGTGTGCTTTGGAAAAGAGTGTGTGTGTGTGTGTGTGTGTGTGTGTGTGTGTGTGTGTGTGTGTGTCTTAATCTAAAGCATCGTCTCCTTGCTTCATTATGTCACCATCCACATTGTTCCTTTATGATAGACAGGGTTCATCTATTCCCCTGCTCTAAACTTAATTACTTTGCAATTAATTCTTTGTTGAAAATAGCAAGGCTCCTAAACTCAGAACATCTCATTGTGAGAAAGGCTGTTTATGGATAGAGGTCAAGAGGACGTATCGGAATATTCCGCAGCACTGCCACAGATATTTTGAATGAAAACAGCAAGAGAGAAAAGACCCATTGCAAACAAGTTTGCCATGGAAAGTGAGGTCTTCCTCCCCCACTAACTGAGCTAAAGCTTTTAACTTAGTGCCATAGAAAAATCTCATTTTGGTCATCCTAACAAAGTCATATTTTTTAGGGCTTGCCTTACAGCAACCACATGCACATGAACTGTTTTAGTTAATCCTTATAAAACAAAAACAAACCAACCAACAAAACTTCCAAGCTAGGTATTATTATCACTATCTTATAAGTTATGTAATGTCTTAAGATTATACAGATACCCCCTAAAGGATTCATTTCATGTGGTCATTGCTGCATGGTTTGCATGCATAAGCTCATTGAACCCATTACAGATGAGAAGAGTGAGGCTTTGTAATGTCTTAAGATTATACAGATGCCCTCTAAAGGATTCATTTCATGTGGTCATTGCTGCATGGTTTGCATATATAAGCTCGTTGAACCCAATTTTACAGATGAGAAGAGTGAGGCTTTGAGAAGTGACTTGCCCAGTATATCAAGCTGCTAAGTGCTGATCCCACTCTCAGCCTCAGTTGTCTGCCTGCACTCTCAGCGGTGATTCTAAATTTCCTCCCTCACATAGTCCTTGTCTGTCTCCTCCACGAGCCTGCAGAGACAGTCCATCGGTGAAGGGGGAAAGGTATGTCCTGCGAGTCCATTGGTCAAATAAGTGTTCTTCAGAAGAGATCCAGGGGAAAGGATGTAAGTGTGAACTTCATGAGAAGCATGAGCAGTTTTGCGTAACCTGGAGTCTCTGAGGATCTGAGGCTGACAAAGAGATCCCTGTGGTACCCACAGCCTTTTGAAATGCTGCCTCATCCGTCCTCCCGCCACACCTCGGAGGTCAGTGATGGGCACATTAGTGACGCCAGTGGTGTATTTGACAGAAGGCTTGTCACCTTGTTTGCCTTTCATTATTTCTTTTAATTGCAGTATAAATGACGAAAGGCATTCACTTTTGATTCATTCAGCAAATATCCAAGAGGTATTTTCTAAGGAGCTACCATGTGCCAGGCACAATGGCAGGGGGTTAGGATTCAGAAACAAAAGACAGTGTCTCTGTACTTAATTGGACTGAATAATGTTTTCTGTCTTCAAGGGGAAGGATGGTGGGCAACAGAGTATACATGAGGGGTGTATTTAGACAGATAAGGAAATAAAGATAAGGTGGCCTGACAAGGACAGAAATAGTTAAGGGCAAGGAAAAGAAGGCGACTCTGGGGGAATTTAGAAAACACACCCCTTCCTAAAGGGAGATGCAGACCCACATCCAGGCTCATAGATTCATGAGGGAATTCTGTCCCACCCATCCTTTAACCAGTGCCCATGAGCTGCGACCAAGGTGTACCTCAGACCAGAGCCGGGATGAAGGGTATATGCTGGGTACCAGCATAGCTTGGGTGTGATGGCCAGATGGAGTCTGCACTGAGTCTTGGAGATTTCGTGGGAATTAGTCCAGGAAAGAGAAAAGCTATCACATTCTCAGCAGAGGAATCAGAAGACCAAAAACTCAGAGGTCTTTGAAACACTTGGGGAGCTATACAGACTGAGAAACCAGATGCTTTTCTTCATTTAGTAGCTTTCTTGATGTCTCAGGTACAGCATCATATTAGGAAAAAGTTTATTGCTGGTGAAATAATCAGCACAAAGACTCCTGGCTTGCTTTCTTGCTTTATCTACTGGGCTGTCCTCCCACACACGCCCCCCCCCCCCGCCCCCGCCACACAAGACATACACACAAAGTAAAGGATGGCTAGTTCCCACATCCTTGAGGAGTGAGTTAAAAGTATCCCTTAGAGGAATTTACGTCATGGCTCAGCAGTTAATGAACCTCACTCGTATCCATGAGGACGCAGGTTCTATCCCCGGCCTCTCTCAGTGGATTAAGGGTCCAGCATTGCCGTGAGCTGTGGTGTAGGTCACAGACGCGGCTCGGATCCCGCATTGCCGTGGCTCTGGCATTGGCCGGCGGCTGCAGCTCTGAGTGAACCCCTAACCTGGGAACCTCCATATGCCCAGGGTGTGGCCCTAAAAAGACAAAAAGACCCCCCCCCAAAAAAAGTATCCCTTAGATTTCAGTTCCCTGTGAGTGGGATAAAAATTTCCTTCAAGCATCATCACATCAGCTCTATTTCCTCCAGTTTCTGCAGAGCTAAAGATATCAGGTGTTGGGGCTATGGTGAGACAGGATCAAGGTCAACCACCCAGCTCCCCTTCTTTTAGAGCAGGGTTGACTTTCCCTTAAGGAATGCACCGCTACTGAAGATCGTGCTCCACATTACCTCTTTGCTGGCAGTGGTCCTGGCATAAGGGAGTAATAAGGAAGAGCTGTTGTATTTTACACACTTTAGAGTGGGAAATTCAAATCCCATTTGATGACCAGGGTGCACGTTATTTTTCCCATGCTCTAGATTTTTTTCATAAAATGTGTGCTTTTCCCGCCCCTCCCCCATTTTCCCTAATGAGCCCAGTTCCCATGTCTGGGCAGGACAGCCCACTTTGCAAGGTTCTTCCTGTCTCTTTGACCCTCCTGGCTTTCCTCCTGGACAAAAAGCAGATCAGCCAGTAGAATAGCATGAGGACTGTCACATCGTGTTCTTTGTGTATACTTTGTAGGAAATCAGTGAATGGAGCCCTCTTAGCTTCTAGAATATAATTCTGATCTAAACAAACTTGGATAAAGAGAACATGGACCCTAATTTATAGAATCAGCTCCATTTGGAAAACTCTTGGAAAGTATTAAAATGTCACCAGTAGTTTTCATTGCAGGCTATTACTAAATATACTAAAGATGAAAGGGAAACTTTCTATGGTGCAGGGATTTGCTATAGAAAGTATTAGACAGTGGTGCTACAGTTCTATGCTTTTCCCCATAATCTGAATTTTACACAGAAATCAGGAAACATGCCCAGGTTTTACTTGGTGAAAACAAATTTAAGAAATGAAAACTTCAAATCTTAATGTTGGCCTCATTTTCTAAAGAAGGAAGGAACTGACTCGAATTCTCTACATAAAGATTTGGAGCTGGAATGTGGTTCTAAACCTTTTAATATTCCTGATTTTTTCCCCTGACATGACAGATATAGTCACATACTTCATTTGGAACGGTCGGGGGGGGGGGGCGTGGACAAAGGAACTTAAGACAGTTGGTGTATTGTTTAGACTCAAATCTCAAGAAGTGGAGTGGAATAATTTATCCATAAGCTATTAATGAAAGAAAAAGAGGAAGGTGTATCTAGATAAATTTCATTTGAATTTTAAGATTAAGTATGAAGAATACAATCATAAAAGCAGTTTTTTAAATATAGGAAAATATCTTTTTGAAAGAGACAGTCTTATAGGCATATAAACAAATTCCAGAAACCATAAATAAAAGACTATTAGATTTGATTCTGTACCCTTAAATAAAATAGTTTTAATGTGCACATGTGAAAAACAAAACAAAACAAGATTTAGAAAATAAACAAAATATGATTAACTTTGCAGAATTATTATAAATCGGTAAATAAAAGAGTAGTAATACTGCAATACAAACATGAACAGAGATTGTGAACAGGATTTAACAAAAGAGAAAACACAAAAATCAACAAATTTAGACAAAACAACCTCCTGAGTAAACAAATAAATGTTAATTAAAAGAAGACAGCTTTTGGGAGTTCCCATTGTGGTGCAGCAGAAATGAATCCGACTAGGATCCATGAGGATGCAGGCTCGATCCCTGGCCTCCCTCAGTGGGTTAAGGGTCTGGGGTTGCTGTGAGCTGTGGTGTAGGTTGCAGACGTGGCTCAGATCTGGTGCTGCTGCGGCTGTGGCTATGGCTGGCAGTTGTAGCTCCAATTCCATCCCTAGCCTGGGACTTTCATATACCATGAGTGCAGCCCTAAAAAACAAAAAGAAGATACCTTTTTAGTCAACTAAGTATCAAGATTTCTTTTTCATGATGGTGTTGTGTATACACTCCTCTAGTACTTTTTTAAAAATATCACCCATGTTAATAAAGACATATGTAACAAGGATACTAATAGAATTATTTTAATAACAAAAAAGGAAATGACATAAAGCGCTATTAATAACTGACGGAGTTAGTGGGATTTGAATTCTCTCCTTAAATCTTTAAAAATTTTGTCTTGATGTTCTACAGTAAATATATATTGGGTTTTTTTTTTTTTTAATGATGACAGATCTTAAGAAAGATACGGGAATGCTTTTTCAGTGGCATAGCAAACAGGGGCCAGATGGAGGGAGTGGATGGTCCTGGAGAAGGACGGTTTCATCATTGACATTGTTTAGAATTGTCAGCCCACGGTAATAATCAAAAGCAAACCAGCTTTTAGCTGGGCTTTTTATTGTTTTTAAATTATTGCCTGCATGCTGGACAACTGCTCCCATGGCATTCTCCTCTCCTTAGTGCAGGACTGTGGCTGCTGACGCCTCTGGCTGCATCGAGTATGTCACAATCTACCAGGGTCTTCAGGAAAATACATAATCGTTTCATGAGGACAAACACAGAAGCATTTTTCCAGCTAACCTGGGTGATCCTACTTTAAGGGGGGAGGGGCACCATATGCGCTTTGTCGGCTTTCATAATCTGCACGTGTGTGGAAGTTGCCTGGATGTGGAATTCATTTGTCCTCGCAGCCAGGAGCTTCACCGGTGAGGGGCTGTTGGCTGACTGAGCGGTATAACTCCACGTTTCTATCCCAGAGAAATCATGAATGGGATGCCATATAATATGAATGGATATCCCCCTAGGCACCCTATAAATTTATTATAAAGCACTGGATTTTGCAATAACAAAAATAACTTAGGAAATCTGAGGAAAGGGTGAAAATGAGAAATTCATGTCTCTTCAGGGTCACCCTAGACCACGGATTGTACTGAGTGGCAGGCCTGATTTCATTCACACAGCAGCAGACCTTATTCTATCCAGAGCGGACAGACATTCTGCGGTGTGTGAATGGCTCCGTAGTGTCCAGTGTTTGAGAGCAGAACTTTAGATGTGAGTCAGCCAGCAGTTCTGGAAAGAAATAGCAAAGATGAACAACTCTGTCGGTTGAGACCTTGAGAACAGCTGGTTTGGATGATACTTAGTTTGCTTTCAACATCCACTTTGTGAAAAGACCCTTAGAAAGGTCAGATTTGGGGTTTTGGCTGCACTTGGCCAATTGAGGTGAGGAACAGCCTCATTGGCGCAGCTGTGTTGGGCGCATAGCATCTCACTTAGGCTTGTGGTTTTTGAAAAAGTGATATGGTGGGGTTTATGTAGCTCTGTAGATGCTTATTGTTCCAACTGGCTTGGCACTCAGTTACCTTTTCAGAAAGTCCTAAGGGGAGGTAAAATTTGTAATGCGGAAATTACACAAAAGCCTACAAAAAGCGATCCATACCAACTGGAGTTGTGTTTAGTTCATTCTGACTGAAAAATCTGCCCGTATTTATTGTGCCAGTCAGTCAAGAGTGAGGGCAGAACATAAGGCCTCTTTCAGAAGTCAGACCCTTGTTCTGGCTCCCCCGAAGAGCCCTTTAGAGTCTCAGGAAAGCATTTCTGTGTTTCAGTCACCCACCCTAAACGCACGGGTTATTTATCTATTATATTAGTTTGATGAGAGAACCATCTCACACTCATTAAACTGATTTGAAAAACGATCCGAAGATTCACGACTGAGTCCTTCCAGAATACACACGCCTTCTCCTTTTTAGGAAAAGCAGGTCTTTTTCCTTTGCTTTTGCTTTACCTCAGCATTTTCTTCTGTGGCAGAAATAATGCATTTGTCATTTCAGAACGATGGCTTAATACATTAATGATTGCAGGTGCCGTTCCTAGAATTGTGGGTCTGCAAATGCTAGCTGGTGGGTGGGTCAGCGGCAGGGAGCGAGGGTCAGGGAAAGTAAGGATTTTATGAAGCCAGGCTGCAGTGCGGGGTAAGTACGAGCACGCCATGTGATTAAAACAGACATGCAATCCATGCTCTATAGCCTGGCAGAGACACATATGGCCTTGCAGTGGGCTAGGAGGGGAGGGGAGAGTGAAAATGTCATAAAAATGACAGGAAACCAGAGAAATGTGGGCCTCCTGTTCCTTTGCTTCTGGAATTAGGGAGTTGTTATATAACCCAAGCCAGCAGCTTGAGGGGATTTGGCTAATAGTTAACTTAATTTTTCTGGAATGTTCTTTTTTTTTTTCTGTAAGTCAGCTTAAGTGGAAAGAAAAGTGGAACTCTCGTCAATGAATCAAGTGGCGGGAGGGACCAGCTAGGAGGAGTGATTCCCCCTGGATGCTGTACATATTCTTCCATGCCTTGGCTATACTTCAAGAGGAGGTTAAATGAATTGTTCCCATTAGTGAGCTGATAGGACAGCTCCTTGAGATGAAGGAGACGGTGAACTTGGATGTCACTGTAAGGAAAAGGTAGCCCTCATAGCAACACTGACAGGGCCACTTGTGACAATATTTCACTGTCATGGTTAAAACTATATAAAATGATGACTTACAGTATGGCTCAGAGTTTCAGCATAATATATGTAATAATGATAAGACTTCCGTCCATTTAAGAAGTGATGTTGAATTTGTCTGCAGTTTGACAGTTTATCTGAGGTGTGGTGGTTGTAGAAGCCGTGTATGGTGCCAGACTTGCTGTCTGAGGCTGATTCCTTCTGCCACAGATGCCCCTGATTGAGTCATGTTTATTCTGATTAGTCACTTTGCCTTCATTTGCTGAAACTAAGATCCTCGATGTTTATTTGCTTTGTTCATGTACTTTTCATAGCCATGTCTAAAGCATCCCTTTGTAAGTGGCACCAAATATGACTGTTGTGGGAAAATATTTAAAAATCAAGAAGATGTTGAGTTGGCTGAAAGATTCCTGATGTCTAAGTTCAAAGCCATGTGATATCAAATGGACATCCCCATATTGGCAACTGGGGGCTGACTTGTTTTATTTGTTCTGTTACCTTGAAAATTGAGTCGCAGTCTTTATTTGAGTAACAGGATTAGTTATCTTTTTTTATTTTGCTTCTTAGGGCCACACCCCTGGCATATAGAAGTTTCCAGGCTAGAGGTCAAATGAGCTTCAGCTGCCAGCCTACACCACAGCCACAGCAACGCCAGATTCGAGCCGCATCTGCAGCCTACACCACAGCTCATGCAACGCTGGATCCTTAACCCACTGAGCAGGGTCAGGGATCGAACCCACATTCTAATGGATAAGTCAGGTTTTTAACCCTCTGAGCCACAAGGGGAATTCCAGGATTAGTTATCTTTATCTTACTGTGGTTGTAGGGATTATTTGGAATATTTAGATGATGGATAAAAATCTTTTAAAATGCAAACAAAAAATCAAGATGTGTGTACGGGGAAATATATAAGCAGGAAGAAGTACTCATCGCATCCATTACTTGATGACCATCGGTACCTGCAAAAAGTCCACAGGCCCTCAAAGGACCAACAAGGCAAAGGGAATGTGGGAAGTAACATAGCCCGCATTTTTTCATTGCTCAACCCCCCCCCAAACAGCTTTTTTCTTGAAGTTTATGGATGTGAAGCAAAGTGATTGCACTTCTCTAGGAAGAAGAAATGACCTCTAGGAATGTGGATGGAGCTGATGTGAAATGGATGGCCAGAATGGGATTTGGGTCACCCGCTGAGGCTTGGGTGATACTCTTCTGCTGTTGACTTTCCCCCTAAGTATCATGAGGACAGGGACCATTGCTATCTTGCCATATCCCCACCACCCAGGGTGGTACCTGACAACATGGGCAGGGAGAGGACAAACAAACGTACAGTCAACCAGGTTGTATAGATGGTGAGTCTGAGGTTTCATACTTGAACAAATTCTACTTTGAGCTGAAAGGCTGGATTGTCCATATGTTGTCCATTTATGAGACATTCAGATAGTTTCACCCTTTCCTTTGGTTCTGGAACCGAATTAGTGACAGTTCTGAAGTTAGAGATAACTGAAGCTACCTCACCAGATATGGGTTGATTTCCAAATTTGTAAAGGCTTTGAGAGTGTTGTAACAGTGCATGGATGAGAAGACATGCATTTGGATAATGTCACTGGAGCCTCCTCTCTCCTCATGACAGAAGGTAGTATCCCAGAGGCTTGGGCAAGGTCACTCCGTCTTGTTCACAGATACAGGGAGTGGAACAAGGGGCATTCCCTTGTGTTGCAGCAAACCATCTAAACTCTGGTTTATCCAATCCAAACTTCCCAGAGTAAGGAGGGACAAGCAGAGTGTAATGCTAGGAAAACCTAGTGGTGGAAAAATTAGCGCTGGTGAGGGTGATTGGAGACCACAGGGAGCTCTTGGAGGCAGGATTCAGATGTGAGTCTCTGATGCCACTTGCTGGATGCCTTTGGCTTTTGGTGTGGGCATGGGAGGAACACTTAAAGAATTCAGCCAGAGGAGGGAAGAACTTCAAGGATCACTGAAAACGTCACAGGGCTGAGCTTTGGCCCCAGCTCTGCCAGACAGGGGCCATTTGACCTTGAACACGCCCCTCCCCTTTTCCCTGTTTCCTCACCAGAAAATGGTTTAACAATTTCCTCCCTGCTTACTTTCCAGAGGGAAAGGAGGGAATCAGAAGGTCAGTGGAAAATATGCTATCAGCTGTGCAAGAGTGAATACATTGTTGCAGGGGTGAACTGCAAATTGTCCTTGAAGAATCTTCAAATGAGTTTTTAAAAAATGTAGGACTGGGAGCTCTCACTGTGGGTCAGTGGGTTAAGAACCCGAGAGAGTGTCCATGAGGATACAGGTTCCATCCCTGACCTCACTCAGTGGGTTAAGGAAGGATCCAGTGTTGCTACAGTTGCAGCACAGATCGAAAATGTGGATTGGCTGTGGCATTGCTGTGGCTGTGGTATAAGCTGGCAGCTGCAGCTCCAATTCAGCCCCTAGTCTGGGAACATCCACATGCCCCAGGTGCAGCTATAAAAAGAAAAACAATGTAGGACTCAAAGGAAAAAAAAAAAAAACTTTATGGAGATTTCTCCCTCCTGTGTGAAGGAGGATCAGATTGCTCTTCTGAATGATGACTTGAAATTACCTGTAGAGGGACTGAACGGGAGTTGGCGACGGCCATTTGCCTTAAAATAACCACTTAGGAGAGTGGCCAGGATTTGTCAGATTTTTGTTTGGATCGTCAACCAAGAGACTTCTGACTCTTTCAGTTTCTGTGTAGTCAAGCTGGCCAGCTTTTATGGGTGACTGCTATGACATGTCACCAATGGGACTTCTCACCAGCCAAAGAAACGTGGGCTGCTGAGAACAAAGGGGACCAAGCAAAAGATTGTCCAAGAGGGCAGACCCATCAAACCTCGAGTGAAAAGATGACGGAGGGCCAGTGAGAGGACAGTGGGATTCAAAGACAGGTCTCCTGCTTTATGTTCTACTGCCTGCTTCCTTCACACAGCCCTCACACATCCCATACCCCCACCCCCCGCCATCAACCAATGAGGTTCTGTTCCTACAGTGTAGCCCTGTTGACAGTGTCCACAGTGATTGGAAAGACTTAGACCTCATTGCAACTAAGAAGTAAAGGGGAGGAATAAAGGTGACGACATATGCCTTTCCGTCAAGAAAATAAAATGAATTTGGAGTGGGTAAGCAATGAGATCCTGCCGTATAGCACAGGGAACTATATCCAGTCATTTGTGATAGAACATGGTGGAGGATAATGTGAGAAAAAGAATGTATATATGGGTCACTTTGCTGTACAGTAGAAACTGACAGAACACTGTAAGTCAACTATAATGGAAAAAATTAAAATCATAAAAAAAGAAAAGAAAATGAATGACCAAATAAATAAGTAAATATTCTGAAGGTATCTGCCCTCCAAAACATTCAAAACTGCTCTAGTGCTCACACTTCCTTCAGCTGTTGAGGAAGTGTAACTGTTCCCTATACACGTGCACTGGGCAGAGTCACTCACACACTGTGTGTGAGGGAGATAGAGCCACTTTGTAAAGTTTTCCAGCCGATAAGAACGCTTTTACTATGAAAACTTACATAAAGAAACGTACATAAAGAAAGGCAACAAGTGCAGTGAACACCCATATACTCTACACTCAGATTCAACACTTCAGATTTTGCCACACTGGCTCTGTCTATCCCTTTTCTCTTTGCACAAGTATTTTAAAGCAACTCTCAAATATAATACCCTTTCACCCCTACATGGTTCATGTTCTGTCCCAACTAAATGCCTGGTGCATCCATGTTGCCCCTTGTATCCTTTTCAAGGCCACTCAAAAGAGTTTTGTGATTGTTATTTTGTTTCTTTTTCTGGACATATTGTGTGGCAGAAACTCCTTTTCCCTTTCTCTTCTACTCTCATAGACATGCCTTGGGCCATGTGGTCCAGAAGGGTACCATGAGTCAAAAACATGCACTGTGTTTTTTAGTTGATAAAGAATGACCCCCACAAAAAGGTTCTACTGTTTACCACAGAGAACTATATTCATTGTCCTTTGATAAACCGTAATGGAAGAGAATACTTGAAAAAAAAGTGTAATAAACCAGCTCTAATGGAAAAAAATAAAAATCATTACAATTAAAAAAAGAAAAAAGTTTAGTTATTCATATAACCAAATCACTTTGCTATACAGCAGAATGTAACACAACATTTTAAATCAACTATACTTCAATTAAAAAAAAGAATAAATAAATAAAATTACTCCGAACCAGGAAAAAAATTAAAATGAAAAATAAAAAGAAGGGAAGTTCCCATTATGACTCTGGTTGAGGAGCTGACCTTGTCTCTTTGAGGATGCAGGTTTGATCCCTGGCCTCTCAGAGGATCTGGAATTACTGCAAGCTGCAGCATACATCACAGATATGGCTTGGATCCAGTGCTGCTGTGGCTGTGGCGTAGGCCACAGCTGCAGCTCTGATTTAACCCTTAGCCTGGGAACTTCCATATGCCATATGTGTGGCCATAAAAAGAAAAAATAAAAATAAAAAGAATGACCCCAAACTCACATATCAAATAACAATAATACTAGTGGTAATAAGAAAATAATAATACAGGGATTTAAACTCTGGGCTATACGAATAAAAAACAGAACTATCTAATACATGACACAAATACGCCTATCTACAGAGAAGAAACAAATTATGGACTTGGAGAACACAGTTGTGTTTGCCAAGGGAGAAAGGGAGGGAGAGGGAGGGACTGGGAGTTTGGTATTAGTAGATGCAAATTATTGCATTCGGAGTGGATAAGCAATGAGATCCTGCTGTACAGCATAGGGAACTATATCTAGTCACTTGTGATGGAACATGTTGGAGGATAATGTAAGAAAAAGAGTATATATGGGGAGAGGGAGGGAGTAGGAGGGATCGGGAGTGTGGGGTTATCTGATGCAAACTCTTGCTCTTGGAATGGATTTACATTGAGATCCTGCTGTGTAGCATTGAGAACTATGTCTACATACTTATATCGCAACAGAACAAAGGGAGGGAGTTACATGTATGTGTAACTTGGTCCCCATTCTGTACAGTGGAAAAAATAAATAAAATTTAAAAAGAAAAAACATTAAGAAATTGATAAATAGTTATTACATCTAAATTGATAATAAAAATTTTACATGTCTAAAAAAAAGAATATATATGGATGTATGGCTGGGTTACTTTGCTGTGGAGCAGAAAATGACAAAACATTGTAAACAGTTACAAAAAAAATTTTATTAAACAGAACTATCTTTAAAAAATAAAAGCAAAAAACTAAGTTTGGGAGTTCCCATCATGGCTCAGCAGAAAGGAATCTGACTAGCATCCATGAGGACGCAGGTTCAATCCCTGGCCTCACTCAGTGGGTTAAGGACCCAGCGTTGCTGTGAGCTGTGGTGCAGGTCGCAGACACAGCTCAGATCCCACATAGCTGTGGCTGTGGTGTAGGCTGGCAACTACAGCTCTAATTCAACCCCTAGCCTAGGAACCTTCATATGCCTTGGGTGTGGCACTAAAAAAACCAAACCAAAACAAAACAAAAAACAACGAAATTTGACCAAGAGTGTTTTACCAATCTGCTACCTCCTCTTGGTCCCAGCATAATTCTGTAGCAGTGGCAGGCTGACTTTTATTTCTGAGTCACTTCGAATGGAAGAGAGATTGCTAAACCCAACCTCTAAGCTGTTGTATCAAAGAACCCTGTTTCCTGAAATCCTTGTTTCCAAAATAGCTTTCTCCATCTCAGCAACAGGAGAGTTAAACTATCTTGAGCTGCCCATTGAGAGAAGCCACGCAAGCCCTAGCTTCTTGCTTTAGCATATGGCTAAGTGGGAATTTTTCTGTAGGTTCTTTATCCAGAGCCAATAGGAGATTAGCTTTACAAGTTGGGTTGTAACCTTTACAGCTTCTATGTCGGGTATCCGTTAACAAGATCATAAAGATCATGCTAACAGATGAGGCCTACGTGCCCTGTGTTCAGCTCCAGTAATGACCAAATTGATTTTATCAGAGGTGTTTCAAAGGGCCATTTTAACTTTTCTATTGATTTGTCTGACCTCCGCTGTGGGGGCTGTGGGCTGTACGTGTTCTCCCCTCCCTCACTCCTTATATGGAGCCTTCTGATTTCTCCTCACTGTGCAAACCTTCATTCCATGCTTCTAAACCATCTCATTTAGCACTTGCCTCACCATCTATAGTCGCTTGGGCCCTCTGTACACTTCTTGAGGGATCCCAATGGATAAACTAGACATACAGCTTTGGGGCGCCATCTTCATTCATTGGACAGCTTTTCTTGAGCTCCTCTTTTGTGCCAGATACACGTCTAATCACTAAAAAAATACAGTGGTAAATCAAGCACACCGAGTCCCTGTCTGCAAGAGCTGACATCATTGGAATGATACACAACAACTATTTAATAGAATGTCAGAAGAGAAATACTGGGAAGAAAAGTAAACTGGGAGTTCAAGCCCAACTGGTATCCATGAGGGTGCGGGTTCGATCCCTGGCCTTGCTCAGTGGGTTAGGGATCTCGTGTTGCCATGAGCTCTGGTGTAGTTTGCAGACACAGCTCAGATCCTTCGTTGCTGTGGCTGTGGCTTTGGCATAGGGCGGCAGCTGCAGCTCTGATTCAACCCCCAGCCTGGGAACTTCCATACACTGGGCATATGGCCAAAAAGCAAAACAAAACAAAACAAAAGACAGAAAGGAAAGTGTCAGATGGGACGTGGAACACAATTCTGGATGAGCTTGTTGGGGAGCATCCTGGGAGGAATGACCTCTGAGCACAGATAGGCATGGATGTGAAGGAGGGCTCAGGAGATCTGGAGGAAAACTGAACCAGGCAGAGGGAGCTATAAGCAGAAAGGACTCAAGGCCAGAGCAAACTCAGAGCTTTAGAGAAAAATCCAAGAAGTCCAGTATAGATGAGAGAGCTAGGCCAGGCAGAGAGAGGAGGACATGAGATGGAGGGCTAGGTGGGCTGAGTCACAGAGGACCTTGTGAGCCATGGAAGGAGTTTGAGCAGGAAACTGATGTGGTCTGATTTATCACTGAAAAAGTCATTCTGGCTTCCCTGACACTTCTAAGTGGTGCTGGTGGTCCTGTTGAGGTGTCTTGCATGATTATGGGGAGACACCAACACAGCTAGGCCTCAGAGCCTGCAGGACCGAGTGTCATCTCAGCTGTGCTTTTCATTGACTAGTTGATTTGGAGCCAATCACCCAATCACTGTGAGCCCTGAAGTCACTGAGTCATTCTTCACGGAGAGGTTCAATTTCTTAAGTCTCTTCCAGATCAACATTTGGTGATTCTAAACTGTAAATGACACCTACCCCTATGTCTGTTAGAGTAAAGGCTACAAACTGCTGTAGCAAAGACACTCAAGAACACGGCGACCTATATGCAGTAAGGTATTTGCTTCTCTCCCCTGCAGCTTTTGAGCCAGTGGAGGCTACAAGCAAAGCCCAGCTCATGAACTCCAGAACCGTGTCTCCAAAGATGCCCCTTTCCCCATGGTTGGAGATGTGTCATGGCCTCATGCAAGTTCCAGTCCATAGCAAAAGAAGAGAGGAGATCTGGGCCAAGCAGTTTCCTTTTAAGTGACATGAAAGTTACACACCCCCTCCAGCTCACATTTCTTGGGGAGAACTAGTGTTGTGGCCATACCCAGTCCCAAGGGCCTCTGGGAAATGCAGTCTCTAACTGGCCTGCTGTCTACCCATTTAAAACGTGCCTGCCATGGAAGACGGAAGAATGCATTTGAAGGGGTGCCGGGAAAACCACCACATCCAGTTTTTGAAAGATCCCAGAGTATTATCGAGATAACTTAAACTCACAAAATTTCCTGGACCTCTGTGTTAATTTTCTGGGCTGCTGTAACAAATAACCACAAAGTCAGGGGCTTAACACAAGAGAAATGTATTCTCACACAGTTCTGGATGCTGAAAGTCCAAAATCAAGGTGTCATCAGGGCCATGCTTCCTCTGAAGGCTCTAGGAAAGAATTTCTAGAAGCCTCTCTCCTAGCTTCTGGTAGTTGCTGGCGATCCTTTGCATTCTTTGGCTTGTAGCTGCGTCACTTTGGTCTCTTCCTTCAACTTCTCATGACCTTCTCTGTGTCTTCTGTGTCTCTATCCACATTTCCTTCTCCTTTCTCTTAGGGCAGCAGTCACTGGATTTAAGTTTCATCCTAATCCAATATTACCTCATCTTGATTACCTCTGTAAGGACCTGATTACCAAATAAAATCACATTCACAGGTACCAGGGTTAGGACTTCAGCATATCTTTTGGGGGGATGTAACTCAAGCCATTACAACTTTCTTTTTCTTTAAAATATCGTTAATTCAGGAGTTCCCGTCATGGCGCAACAGAAACGAATCCAACTAGGAACCATGAGGTTGCGGGTTCAATCCCTGGCCTCGCTCAGTGGGTTAAGGATCCGCGGTTGCCATGAGCTGTGGTGTAGGTTACAGACTCAGCTCGGATCCCAAGTTGCTATGGCTGTGGCGTAGGCCAGTGGCTACAGCTCCGATTGGACCCCTAGCCTGGGAACCTCCACATGCCACAGACGCCGCCCTAAAAAGACAAAAAAAAAAAAGACCTAAATAAATAAATAAAATGTCTTTAATTCACTGTTACATCGAATTGCTCATATATTTCTTTGCCAATATCACATACTTTCCTGACGCGGTTCAAATGTAGGGCCAAGCTATAACTGGTCCTGAATAAAAGACGGCATAAATAAGCAAAGAGCATCAATTAAAACCTTAGGTCAAAAAGAGAGCAAGGGGAGTTCCCGTCGTGGTGCAGTGGTTAATGAATCCGACTAGGAACCATGAGGTTGCGGGTTCGGTCCCTGCCCTTGCTCAGTGGGTTAACGATCCGGCGTTGCCGTGAGCTGTGGTGTAGGTTGCAGACGCGGCTCGGATCCCGCGTTGCTGTGGCTCTGGTGTAGGCCGGTGGCTACAGCTCCGATTTGACCCCTAGCCTGGGAACCTCCATATGCTACGGGAGCGGCCCAAAGAAATAGCAAAAAAGACAAAAAAAAAAAGAAAAAAGAGAGAGAGCAAGGAAGGGAGGGAGGGAAGGAATGAACGAAGGAATGAGGGGTAAACAATTTAGAAGAACTCTGCTAACTGAAATCAAACAAATTATGAGAAAGTATGCTTGTGTTGGGAAGAACCCATAGTTTTCTCTGAAGCTCCATACCACTTTAATGCCACAATCCAAAGACATATAGGCCTTTTTCTTTCCCTTTTCCTTGGGAACATTCCAATGCCTTAGGATGAGATACATTGCTTAGGTAATGGAATTCAAGGACCATCAACAGCTTTCACCTTTGCAGGGTGAATACTATGTGATGAGCATAACAGCCCCATGAAGAAGGTGTTCTTACCTCCATCTCACAGAAGTGGAAACTGCAGCTCAGGCTAAGTACCTTGTCTAAAGTGAAATGAATTTACTGATGATGGTGAAGTTGGGCTTGCAGCCTGGATCTTCCTGCTCCTCACATTACATGGCACTGAGTCCCAGAGATTTTTAGGGGGTTCTTACAAAAGGGTTCACTCTTGCCTTGAGCGATTTGTGATGAGTCTGAAGCCACACATCCTGTGCAGAGGTCTCCACAAACCCATGGCCATGGTGGGGGTGGAGGGGAATGTATAGACAGCATAGTCGGATACCTTTAATCATCAGAATAAACAAAACATCTATTAGATAGCTAAAGGATTCTTGTTTGCCCAGAACTCAAGGTTTGTCCAACATCAGAGTCCAGGTTTCTCACTGCATTCTAAAACATTATATGAACCCAAAAAGGCTTATTTGTTTATGAACCCTCACACTTCAAACTTCAGATAGAGTTCCCTAAAATGTGTAATGCAGCTAGTAGTTGCCACAGGAAATTGGGTCTCCTAGTGAACCCAGAGAGGTGATGTTTGTGGTATTAAGTCACATTTCCATTCGTTATTTCATTTCGATATTGACTTTTCTTTTTTTTTTTTTTCGTCTTTTTGCTATTTCTTGGGCCGCTCCCGTAGCATATGGAGGTTCCCAGGCTAGGGGTCAAATCGGAGCTGTAGCCACCGGCCTACGCCAGAACCACAGCAACACGGGATCCGAGACGCGCCTGCAACCTACACCACAGCTCACGGCAACGCCGGATCATTAACCCACTGAGCAAGGGCAGGGACCGAACCCGCAACCTCATGGTTCCTAGTCGGATTCATTAACCACTGCGCCACGACGGGAACTCCTGACTTTTCTTTCTTATTATTAAAATTTTATTTGTACAGCTTTATTATAGAAATTTGAGAAAATATACAGAGAAAATAAAATAATTTTGGTATATATTTTACTCTTTTTTCTCTTAAGACAGCTAGAACATCTTTCTATGCAAGTAAATTTTCAGCATTCTAACGATGGAAGAGAATTCCATTATGTAAACATACACTGTTTGTTTAACTCATCTACTACTGATGTTTGAGTGATTCCCGCCCCCTTCGTGTTTTGCTAATAGAAACAGTGTTGTGATGAAAACCCTGTATTTATCCATAATTACTTCCTAAGACTACGTTTCCAGTATTTGGATTACCAGATGACAGGAGAAAATTTTTTTCCCTTCTTTCAAGAGATAAGGAAACTGAGGCTCAGAGAGATGAAGTGTCTTGGCCAAACTCACACAGCTGGCAAGTGACAGAGCCAGACCTGGGATCCAGTTTCCTTCTCAATATCATATGGGAAAAGAGTTTCTACGTCTAATCTAATTATCCCACTCAATAAATTCTGTGAATGCAAAGTAAATGCCTTGACAACTGCTTTTTTTTTTTTTTCTTGAACTGTCACTGAGCAGTGGTCAAGCTTGACCAACTGCCTAAAATTGTCACCAGAGGAGCATAGAGAAGCTGCAGAGAGATAGTTTAATTGGACTTTCCATCTTTCTTCTTCAAGATGATAATGTTGTTGGCATTTTTAGAAATCTTTTACAGAACCTTGGTCTCCTATACATTCAGGACTAACTGAAGCCACCTCTCCTCTTCTTGGATCCTGAGGCTTCTATTTCATCCTGGTTCTGAGTGTGGAATTCATTTCCTCCAAAGTCAGAACCAAATTCCCCTTGTTTCTACTTCGGTGGATTTCCTCTCCATCCAGGTGATTCAGCCCATGAGTGGACCCTTGGAATCATTTCCTCCTTTGCCCTGACTAGTATACCCCTTGTTTTACCCATGATCTGACATCAGCAGCAGACTCTGTTTTGGGGTGGCTGCAGACCAGAGTTCTTCAGTCATTACTTGCTTGACCTGCTCTGCTCACCAGGGTCCCTGCTCCCTGAGGTGCGATTGTGTTGAGTATGCTAGGACATAATCTATGAGAAGCGTCTAAAGTGCCTGACTTGCTTTGGGGCTCCAACTCCAAAATCTTTGGGTTATCCTTGTCCAACCAGTCTGGGTAACCTTGATTTTGGGTTTTGTAGCTAAAGCCATGTGTTTGACAACATCCAGGCAAGTCACCTGCAGACTGTTCAAGTCAGTACCTGCCCATATCAGTACCTGCCCATATCAGTGGCAAAGATAAACAATTTCAACAGAACTCTGAGGTATGTAAGTAAAGCATTTCTTGGAAAAGCTTGATAAAAGCTGTTGATTTTACCTGACTCAGATTATTCCCTTATAAAATAAAACTACTCAGTTCCAGAAGGGCTCAGCTGGAAGTTTTAATAGTTGTCACTTCTCATCTCTGCCCAGAGCTCTAAGATCAGACTTTGAAGTCAACCAAGTAATATCTAATGGGTAGCTCCATTTTCAAGATAGAGACTCAATAAAAAGAAATCAATTTGAAAGAACAAAGATTATTCTTACTGTCCATTAGTACTAATCAGACATTTGGCACCAGCAAGCCATAAGAGGAAAAATTACCCTCCTTAGGTGTGGACTTTTCATAAGGCATTGAATAGTCATCTCTGGGAGAGAAGATGGATGTTCCCCAAGTAAGTTTAGTCCCAAGATTTCTTTCTAGGACAATCTGATGGTCGCTTTATGTTGTCTTTGCTGGGAGAGCGGGAATGAGGTTTTGTCCTTGGAACAGTTTTCTCAAAGATAAAGGCAGGACTTGAAAGAGGGTCTAGTTCTGTCCTAAATTAAAAGATTGTTCTGGGCACATATGTCAGAAAGTATGACCTAGAGATGGAGGGCAATCATTTGAAAAAAATTTTGATTCAAAAACAGGAAAAAGTCCTCCGATTCCTTCCCATAACCGTTTTTCAAACTAAAACGTAATGTTTAATGTTGTAAAAAGTACCTTGATTGGTAAACGAGCTGAAGGATTACTTCCGAAACAGCTCAACCTAGGCGCAAATCTAACATGAAAGAAACCTCGTGTTAAAGTATTATTTATCCTCATAATTAGTATTTCTAAATGATTTTTAAAGGCTTTTTATGCAATTACAAAATGTTTGATTGTCGTAACATCGCTAATGCTTTGATGCCTTCCTCCTGTTGTCCTTGGTCCCCGCAACCCTGGCACGTAATTTATTTCTCTTTTGAGTGAACTCTAAGCATTAGTGTCCATTAAGAATTTTTGAAACAAAGTCCAAAGATTACTTGGAGCACTTTCAGTAATATGTACTGATTATCATTAATAGCTCTTTTGTCCTAGACAAGGACGATGTTTTGTAACATCATTTTGTTTGGCCAGACCCTGCTCCGGCTGTCTTCCTGACCATCATCCTGCACTGATTCCTTCCTTGACAGTGTGGAATGGAGCAAACTCAGGGGACTAGTCAGGATTGGGGGAGTGGGGACAGTGGACCAGCACAAGGTGATATGTTTTCTTTATGAAACCATTGTTAGCCTTTCAAAAAAAAAAAAAAAAAAAAGTCCTAAATGCTGGGCCTTGTTTCTTACCTAGTGCCCGTAGGCTGCATATAAATTGCTGTTTCAGACTACCAGCTCCTTACAGTAAGGAAGTACAAAAAGAAGTGCAGGAGCAAACAAGTAGACCCAGACAGCTGCACCCTGACCACTGTGCTTGCTGGTAATATGGCAGGAGGAAGGCCTCACCTTTCAGATATTATTTTGAAAGTTCTGTCTGAGCTCTCAAACGTTGGTTTACCAGTGTATCCACATGTTTAACAGCAGTGTCCTAATGGATATTGCCTATGTCCACCCAATTGATAGCTCTCTGTTTATCTGATGCAGAGTGTCTGCAATCAGAAACATCTTTAGTAGGAAAGAGGAACTGTGCCAGGTGTCCCAGGTGAATTACCTTACATAAGTCTTATTATAAATCTAGCGCTGAAAATGTTATCCCCATTTTATGGATAGAAAAACAGAGGCTCAGGAGAGGTTAAACCATTTTTGCAAGACCCCAGCTTGAATGATGGATGTCTAGAAATGAAACCAAGAGTCAGTGTGCTGGGGCTCATGTTGATGCATGAAACAAGTTGGCCAATTCATGGTTGGGTTATTTATCATTGAGCACCTCTCCTCCTCCTTGCCACACACTCTTACTTTAAATAGGAAAACGTTGACATATTTAAAAACAAAAAGAAGAAAAGAAAAACTCCACTGCATCTTGTTTTAGGTATTTTTTTTCATTGAAGTGTAGTTGACTTACAATGGTAGTTTTAGGTTTATAGCAAAACATTACAGCAATTATATAGTTTTATATATATGTGTATATATATATGAATCATATATATATATTCTTTTTCAGATTCTTTTCCATTATAGGTTATTACAAGATGTTGAATATAGTTCCTTATATTATAGAGTAGGTCCTTATTGTTTATCTATTTTATATATAGTAGCTTGCATATATTATTTTAGGTATTTTTTGGTTGTGTTTGTTTTTCTTTGTGTATTTTAGTCTAATACAAAACTATCTCTGTCTCAACAATTATCTCATTATGAAAGAGGGCAAGGGAAGGCACGTATGCTGAATATTGGCCGAGGGGCAAAGGGGCATCTTTGTAGCCAGGGGCTTGTCCAGAATAGAAGGCCCCCGGAAATGCCACTGCACCAATTAGCAGGTCTGGGGAGGAGGAAAAAAGTTAAAATAAACTTGGTACCCAGACAATTGTCTAGAAACCAAGAGACAATAAGAAGTCCACCAAGAAAGTTAATTGGTCCAAGATTTGGCATCGATTGGAAATATCAGATTACATTCATTCCTCCAGTGCTCTGCTCTGTGATAACTCTAACTATGAAACTACTGATAACCATGACAGTGATAAATTTGTGGTATTTTCATGACATTTTCATTGCTTTACTTTGAACCCTAGTTAGCTAAATAGAGTCTGGGAATCTGGCTGTATTAGAAGTCCTACTTTGGGGAGAATTGTTGTGGAGATTTTTTTCCTCTTAGTTTTAAGGATGTTAACTGGCCATTTAAATTGTTATCATAGCGTTTAGAAATTACTCTAAAGCATTACCTGGGAATATTTGTTATTTCTTTCTCTCTGTGTTTCTGTCTCTGTCTTTCTCTGCGTGTCTCTGTCTCTATCTCTCTGCTTCTCTCTCTCTGTTTGTATGTGTGTGAGAGAGAGAGAGAGGGAGAGAGAGGGGTGTGTGTGTGTGTGTGTGTGTGTGTGTATGTGTGTGACCTGGGTAAAATAATGAGTCCCGCAACTTTATCAAAAGCGACCATTTTTCTCTAGCCCAGTTAATTTTAAAATATCACCCCAAAGAAGTCTATCTTTTACTTATATAACCTTTTGTGGACACTGCCTTCTTTCTTCTTTGGTTGTTAAAGGCAAAAATGAAAGAGTTTCAGGGGTTGCCTTTGATTGTAAGTCACATTAGATGTTTTTACAGTGAGAAATAGCTCTGGCAGCCTGTTGCTTAGAGGAGGTTTGGTTTGATAGCTTGAAAGCAGGGCAAGGAGCAATTGATAGAGGCACTAGAAGGGAAAGCAGGAGATCATGCCGTTCAACCACCTCATTCTACAGAGGAGAAAACGAAGGTCCAGAGAAGTTAAGTGACTTTCCTAGATCACCCAGCGAGTGGACCTTTGGTTCCAGGTGTGTGAGTGCTTTGTGTTTGCAAAGTTGGTTCCACCCATTACTCCCCCACAACTCCAGGAGGTCCCAAACTCTTGGAGCTCGTGTTTCTGTTCAGTGATCTGTTTGCAAATCTTTGGAGAAGGGTCTTGGCATCACTTTCCAGGCATTGAGAAGTGGATCAAAACCTTCGCAATATCAGGACTTGGTTTGACACCCTTTGGTGGTAGTGATCCAAGTCTTTTGCCCACTTAAGCCACCTGCCCTTGAGCAAGTACCTTCCTTGACTATAGAGAGTCAAGTGCAGTGGAGTTTGGTATCTAGAATAGAGCACACTTACTTTTAGAAACATGTTGAGTCTGTAGATTGCCTTGCGTGGTATGATTATTTTTAACAATATTGATTCTTCCAATCCAAGAACATGGTATATATTTCTATCTCTTTGTGTCATCTATAATTTCTTTCATCAGTGTCTTTTAGTTTTTGTGTATAGGTCTTTTACCTCCTTAAGAAGCTTTAAATACATATCACGGACTCGTTTCTCACCAGAGTATCAACATTCCACAGAAAACTTTTGATTGTGCTAATTGAACTTTCCTAAGCTTCAGTTGACCCATCTGCGAAATGAGGAGGACATATTCTGCCTTTTTTTTTTCTTCTTCCTTTCTTTGCTTCTATGAAGTCAGTTGCTGTGAAGTACTGGTGCTTCCATCGAGAAAGGAGTGACACAAGGCATTGGTGTGATCACAGCTATTTTTCAGGAGAGGAGAAAGCAGGGAATTCCAATAAATTTTCTGATTGTTTCATTAAATTTGTCTTTTGTGTGTTCACATTGTTTCAGTTTGTTTGCCTTTCCCAGGGAAATAGAATTTTGTCCTCATAATGGCTATTACATAACGAAATAAATTAAAATTAAAATTTTTGCACAATTCTGTCTCCATAATTAGGAGTTGTAATGCTCTTTTAAAAAAAACTGCACTTGTGAGAGAGATGTATTTTTTAAACCTTTCTCTGTGAAAGTCCATCTCTTAACTTACTGCTATATTCTTCCTTGTATGTAATAGGTATAATTTACATTTTTTGTGTATAGGTTAGTGTTGCCAGATAAAATAGAGGATGTCTAGTTACATTTGAATTTCAGATAAACAACAGATTACTAGTGTCTGAAATTCAAATGTAAGTGGGCATCCTGTATTCTACCTGCTAAATCTGGCAATTCTTTTTTTTTTTTTTGTCTTTTGTCTTTTGTCTTTTTAGGGCCACACCCACGGCATATGGAGGTTCCCAGGCAACGGGTTGATTCAAAATTGTAGCCACCAGCCTACACCACAGTCACAGCACTTCAGGATCCAAGCCACGTCTTCGACCAACAACACAGCTCCCAGCAACCCTGGATCCTTAACCCACTGAGCAAGACCAGGGATTGAACCCATGCCCTTATGGATACTATTCGAGTTTGTTACTGCTGAGGGAACTCCTGGGAATTCTTACATAGGTATATTCCCCTGTTATCTACTGATCCCTAACTGGCAGCTAAACAAAACTCAGGGACCAGTTTTATGCTGTTGCAGAACTCATGCCTTTTCTTGGAGACAGGTATGAGAAGTTTTAGCTCCATGCTACTTATGATCTCAAAGATCAGGCAGCTTTCCCAGAAAAATGTTCAAAATCTATTATCAATATAATCGTCATGAAAATATTTGATGAGAACACTGCATCACACAGTATAATAGATTTAAGTAGAAAAGCCAAAGCAATGGTATTTTCATCAGGCCTTTGAATGTCAGGAGAAAATGGTTCCACACTCAGCGAATATAGATGGGTCTGTTTGGGGCTGTGTTAAATCCAATTGTGTGAAGTTTCTGAATAATCAGGAGTGGCAGCATAAGCACTTTCTCTTCAAAGTGATTTTACAGAAAGCATTATTTCCTAAGGAAAGTACACATATAGCTCTCATAATGCTGAAAGAGCACTAATCTATCAATTTATTGGTGCTGGTGTCATGAGTTAGAGTTGCAAATGGTATTCAGATTTCCAACCTTACTCGCTGTTGCTATTGGGGAAAGTTCCCTTCCCATGAAAAAAGGCTTATTTCAGAAGCTCCTAGAACACTTTGGTTAGTTCCCATGTAAGAGGGCCTTCAAGACTCTTTGCAGAAAGCTCTAAATTCACTTTGCAAAGCCAAGTCAAACACGGTGAAAAACAATAGTTTCGTTTTCCTCATTAAAAAGTGGGGGGTTAGAATTTGAGTTGGGCTGTGTAATTTCAGCTTCCCTAAATAAGCCCTTTGGAAAGTTGTGGGGGGAGCAAGTATGTGATTTTGGTCTTGGCACACAACTTTGGAACTGACATTTTTTTTTAATGCCTACCATGGATTTTCATAACGGATTTCTTCCCTTGTACAATCCGTTCCATCGCTAAGTAATAGGTCTGCTGTGGGGGCCCAATTTTCAACAGCTTTGCTTTCCAGAGGAGGGTTAAATACTTCCCTTAATAACTTGAAAATAAAATTCAAGGTTTACCACACTTCTTAGTCACAGGCTAAATGTTTTCAAGAGTTTTATTCTTTGTGCCTCTTTGGTCTCAAGAATATCCCCCAAGAAGAATGATGCAGAAAGAGTTCAAAATGGAGGGCTTCTGAGGTGGAGGTAACTGTTGGCATTGAAGCATGCACCCTCACGTTATCTTTCTGTGTGGTCTTCTGCACAGACTCTTCCCCAGGTCTGTACCTCACCTGCTCCCAGTAAATCACCATGGAAGCATCGAGGGTGCTGACTCATGAGTCCCTCATGTTTGCATAACGATCTGTGTTCATTCCACGGCCATTTGCAGAGACGTAGCAATCATCCCCCTTCAGACTTTAATGAGTGCCGACAGAGAGGTACATTTCGTGGATGTGTTTTCCCTCACCATTAAAAGTTACGCTTCATGTGAGCAGGAAGAGTCATTTTCATTAAAAAGTAAACACAAAGTCAATGGCCATAGCAAATTAATTGCTCCGTTGCTCAGTTCACTCTTGTCTAAGTTGGCATCACTCTCTCGGGCCTTAAATCTTCCCCACTCTGCCTATAAACATGATCACCTCCCCTATTTAAAATCAAAAAGAAGAGTCTTTTTCTCCGTCTATTTAATTACTGTCTGTGCTGCTACTTTTTATCACAGAACCTCTCAAGCCAGTAGGCGATGCTCACTGACCCCTTCGTTAATGGCTGTCACTCTGGGGTGGATCCAAGGATGCTGCTGTGTGAGACTGAGTCTCAGCTTGCCTCTCTAGCCCCACCTGAACAAAATGTGTTGCTGAGTCTGCTGTGAATGTACATTCTGAGAAGTACACCCAGGCCACTTTCTTACCTTTGTCCTTGTTTCTTCTCTTCTAGGTATCTCAGTAACAAAGAAGACACATACATGTAAGTAATGCATATTTTTTTTGTCCCAAGTTTTCTGAAGAGTTGGAATTCGCATATGTCTGGCTGCTGTGACCCTTCAAGTATAAACTAATGTTTCAGCTGTGATCCATGGTCGACAGAGGTCATCCTTCTCTTCCTGTAGTGCTTGGAAGTGGTACATCTCCACCTGTTTGTACTGAGTGTGTGTTAAAGAGAGTCTAGACATAGTCTGATGAATTCGAGTGATCCAAGCCATTCATCTTTAGAAACAGCATAAAATCTAGCCAGGAGGATCAATTAATTACTTACGGTCACCCTTGCTCTGGATCCTTCCTAGAAGAGTTGGTATGTTCCTAGGAAACACCCCCTTGATTTCTCTGAAATGTTGGTCTCCTTTTCCTCACCACTAGTTCACGGTTTAGGCCGTTTTGTACTTGTGTCTGTGGAGCAGAGATATTGACCAGGAATGTAGGCGCTGCCGCTCGACCATGAGTGTGGCCTTGGAGGGCCCCGGAGAATGGCATGGGTAGTTTGACATGGAAATGTGCGCTGGATTTATCCTCTCTATTCATTCCCACCTCTCAGGTTCAACTGCTTTCATCAATTGCCTTCATTCGAACTACACCATAAGTTTACCAACTCACGTCAATGTCAAGTGTTGTGACTTGCAATCTGAGCCATGATGTTTGACTGTGCCTTGAACCTCAGGATGAAACCAATACGTCATTGGTTGCAGGCAGTCAGCCTTCACTGTACTTGACCAGCGTATTATGTAGACTTTGAATTAAGAGTGTCATTTGAATTTGATTACTGTTTTAGACAGATATGTGCTACCTACAAGATTGTGTTTGGGCATCCTCCTAAGGCAAGCGATGGAGATATTTATGGCACCCTTTAGGGCCAACAAAGACATGTCCCCGCATTTTCCCTAATTATGCTTTGAAAATTTTTGATTTCACATGAACCACTTGGAGGAAAAAAATCTGCATCCCATCAAAGTAGTTTATCTCGTGCCTCAGTTGATTCTTGAAATCTGCTCTTGGGTTTGTCTGTCTGTCTATCTGTATTTGTAGAAACAAAACCAAAACCAAAACAAACAAACAAACAAAAAAGCCAAAAAAATAACCCCAAGCCCCCCAAATTTGATGGTTGCCTGCCATTTAGGACCCTGTCCTGCATTCTCTCCACGTGGCTCTCCCATGGGATTCCCTGGAATGTTTGTTTGAGGAAACAGGAAAAGCTCAGGCCCGTAATGGACCCGTGATCAGGACAGCACCTCATCTCTCAATGCACAGTTCCAGTTGGCTGTCCCTCCACCAGGGTAGTCTGTGGCCCTTAGCTTTTTGGGGGTTGTTTTGTCATCGTCGTTGTTGTTGTTCTTGCTGTTGTCGGTGCATAATTGAGCTCATGATGACTGAGAGATTGACAGTGCAGGAGACTGAAGTCCTCTGTATATCCGCAGGGCAGGCATGGTACAGAGCGCTTCCTTGCACAGCCTTGCCCATGAGCTCGTCCCTGGCCCGGAGGGACCCACTCTAGAGGTGGTAAGTAATTCAGTCTTTCTGCTAGCTCAGCCCTGGGCCTCTCCTGAACAGGGGCGGATGAATGTGCCTACTGGTTATGGCGGTGTGGGGTCTGGACTCCTGGCCCCCTGGCAGTATACAGAAAGCCGCTGACTGTTTGCATTGTGACTTGGCTCCTGGAGAAGTGGACCAAAACCACTAGTTCAACTCTGTCGGCTACGAAGAATACCCCTCAATGGATAGGACAGAGACCATAGGTGTTACTTAACACAAAGACCCTCCCTCCATAAGGACTTTTAAGGAATTGTCATCCCTAAGGATAATTTCCTTGGCCTGTTGCAGAAATAGAAACCTGTGGTTGGATTTAAATTCATGGAATGATTTGGGTGACAGCATGAAAGTGGTAGCTGGTGAGAAAAAAAGTGGTCCAGTAATAGGCAATATAACCAGATTGGTCTTTCAATGAACCCCATCAGCTATACCTGCTTTAAAACCAAATCAAGATATAGCCAGAGTAGGTGGCATTTGAGTGCCTTTCTAACTATGCACATCAGCCAGAAAATTCTTAGGGATTAAGCATAATGTAAATGTAGAAAGATTTAAAGCTTCCTTTATGAAGTTCAAATATTAAATCCATAGAAAGATTTAGATCAGAAACCATCTCAGTTTTTTGGTTGATGTTGACTTTCATGATTTGGGGGCCCAATGACAAATTGAGGGGAATAACTCCTGAATAGACAGGTGACACACAACTTTGCACATGCCAAGGAGAACTTAAATTGTCCGAGCTGCATGTCCGTGAAAGGCTTCTGTGCCACTGAAACACGAAGATTGTTTTCGTCACTCAGCTCAGCAGACAGTCCATCATATTTCTGATCTTAGCGCCTCTACAGCCCCCAGAACTTGTGAGGAGGAAGAAAATCAATCAGTTCTTTCTCAAATAACCGTCACCCAAATGACTTCTTCTTTAAGCATCTCTCAAATTTTTCTTGAAAACAAAACTGTCCTAACTTGCCAATAAGTTTTCTTAAGATGTTAAATTCCAGTTCCTCATAAATCATCTTGACATCTGCTCTTCAAAAAGCTTCTCTATCAGGGAAGTGTGTGGATTCATTTCTGGGCTGTCTTGAGACTTCCACTTTTAGTCAGGGTTCCAGAGACCCTGGTCAAGGCTTGACTACGTGATCATCAACAGCTGAAGTCACCTTACATTAGCCATTTCAATCTGGGTTTCCTACCTGTCCTCACAGAGAGATTGTTCCACTTACAAATTAACATGTACAGCTGTGGAATATATTATTGGACCAGAACGTCAGCATACTGGGACACCAGTCAGAGGTGCAAGAAACTATAAACTGAACCTGAGTGGTGGTGACACTTGATAATATTTTAGGCCACCTCGTTATCTGGAAAGTACAAGTACCACTTCCTTTTTTTTTTTTTTTTTTTTAAAGGGATTTGGGTGAGTTAGGCCAGAAATTCCCGGGAAAGGAAATCTGATTGTTAACTCCAGCGAAATCCCCAAGCATGGTCTTCAGAGAACTCAAATTCTACGGAGTTCCTAGGATAACAAGTTCAGTGTTTGTCATTGGCTTTACTTGGCAGGTGGGGGAAGGCACAGACGGGGGGCTTCAAGTACAAAGTCCTCATGACCGTGGGTCAAGGCACCTTTATGTTCGTGATGTTCTTCAATTGGTGACAGGCAGTGTTGCTGCTGGGTTTGGGTGTGTGAACACAAAAGGGAGTTTTTATTTGTGGGACAGGGGGTGAGAAATTTTACACGGGGGTGTAGAATTTCAGTTTAATTTTCATGGCTGATGACATAGCACCTGTTTCTGGTTGGACACTTTCAAGCTGGCTTTTGGTTTGATGATTCACAAGTTTGTTCTGCTCTCCTGCTGTAGTAGTACCTCGCGGATATCTTTTTCTTGGACTCAATGGCTCTTTGCCAAGTACAACTGTTCCTTTGCTCCTGATTTCTTAATCTAATTCTTCATGGGCAGTTCTGCATTCACTAAAATGTTACAAGAAGACAAATGGGGAGGTGAAAAAGTGAAAAATGCAGCAGATAGTAATCTTAGCTATTTCCAGCTACTGGAGAGTTTAGCGTCATAGAATCATCATCTTAGGGAACATATCAGCCAGCTACCGTAACACAGACCCAAAAGACACCTGGTCTGCACCTGGGTTGATTCCAGAGTCAACAGACCATTGTTACTTCCTCCTTTTCTCATCTTTATTTATATCTTTTATTCTTCTTGTTCAATATCACTGATTTACAGTGTCATGTTAGTTTCAGGTACACAGCACAGTGATTCAGATAATATATCATCTTTTTCCGATTCTTTCCCCTTGTAGATTATTACAAAATACTGAGTATTTTTCCCTAGTGTATACAGTAGGTCTTTGTTGTGTATATGTTAATCCCAACCTCCTAATTTATATTCCTAAATTATATTCTTTATTCCTCTTGTTTAAGTCTCTTCTGCTTGCTTGCTTCCACATTTGGGTGTTCCCAAACAGAAACTTCCAAACCTGCAAAAATTACCACTTACTCAGTAAGCAGTCAGGAAAATGTGTCAGTTTAATCCAACAGAATGTCTGTTTTCCCTAATAAATAACAAAATACACTTCTGAACCTTGTGAACTTTTCAATTTTAACCCGAATAACCATTAAAAGTGAATTTAGTACATTTGCAAATATGTGATTGCAGCAGGCTAATACCTAAAATATGAAATTAAAGTACTCTAATATTTATAAAGAGGTTTTAGATCTCAAAAGTAAAAATATTTTAGTATGAATCAGAATGTTTCTTTGAAAACTAATTCTTTGTATCTTTAAAGAAAGAAAAAAGTATTTATTGCAATCACTTAAAGTGGACTAGGTTAATGCATTCACTTCTTACCCCTAGAGGCTTGGCTTTGAATCTGACTTAGAGAAAATTAGTTTCGAGGCCTCGGCCTCCTCTCAGGTATTTGTTGATGTCCCAAAACCAAGCCAACAATTTGTCACAATTGTGGTCATTTACTCAGGAGGTCCAAGAACTAGAATCGCCTTCTTTCCTCGTTTTCTTTTCCCTTCCCTGAGGCCATTCCTTTCGGTTGTAGGCTCTTAGCAACCCCAAACTTGGGGCTCACCCACATCATTTTCACAGTCCAGGAAAACTCAAGAACCATTCTTGGCAAAGTTAATGGAAGGTGCTTTAGTTATATAGTTAATAGGTTGCTGTGACAACCCTTGTGACTCATGGTGTGACTCACGGCAGTTATAATTTCAGTTGCTGGCTGGTTGTTTCATTAGGACAGACCTGAGAAGAAGCCACACTGAAGTTCTTTCGGTAGGTTTCATCCAGCTCCTGTCTGCCCACTGACAAACAGTCACAAACTAGGGCTCACAAAGTTGCCAGAAGATTTGTTTCTTAGCTTACTGTGAGGCCAGCAGCCATCCCAGACATTAAGCTTGCTGACGATAAGACATGACCAAAATACAAGTGCTGGCTAAGAAGCAGGGCTAGTCAATGGACAGTTGTTCACTGAGAACCCACTATGTGCCAACAGGTTCTTTGCCCTCAAGAAGTGTACAGACCAGGTTCAAGGTTGGGACTATGGGAGAATGGGGACCTGTAGTCACAGTAAACAATCTGAAAATGCAGATGCTAAGTATACCCTTTGCAGAAGATTTGGCTCATAACTGGAAAGCAGACTAAGGCAGAAGTGTGGGAGAGGAGAAGAGTATGAAAGAGACCCACAGGATTTGGACACTGTAATCCAAGCACACAGGAACAACAAGGGGAAAGGGAAGTGTTTAGCCCTGGGCGCCGAAAACCACCTCTGCTCCTCCTCTCCTGTTCTCACCAAGTGGAATGCCTATGCCATTCCTTCAAGATCCGTCAGTCCGAGGACATAAAAATCCCCCATACTGTCTAGAGACATTTGCCTTGTTTAGACTCAGCCTGTGTGTCGAGAGCCAAACCCTCTGAACTTAACAGGATTTCTCTGTCTCGTCTTATTAAGGTATAAATGTATCATGCTTGGCCCTGCCCGTCAGTCCTTCCAAGGCAGAAGATTTGCATGGTCTTAAAACCCACAGTTTATGATGGGGATCTGTGAATTCCATTAAAAAATCTGAATCTTTAGCTAAGTGTTTCCGTCTGAGCATCCAGTTGGTTCAAGTTCCCTGTTCGTAGTCCTCATGAATTGAATTTGGACAAAAAGCACTTGTGTTTCCATTTCATTCAGAGGTTCCAAAGGGTATAGTGAGATGTTGAATGGCTCTTTAAAAATCCATGACCACTGCTGGAAAACAAAAATGCCTAGCCTACCAGGTACTGGTGTGTACTTAGATTTATTAGATATTTCATAACGCTCTTGTACAGGATTGGGTTGATCTTTAAAGAAGGGGGAGATATCTTACAGAATTTGTCATTACTTTTAGTTCAATAATGATATTAATAATGGTGATAGGAATGGCTGGGGTGCCATTGTTGTTGTACCAGCAGCAGGAGTGGGAACTACCACCTACTGAACAATTTTAATATTCCAGGTGTTATGTTTAGCACTTTTCCTGCATTAGCTCATTTAATCTTCTCATTGGCCCCATGAGCTTTGTCCCACTTGCACCCCTGGTTTTGATGAGAAAACTTGCCTGAGAGAGCAGTAAAGCAGAGAAGTGAGAGAACTTGCAAACTCATCCAGCTGGAAATGGGCAGAGCCAGGATTCCTAATAGAGCAGCTTGACTCGTTGCATGCACATAAGTACCACGCTCTTCTCACCAGTATTGGCATTGAGTAACAGTTGCAGAGCACTCACTGCGTGCTAGATGCTTTTCTAAGCCCTTTGCAACTGTTAATTTATTTAATCTTTACCACAATCTTTTGAGGTAGATATTGCTACTCTCCCTACTCTACAGATGAAAACTGAGGCCCAGGATTCTGCAACTAGCTAGTATATGGTTGATTCAGGATTTAAAGCCAACTCATAGAGCCTACATGCTCCTAACAAGAAAGAACTTCATTCCTTAGAGTGGTCCTTCCACTCTAAAATATAGGAAGAAAGCCAAGTGCAATAGTCATTCCTATAATTGACTCAGGTTTTCTTTTACCTTGAAATTTTACCTATAAAGCCTTCTAAGCTTGGTGAACCAACTGATTACAAGAAAGGGGTATGAAGGAGTTCCCGGTGTGACTCAGCAGGTTAAGAACCCGACTGGAATCCATGAGGATGTAGGTTTGACCCCTGGCCTTGCTCAGCGAGTTAAGGATCCAGCATTGCCAAAAGCTGTGGTATAGGTCACAGATACAGCTTAGATCCAGCGTTGCTTTGGCTGTGGCATAGGCCTGCTGCTGAAGTTCTGATTCAGCCCCTAGCCTAAGAACTTCCATATGCCGCAAGTGTGGCCCTGTAAAGGAAAAAAAAAAAAAGAGGGATATGTTATTCCCACTATATGACAAGAATTAATTTAAACCAGTTGACCTACAGAAAACAATACAGCCTTCTTACTTTAAAATGATCATTACTTGTCTTTTTAACAACCTAACCTCATTCATCAAAGAACTGGCATCCATTTAACATCACTATTCATATAACTCAACTGACTCCATCGTGAAACAGTAGTTCAGAATGGTTATTTTTGCGTTTTAGGTAGTTACGCTCCCCACAGTAGTAGTAATACATATTTCTTACAGCATGAACCCTTCTTCCACTGCAACAGACCCTTTAACAGACATTAATGACATTTTATAACACAATTAAACATTAGTATTCTTTTGTCAGATCCACTCGATAATTCATGTATAATTTCTGTTGCCACTAAGAGGTAGCGTGATTCAGGATGCTGTGGTTTCCCTGACACATAACTAGAAAAGAAAAAAGAAAAAAACCAACAAACAAAAACCATGAATCCTCAGGGAACTGAAATATATATCAAAAGGATACATAAAAGAATTAAACTGGGTTTTGAGTATGCTTAAGAATACCTGATTTTAGGATTGGATTTACAGTTACACTAGCTTCTCTCTATATTGAGATCTGTATCCAGAGGACTATAAACAGGAGAAGCAGATATGCCAAAGTGTTTGAAATATGAAGAAAGTTATTGGTGTACATTAGCTTTCTTTGTGAATTTCACAAAAAATTTTACACTCGGTCTCTCACCTGCACTTCCAGGAAATTAGCATATTGGTAGGCACGTGGTCCTCTTGATTGTAATCGATGTCCGTGTCTGCACGAATGGTGGCTAAGGTTTTCTTTCCATGCTATTCAATCACCCTTTTTCCTGTGACTGCTCAACGTTCCTCACAGTGAAACGTTCCCCACCCACTTCACCTCCACCTCTGGATAAACATTTTTCCTTTCCTTTGTTTCACTTTGTTGATCTCCTAGGCATGATCGACTATAGCTCCACGTGTGTTAAATAGTTTAATGATTAGAGTGCCTACTGAAGAGCGGCATGTGCTAGAATGTGCGAGGTTGAGGTTTGGATTGAGTGCAAGAGACTTAATCCATAAGTCTTTATTTTTATTTTTTGGAGGAGATTGGAAAGAGATTATATGGCGGATGGTCTAGATACCTATAATGCTGGGATCTATGGAAGGAAAGCTGAAAAGCAGACTGCAAGTAATCTGTGTAAGAAGGGCTGGGAATCAGAAAGATTTTCTTTTTTTTTCTTTTTTTTTGTCTTTTGTCTTTTTAGGGCTGCACTTGCAGCATATGGAAGTTCCCAGGCTAGGGGTCGAATCGCTGGCCTACACCACAGCCACAGCAACGCAGGATCCAAGCCACATCTGCCACCTACACCACAGCTCACAGCAATGCCGGATCCCTAACCCACTGAGCAAGGCCAGGGATCAAACCTGCAACCTCATGGTTCCTAGTGGGATTTGTTTGTGCTGCGCCATGACAGGCAGATTTTCTTTTCTTAGTGTTCCTCACCTCTCTCTGTGCCTAGCACTGTGTCAGTCACAGTGTAAAATAGAACATATAACTCATCACCCTCACTCACTGGGCGTTGAGTCTATATCTGAGGAGAAAGGACGGACCCACTTAAGGAACTTTTAGTAATGAAAGGATGGCTGTGACTCATTTGGAATGTCTGTCTGAGTGGGGACACTTGGTACTGAGCTGGGCTGGATGTGGACAGGTAGCGAGAATTAGGTGTGAACCAGGTAGATTGGTGGAGGGCTTGGGGCATGACTGTATAGACCTGTCTGACTAGAGTATTAACAAGAAAAAGAGAGAGACATGAAGAACAGAGACCAGGTGTTAGCTTCATCTCATAATCAATGGTGAGCCACAAAATAGCTGTGAAAACTACGGTGACCTGTAAACAGAGTTTTTATTGTCATTGTCGTTGAGCGAGCATTACAGGAATCACGTCTTCTGTACTTCATTCCCGTCTCTGAACTCTGACAAAATTCTTGTCCTCAGATAGAGTTTCTTTCCTGGCCTGTCCTCAGATCATTTGTGTAGAAAAAGTGCTTATTGAGCAGGAATGATCTAGTCCAAAAAGAGAAGGCTGATCTAATTATTAAAGAAATGGTGTTTCATTTTTTTCTCCATCTGCCCAGATTTAAGGTCTAATTGCATAAACTAGTGCTTGATGTTTCATGTAAATCAGAGGCATGAAGCGAGCAGTGAAACTTGAAAAATACATATGCACTTTGAATTGCGTCGCTGATGCTTCTTTTTGCTTCCCTTCATTCATGCTGCTAATTGTCTAGAGGCGACTGTAAAACACTGGGATCCGGTGCCTTTCCAACCCTTTTAAACTCAGCCACATGTAGCTTTACATAAAATTTGAACCTCACATTCCAAATCTCTCTCACACCTAGGTAGGCAAAGTAAACCGCCTGGATTATTATTTTTTCAGAAGCACAAAGAATTCTCACATAGTTGGATGATACAGTTAAAAGATACTGGTACTCCCTTTTCTCTTTGTTGTTATTTCTTAATTTCCTAAGAATGAGTGTCTATTGTTTTGCTTATAGAACACAAAGGTCCAGACGAAGCATTCTCATTGGCTGCACATTCAGAAAATGTCTTTGGTAGATAATGAACCATAGCACATTAATGCATCTGTCTCTCTCGACTGTGTCTTTTTGTGTCGACAGAACTGAAAATTCACTTTCCCTCACCAAGTTGGGGCATCGGGATAATTGATTGTTACCAGTCTTCGCTGTTAGTAGACAGGATCACACCAGTGCCTCTAGAGAACAGGTGAAAACTAAACTCTGTCCCCCGAGGCCAGCGAAATAGCTGTTTGGTCCCTTGTGTGAAACTTCCTAATAACTTAACTGGGCAGCCTCTGGGTCCCTGGAGGCTTTCTCCACAAGAGTATTCCCTCTCTTTGTTAAGATTGCTTATTAAAAATGATTTTATAATGAAGTTGCCTCAAATAGCAGCTCTTTTCCTGGTTGTCCTTGAAGCTGTGGTGAAGAATCTGAGACAACTGTCTAGGGTTTTCCTCCTTGTTAAAAACTTCTCTCTTACCACTCTGTTACTCTTGATTTTTAAGGAGACAAAGTCTAACTGACACAAGTCCCTCTCCGGTTGATTATGATGTCGCTTAAAACCCCGTGCAAGGCATTATTGCTAGTTTAGCTTGTCATCCGGGCTCAGGAATCGAATTGATGTACAGGGATTCAGGACATTTAAGTCTGTGGTGGGAACAAGGCTGTCGGGCTTCCCCAGGAGAGCCTCAGCCAGGAACGCTATTGCTAACTGTGCCCCCGACTCCATCAAAACATTGATTTCCAATTATTTTATTCTTTGGTCCTAGAGGCCTCTTGTCTACACACTAACCACTCTCCTGCCATGAGGGATCGTCATGAATGGGAATCAAATAGTAATAAAAAAAGGAAGTGTTACATTCTTTGCTACTCATGTACTTTATAAATTCAAAGATCTCTGATAAATAGGGAGAGTTCGGAGAAAAATCACTTTTTTTTTTGTTGTTCACACCATCAGCTTGGCTTTGGGGCTTGAAAGAGCTTCCATGTGCTGGTATATTTAACGTGAAGAATGAGAAAGCAGTTGTCAGGAAGGCTCGCCCCTGGAAACATGTGCTTCAGACTTGGTCTCCCAGTGGCCAGGCAACTCAGGAAACAACAGACAGTATAAAGCTGTTAGTGACAGATTCAGCGGGAAATATTTTTCTAACTTTAAGGCTTGTCAGGCAGTAAATCTTCAGAGCAGAGTACTCGAGGTGCAGCTTGGCACTCCTCCTGCTTCGCCGTGGGAATATCAGAGAACACCATAGTAAGAGGGGCCGTTGTGAATCTTCGTAGAGAGGTCAGCATCTCGGCTTTGCGGTGCTAGGGGTTGTGCGCTAAGGTTGTCCTTGCTAAGTTCTGGATATATTAGAAAATACTATCTTTACATTCAGCAATTGCTGTTCTCTCCCCTATCCCCCCAACTTAAAAGAAAAGAAAAAACTATGGCTCGCTCTAGAATCCCACTTGTCAGCAGGACCTTTTTACTCTCCCTCCTTAATAACCTCCTAGGAGTTCCCTAGTGGCTCAGCAGGTTAAGGGTCTGCTGTTATCACTGTAGTGGCTCAGGTCGCTGCTGTGGTGCAGGTATCATCCGCAGCCTGGGAATTTTCGCATGCTACAGGCAAGACCAAATCATAATAATAGCCTTCTAGGGCTCTCCATTGATTCAGGAGTCTAAACCCCTTAGTATGGCAAACAAGGCCTTTCACAATCTGGTCTTCATCTTTCCTCTGCTCTTTCCCTGACTTGTGTGGCCGCAGTTTTTGCCACCCTCAATGCCTGGTTCCTAGAAGACTCTGTGCATGGGTATCCCTCAGTGCCTGTGCTTCTGCTGTACCTTGTTTGTCCTGGAGTGTCCTTTGCCAGCTTCTGGACCAGTGGAAGTCTTACTGCTCCGCCAAAGGCCAACACAAATAGCAACTTCATGCAAAGCCTTCTCTTAACCCCACCTTGTGAAATGACTTACTATAGATCCTCTTCCCCCACAGTACCTTGTTAAAATGATAGCACAGAAGATATATTGTAGAATAGTTGCCATGTAGCTTTGTCCCATTAGAGATGCTTTAATTATCTTTGTATCTCTTGGGCTTAGCAGAGCAATGGGCATTTACAATGTGCTCAATTAATATCTGTAGACTTTGTGTTTGTGTGTGTGTGTGTGTATACATACACAATTTTATGACCACTCTTCTTGCACAATTGAATATATGGAAAAATAATAATCTTTTCATTGTTAACAGCTATAAGGAAGAACAGATATTTATTATTTGGAACCAGATTGTAATTTGGTACTATATTATTTTGGAACTCAGTACTACAACTCAAAGGGCTTCTCTGTGTCTGACAAGTTGCCATGCATCTTGTGAGGCTCAGTTTTAGGATTGTTTGCTGTAAAGTTTCTGTTATGAGTTTGTAAGATTTTTGTTTTGTTGGGTTTTTTGTGGTGGTTGTTTTTTTCTTTTCTTTTTTTTTTCTTTTTTTTCTTTTTTTTTTTTTTGTCTTTTTAGGGCCACTCTTGTGGCATATGGAAGTTCCCAGGCTAGGGGTCAAATTAGAGCTACAGCTGCCGACCTACACCACAGCCACAAGCTGGATCTGAGCCATGTCTGCAACCTACACCACAGCTCACCACAACACCAGATCCTTAACCCACTGAGAGAGGCCAGGGATCAAACCTATATCTTCATGGATACTGGTCAGGTTCATTACTGCTGAGCCACAAGGGGGACTCTGAAGTTTGTAAATTTAAGTCAGAATCTCTTCCAGAAAATTTAAAAATACTTGTACATCATTCTAAAGATGAAGAATGTGTTATTTTTTGAAATGACCTCTGAGACACCATTTGTTTGCATTATCTATACAAGATCATCAAATCTATAGGATAAAAAGGAAGGAGATGTTTTCAGTTATTATTGTAGGCAATTTAAATGCAAAGGCAAAAACTACCTAGTGAAGAAGAGTAGCAGCTGATCTTCCCAAAAATGGAGGGTATATTCTATGGAGGGCCTGGTCTATAGAGGAAAAATTTATCCTGACATGTTAAACAACTTGAGAAGCAGATGTTCTGATAATCCTAGATTACTTACTGTTGTTTCTGAAAAGAAATGACATTTCTTTGTTCAAGGTCAGAACACATGACATTTCTCTGTTTGTCTGGTCTAGAATGTAAATATGTTTTGTTGACTTAGCAGGGACCATTGATTTCAGAACTGTTGTCCACTTCCCACATAGCTGCACACAACCACAGTTGCTGTCTGCTCTTCTTCGGAATCCCCTGTCTTTTAAGCTTTATGTGCAGCTTCCTCACTACTTCTGTTTGTAACTTTTTCTTGAGTCAAAATAGGAGGAGCAGAATTATCCCCTGCAGTATCAATTCCTTGAGTGGAAACTTTGCTTATAAATGAGAGGATGAGATGTGACCCAATAAAAGAATCTATTTTAATTTTAATTTTAATTTATCTCCTGGTAGCCTTTTATGCCTCCTTAGGCAATGACCTAACCAATTCCCTCTTAACACTAATTTTTTTTTCTTCCAAGGTCAAAAAGCACTTTGGAATTGTTATAAAGGGAGAATAAATGTCCTTTGCCTCTCATATAAAGTCCATCTCTCCATATGAAACCTAAATCCTCATTTTCTCAAGCTTCACATTAATTCTTCTTCATTAGGCATCTGTTAAGTTCAGTGACAACAGGATGAACTTAGGAGAGCTTTAGGGGGCATGATGTTGATTTTTGATAGAAACATCATCTCTGGTAGCCTCTTTAGTCCCTTTCCTTCCTCAGATGAGAGTATTTCATATCACAGGGAGAGGAGCTATCTTCATTTTATACTGCAGTTTCACACAGCAAAGTGCAATCAAAGTAGATACTGTCCTAAAAGGCAGTTCAACCTAAGGTTTTCCAGGTTGGAAAAGGAAACACTGTTACAACATCACACATATCCCAGACACCACTCCCACCCCCAGGAAGAGAGTTCTGCCTGAAATCTATAAATCCGAGAACTTTCCATGGCCTGATTTGTGGAAGTTACCTAATCCTGCATATAACTGGGGTGATTTGAGAGGCGGGAAAATGTTCTCATTTTCATTATAGGAGCCACTGGGGGACAGTATTGTTTAGAAGACTATGTTTTTATTACCCTAAATTGCTTTACCTGAGATTCTGTCGATATGTTTCTCTTAAGTTAGATTTCTAATGAATAAAATGACCAATATGGGTCCCATTCTCATAGATTTTCCTAGTGCTTGAGCTTCTGTTTAACGGTTGACCTGTCCCAGAGTCTCACTTGTAAGGGAGAATTCTGGAGGCTTGGGTTAACTTCTAACCCAGTAGAGAAGAGCCAACTTCTAAAATTCTGCATGTGGTCAAAGCATCTGCATACTGTCCATGATTCATCTATATTAACGCCATAGTAAAACCTCATCCTAAAATGCCTTATATTGTATGATCTCCATTAAGTGAGCTTACCTTGCAATGGTCAGACCTAGAAAACTTCTGGAACCAACCCTCTTGGAATAAAGGCTAGGCTGGGACTACCTTACACTGAATGAAGTGACGTTCTATCATATTCTCATCCAAAATTCATCATTATTCCCACTTAGCTCCCTAAAGCATCCTTAAATAAACAGACATCTTCAATTAGGTTCCCAGAGAACAGATTTGAGACCCTGGGATTTACCTACAGAAAGTGGATGGAGGAGGACTCTTAGAAACAACATCTATAGGGGGTGAAGAAGCCTGGATTGGGCCAGAGAAATTGAACTGTCATGCAGTTGCAAGCTGAGTTCAGCAGATGCCACAGAGAGATCAGAAGCAAGGATATAGCCTTTGAGAGATGTCCCAGATGGAGGCAAAGGGACTGGATATTTTAGCCTGCATCAGCCAGCCACCGGATGCCAGCTGCCCACAGGGAAGGGTATCATCTTGAGCAAGGAAAGCTCCCTTTAGCTATAGACAGGGCTCAGAAAACAACTCAGCTGTGAGCCATTGGCAGTCAACACCCGGGCCCCAGGGAAAATAAGGGCCTTGATCCTGAAGGGAGGAATCTGGGTGGCACACCAAACCATCACTGCAGGGGAGCCAAAAGGGACATTAGATTTAACTTTTGGGAAAAGCATGTTTTCTCCATTTGAAACGACGCACATTTTATTGCTTAGCTTGGATTTAAGCTAATAAAATATATGCTTGGCTTCAGCATTATGGTAGACCAGAAGTGCAAATGCTAAAGAAGAGATTTTTTTTTTTTCCTATGCAATAAGGTCCTTCGTTAGAATTTCTGGTCTTGGATCTGTGCAGTATAAATCGTGTGTGTACAATTCCATTTAATGTTTTATTTTGCCACACATGGACATTCCAGAAAGTTAACACATTTTTCTCAATTATAGAAATAACTAACATATCCAACTCTTTGGACTCATGTAAAATGTATTCATAGAGTAACAAAGAACATGCCTGCAAGACCTAGTTATACCTATTACATATTACTTTTCAGATTTTGACAGTGTGCTACTATTTTGTAATTGAGATACTGTATCTGAAATATTTTGCAGGACCTATTTTTATTTACATAAGAAGTGTATCTTTTTAGCGGTTTATGGGACTCCACCCTCATTTTGCCTGTCAGCAACTATGTGCAAATGAACTCAGAATGAAGTTGGAGATTCATGGTGGCTGTCAGTGAAGAAAATCATCATGAACCAATAGTCCCAGCCCCCAACTGATGTCATAGAAGAAAAAGCTTCTTAATCATAATCAGTGATCAAGCATAGAATTTTAGTTTCATTCCTTAAAATCACAACATAACCTCTGATTTAGTGAAATTTGACTTCAGTTTGACTTGTAAGAATGAGAGATCCCATCCTGAGAAAGTCAATCCAAACCGTTTCCCTGGAGTATTATAAATGGAAGGAAAGCCCTAAGTGTTCCTACTCTTCCCACCTTGGTTCCCAAATACATCCCTCCCCCAACATGAACCCCACCATTCAGAAGCCCCAGCTTTTTCTTCATGTATTTCTGAGGGTTCCACATTTCAGAATAACCCTCTCCCTTCTAGAACCAGGAGCTCAAGACACCTCGCAGACCTGAACAATGACTTTCTGGTTTCACAGATGCCAAAGGTTCAGACAAATTCTGAAGCTGTCGAGTTCAGATGGAGTCAGATGGAGTCAGTGTTTCTTTCAATGGAATTCAATCCCATGGCTTTCCACACTTTAGTTTCTGTGCCCCTGCCTTGGAAAAGAGGGGCCCTTTCAGGTTAATAGTGAAGTTAATTCAGATTAGTCTTTCCCTTATCCAAAGAGAACTAATAGATTGGAGAAACCCTTGACCTGTTCTAAAAGCTTCCATGGATCCAACAGCTCCTACCTGGGAAAATCCTCAGCCATTATTTTGGAGGTCCAGATGTCTGAGGACTTGTGAAAAGAATTCTGAAACTGCCTGTGAATGTCAATGGCAGCTTGATCAGTCTGCCCTGAGTATTACCATAATAATTACAAGGTCCAGGCAGATGGCAGCTTTTCAAGTGGCAAAATCTTTGAGAGGACATCTCCTGTAACTGACTCTTGGGAGAGGAATCCTATATATGCTATATCAAGTAACCCATCTAAATGTGCCACCTCAGGGAGTTCCCATGATGGCTCAGCAGTTAACAAACCTGACTAGTATCTGTGGGGACACAGGTTTGATCCCTGGCCTCGATCAGTGGGTTAAGGATCTGGCGTTGCCATGAGCTATGGTATAGGTCACAGACACGGTTCAGATCCAGCATTGCTGTGGCTGTGGCCGAAGCTGTCGCTCCAGTTTGCCCCTTGCCTGGGAACCTCCATATGCCTTGGGTGTGGCCCTATAAAGACAAAAGACCAAAAAAAAATTTTTTTAAATAAAGGTGCCATTTTATAGATTATGTCTGACCCAAAACATCTCATTGCATGTACTGTGCATCCACTTCCCTTCTTTATGGCACACACAGACAGCTAGTGCAAATTACAGTGATTTTTTATATAAAGGTAGATAATGAGCTGAAATGTAAAGTAATTGCTACTTTCAATGGACAGGGTGAATCTACCCCTTAATGTTTTTCCAGGAAAAAAAAAATAACTTCATATTTTCCCTTTTTTTTTTTTTTTTGCCAGAATTTGAGAGTGATTCACATTACTGTCAATTACATGCCCTTATTATGTATTACAACCACCAGGCAGCTGTCCAGGAAAACACAAGTCTGAAAATGCTTCTGTTTTAAGAAAGTTACATTCACAGTTGCTCCCCATGTGGACGAGTGTGGCAGAAGCTTCCACTTTCTTGCCAAGGAACAGGGTAAAGCCTTGCCTCCTTCACCTGGATTCAGGAGCCACTCAGAGATCCTGAGCTGTTGATATGAATGCCCGGATGCAGGTCTGGGTTTTGGTTTCTAAATAGTCTTTTTTTTTTTTTTTTTTCATTTCGGCTTGTGTTACAAAACACGGACTCGTGTTATAAAACAGTATTTCTAGTTATGAGTCACAGCAGTGCCTGTGTGTTACCAAAGAGGCCTGAATAGAGAAACTGTTCACCTTTCTCTTTCCCCAAAGTCAGAGTCTTTGACAGTTTAGGGCTTTGAGCTCTGTTTACCAGGCTGGTCTCTTTGTCGCCAGATTCCTTCAGATGTCTCTTTCTTGACGTCTAGATGACGCTACAGCTAAAAATGCTCCATTTGCTATCAGGCTGCCATACAATTAAGGAAATTCAGCTTTTGTATAGGTAACATAAAGGCCACGAGGGTTTGTCTGATGGATTCTTTCTGGGAATGTTAGAGAGTTTAACCAAGTGTTTTTTATCTTTTTCTTTCTTTTTTTTTTTCTTTTTTTGCTTTTTAAGGCCACATTCATGGCATATGGAGGTTCCCAGGCTAGGGGTCTAATCATAGCTACAGCCACCGGCCTGCACCACAGCCATAGAAACACCAGATCTGAGTCGCATCTTCGAACTGTACCACAGCTCATGGCAATGCAGGATCCTTAACCCATTGAGCGAGGCCAGGGATTGAACCCACAACCTTATGGTTCCTAGTCGGATTGGTTTCTGCTGCACCATGAGGGGAACTCCTAACCAAGTATTTTTAAAGCATACAGTTAAAGTTGCCCAAATTGTTGACTGATTTGAGAAAACTATCACTTGATGTTTTTTCAGTTGTGAGTCTTTAAATTTGTGTCTGATTCACAGACTAGGATATTTCAAATAGGGAAATATTTTGTAGTGGATGAAAGGGGCCTTCACATTATCTGTGTCCAGATACACCGTATCTAAGTAATGTTAGTGCCTAAAAGAAGTATTTAAAAGACAAAGGATTATGAATTGGGTGAAATCAGTTTCACCTCTCCTCTTGTTTAGATGCTGGCTCGAGCTAAGACTGAAAAAGAATTTTTAGATGACTGATGAAATTTTTATATGGACTGCTATTTTATACGGTATTGAGGAATTTTTTTATAATATTGTCAGGTGTTGAATGGCATTGTAGGTTTTTTTTTTTAATCTCCATCAGTTAGACATGAAAACTGAAATTGTTATGGGTGAAATGACAAGATATCTGAGATTTACTTTAAAATGCTCCAGAAAACAAAAAGTACATTGGGGATATGGTGAAACCAGAGTGACACAATTTTTACCAGGGGGAAAGGAAGACTACATGGAGGTGTGTTATACTGTTCACTTTTTTAATAACCTTAAAAGTTTTTTAGTCTGTTACCTTTTTTCCCCTTCTTATCTGTAATTTATAAGATGGTTATTTTGACATTGGAGGTTTGACCACCTTAGATAATTAGTATTGAATGAAAAAAGAGGTGACATGGATGAGCTTATCAAACTCAGGAAGCTGATAATTATCTCTTAAAACCCATGTATTGCTCTAAAAATTATGCATGCAGTGTTAGCATGCATATTAAGAAAATTTTCCTTTTATAATAAGGTTCCCTCACCATCCTTTCAGGTAGGAAAAGGGTATGAATATTAGTTGCTCTGTTTTGAAATCTTTTCAGTGTTGTAGTCATAAAGGCCCAGATTTGAGAGTTGAATGGATGAGAGAATTTACCTGGTGGTACCCACTTCCCATCTTTGCAAGGAGGACAGTTTCTCAGGAAGGCAAAAAGTGTCTTGTTCAAAGTCAGTTCCAGGTGCTTTTTCAGAAGTAGATTAAAAAAATTGTATCTTTATATTTCACATTTACAGGTTTTTCCAATATAATATTTAATTAGAGACACCCCCACCCCAAAAAAAGAAGAAGTAGACTAACAAGGAACTACTGTATAGCCCAGGGAAATCTACTCAGTATTCTGTAATAACTTACATGGGAAAAGAATCTGAAAAAGAATGAATATGTTTATATGTATAACTGATTTACTCTGCTGTATACCTGAAACTAATGCAACTATACTCAAAGAACAATTTTGTTAAAGTGGTCCATATATACAATGGAATATTACTCAGCCATTCAAAAGAATGATGTAGTGCCATTTGCAGCCACATGGATGGACCTAAAGATTATCATACTAAGTGAAGTCAGACAGGGAAAGACAAACATACTATAATATTGCTTATATGTGAAATCTAAAAAAAGGATAAAAATGAACTTATTTGCAGAATAGACTCACAGACTTTGAAAAAAGCTTATGGTTACCTAAGGGAACAGGTGCAGGAGGAGGGATAGACAGGGGGTCTGGAATTGGCATATGCACATTGTGGTATATGGAATGACTGGCCAATGAGGACCTGCTGTATAGCACAGAGAACTCTACCTAATATTCAATGCTAAAATGTATGGGGAAAGAATCTGAAAAAGAATGGATGTGTGTATAGATATCACTAAATCACTTTGTTGTACAGCAGAAATTATCACAACATTGTAAATCAACTATACATCAATACAACTTAAAAAGAATTTTTTTTTTTAAAAGACTGGAACCCTTGGAAACCAAGTACCCTCTTTGACTCTTATCATGCTGCCTCAATCTTGTCCTTTAAAATACTCATTAACAATCTCCTCTCTGGGGATCAAAGCAGTTTTCTAAATCCAGACCAGTGACTGCGTGTCAGATGTTCATTGCGGGTAGTGTGGCCCCAAATTATCTTTTCTTTTCTTGAACACCATTTCCAAGCTGTGTGATAAGTCCCAGAAGTGAGCATGTTTAATTCTGTTCTTGTAAATGGTCTGCAGCAGGTTTGCAGCCTGTTCCTCCTTCTCTGGCTTCTGTAGACTTTCCATCAGGAATGGGTCAATATGCTCAAATGACAGTCCAGGCTGACAGGAAGGTACACTTGGCCAAGCAATTCCACAAAGACCATCAGCCTCTGCTACAAAGCCTCTCCCAAGGCCTTTTGTCATTCAAGCAGAAATTCCAAACATCACAGTTGAAATAGGCATGTTTTTTTCTAAATGGATCCTGTTTAGCATTTGTGGCCAAAATGTTTGAAGCACAAATTTTCTTGCTAAATGTTATCTTCTTTGCGTTGTACTTAATAGTAGCTCATTGGAATAAAGTAAGGGAATGGATTGGCATTTATAAAATAATTTTTACCCAGTCTTTTCAAGAGTTTTACAAAGAGCAATGCTCTGATTCCTAAAAACATAATTATACAAATAGATAGGCAAACAGAACTAGAGACAGAAGGACTTTGCCCTGCTGGCATGATCAGTGAGGAACCAGCCACAGGACTTGTGGATTCATTCAGGAATTGCCCTGACTTACTGACCTCCTCAGGGGTTGAAGGCAATGGAGACATAGAAAGAAAAGATTGAATGGCTCTCACTCCTCCCACCTCCTTTTTTGGAGGAGGCAGAGGTACAGAAACAGAACAGTACACAACTGCATAATCAAAGTGCTTTGGATACAAGTGCTAAGGAACCAGATGACATAGAACTGCCCCCCGCCCCCGCAAAAAAAAAAAAAAAACTGGAAGCTCCTGGAAATCACCTGGGATAAAGATATAGCTGAGTAATATTTCAGAGCATGAAGGAAAGCGAGGCAGAGCTGAGAGAACGTTCCAGGCAGAGGTAGATGGGAGTGCAGAGCACCAATGTGGATGGTCCAAGGTATACTTAATCCTGAGCATTTGAAAAATTCACCTTTTCTTTTTTTCTCAAATTATATCTACTAAAAGACATGTATTTAACTCTTTAGAACTTAAGATGACTATCCAGCAGAATAGTCTGTGATTGGACAAATGCCAACAGGGAAGGGTGTGATTTCGATTACAGGCTCCCCAGAAGTTTTTAAAGGGTCCCCGCTCTGGCTCAGCTTCTCGAGAACTGGCTTTGTTATCAATCCTGGGAGGTCTGTTTCTTTTCTGGGCCTTTGAAGGCCCCCACATAAGCTGACAGAGAAATAACTCCTCTAATCCTTCAGGAGCAGAAAAATCAACTTCCCTTGGTTTTGTTCTTGGAAACGTGGTTTGTCCCATTGTCCCAAGCTACTTGTGGATTCCTGGCTGGTTGTTGTCATGCAGAAGGCCTATTTCTTCTGGAGGGTTGGCAGAAGCATCCTAAGCTACAGTTAGACCCCCCAGGATGCCCTCATCCAAAATGAGAGGAGAAGGAGGGAAGGGTCGGAAGGAGGAGGAAGGGGAGACGGGAGGAGGGGAGAGAGGAGGGGGAGAAGGAGAGGTGGGAAATGCTCAGGTAGCAGGGCTTTTTTCATGAGCCGAACTCCAACCTGGCAGTCCGTAGACAAGGGCTTTTACTTGGTTCAGGAAACTCTGGAGATTTGTGGTTTCTAATATTCGCGGGGCTGCGTGCCAACCCACATAGCCAATTCTGCAAGCAACTAGTGCTGCCCACACACGACCCACATTTCTCACAAATCCCACTATTCAGTGGTCTTTCTTTTCTTCTAATTATACCAAAAAGAGAGTCTCTAGTGGGTAATAATCTCTCTTTGCTAAATACTTTGTAGTTGGATTCCAAACCAAGAGCTTTCCTTTATCACGGCTCAAGTGTGTTATTTTTATTTTAGAGCCAGCCCCGACTAATAAGGAGGAGAGCGTGTCTTGGCCCCCTCAGGTGATGGTCTGTGGATTTCTCCGTTGCTCTTCCTGCCTTTTTGACCCAGGGCCTTCTTTGGTTTGGCTTTCCTGGGCAGACGGGAGATACCCGCCCAGAAAATCTCATTCAATGTTTATTGTGTGGTCTGGCTCACTTGTTTGTTTTTTCCCATCAGATACTCAAATATGGTGTATTGTGACATCCTTAACTAAGTTATAGTCCAAAGACTTGGTTTCAAGGAGTCTTGAAAAAGGAAGAATTTCACTGTTTCATAGGTTAGGTTACTGTTGTATAAAAAAATTTTTTTTCAAGGGTCAGTGATTTAAAGATTCCTTTTTAATCGATACCACTTTTGTAGAGCTTATCTCTTTTCACCTTGTGTCATTATTTTTAGGTAATGATGTGTGATCTCCCCTGCTAGACTGTAAACACCTTGAAAGCAAGGTTGGTGTCTGCTTATTTCTCTGTGCCTCCAACCCCTTGTACCATCATCTAATGAAGCAGGGCAGATGGATATGCACGTTGGATTCGGGACTCAAAAGGCCTGGGCCCCACTGCCAGGGAAATATTGTTGTTTTCTAGACAACGCGATCTGGGAAATGCCACCTGCGCCTCAGTTTCCATCTGGGAGGTGAGGAATCAGGCCTAGATGCTCCCCAAGGACTATCCATTCCTAAATTATGATCTTAAGAGTCAGCCATGGAGTTCCCCCCTGTGACACAGCAGGTTAAGGACCTGGTGTTGCCACAGCTGTGGTGCAGGTCACAACTGCAGCTTGGATTCAGTCCCTCGCCCAGGAACTTCCGTATGCCGAGGGTGCAGCCATTACAAAAAAAAAAAAAGAAAAAAAGTCAGCCAGATCTTAAACTGGGAGAACTGGAGTTATTTCTAGTCTTTATCATTAATTTTTTTTTCTGTTCCTGTATTTCAAAAATATCAGTTTGGTGGAAGGTATTGATTTTATCTCTATGATAAATCTAAAAGAATCCTGAGTGGGAAGTTTCTGTTAATCACTAATACAATCATTAAGTGGTAAGTTCCTTAGGGGAACTATTTTTCAGTTAGCCAGAATGGCTTAATTTCTTTTTTTTTAAATGATAAGACCTATAAAAATTGGACAAGTAAGAGGGTTCCATAAAAATCGGGGTATGTTACTGTGATCTGCAGTCCCTGTGCCCAAAATATATGTGGCATGTTGGGGGGGGGGGGGTGTCTGAAGTTGCAAAGTGCTCTCCTTTGCTATTCTTTAGTTTATATGACAAAAATCTGGTTGAAATTACATCTAGAGGAGTTCCCTTTGTGGCTCAGTCATTAACACACACAACTAGGATCCACTACGGTGAGGGTTTGATCCCTGGCCTTGCTAAGGATCCAGCATTGCCACATGAGCTGTGGTGTAGGTCACAGACACCGCTCAGATCTGGCGTAGCTATGGCTGAGGTGTAGGCCAGCAGCTGTAGCTCTAATTGGACCCCTAGCCTGGGAACTTCCATATGCCACGGGTGTGCCACTAAAAAGCAAAAAAGAAAAAAGAAAAAGAAATTACATCTAGAAAGGCAGAGCAGACAGAGGTGTCCTGGAGATTGAGATTGTAGAAGGCTTAAGGAAGGGCATTGGGGTGGGGGTGAAGGATCACATATATACAGGGGCTCTAAATGACATCTATTCTCGAATTTTCTTGAGTGCCTAATAAATACTAGACTTTCTTCAAGGTGCTGGTATTTGTATTGTACAGTTGGATACTGCCTCTTCTTCCTCTTCCTCCCAGTCTTCCTGGTGCTTTGACTCCCTAGAAGCACTAAGGAGATATTCTTAAAGCAATTGGCTTCAAAAAGCTGTTTATCATGCTCTACAGCCACATGCACCTGCTCCCAGGAAAGAGCTTGCAAGCCCTGAAGAGCTAATTCAAAGCTGCCTAAACTCTGGGGTCTTGTAGTGGATAGTTGAGTAACCGTACACCCAGTTGAGCCTTAAAGAAATGTACTTCTCATCCTTATAAATATGGAATTTTTTTAAACCAAAAAATGTTGTCATGCATTGGGTACATTCCATTCTCATGATTCCCTTCACTTATATTTTCAGTTCATTCAGTAAATAACAATTTATGAGTCTCTATTTTATGCCAAGCACTGGGCTAGACATAAGAGAGGCATGAAATGATCTGTGAGTTTATTAGTTTTCTATTGCTTCTTTAGCAAATTACCCAAAACATGGCACTTCAAAAACAGCCATTCCTTCTCTTAAACATTCTGGTGATCTGAAGTCTGAAATCAGTTTTGCTGGGCTAAAATTAGAAGATTGGCAGAGCTAGTTCCTTCTCAAAGCTCTAGGGGAAGTCTCCTTCTTGACTTTTCCAGCCTTAGAGTCCCCTGGATTCTTAGCCTCGTGGCTCCTTTCTCCATCTTCAAGACCAGCAACAGAGCATCTTCTTGTGTCTTTCTCTCTGTCTCTGTTTCCAAGGTCACTCTTACCTACCTTTTATAAGGACTCTTGTGATTACGCTGAGCCCACTAAGATAAACCAGAATAATCTCCCCATCTCAAGACCCTTAACTTAATCACATCTGCAGATTCCCATTTGCCATCTAAAATAACAGTCACAGGGTCTAGGAATTAGGATGTGGACATTTTGCAGAGAGAGGGCCATTCTTCAGCCTAGTACAATAGAGTATACAGCATTTCTAACCTCAAAGAACTTCGGTTCTAGTTGTCTAGCAAGGGAAAAATGAAGTCGATGCTTTGTTTGCTTATTTGCCTACATATTTGTTTTTGATTCTTCATTCCAGCCATATAGTTTCAGAGAGAGAAATTTGGAAAATTAAATGTGGAGAAGGTGGAGTTCCCATCGTGGAGCAGTGGTTAACGAATCCGACTAGGAACCACGAGTTTGCTGGTTTGATTCCTGGCCTTGCTCAGTGGGTTAAGGATCCGGCATTGCCATGAGCTGTGGTGTAGGTCACAGATGTGGCTCGGATCCAGCATTGCTGTGGCTGTGGTGTAGGCTGGCAGCTACAGCTCCGATTAGACCCCTAGTCTGGGAACCTCCATATGCCACGAGAGCAGCCCAAGAAATGGCAAAAAGACCAAAAAAAAAAAAAATGTAGAGAAAGTATGTGTCTGTTAAATTCAAACTGTAACAAGTTTAAAAATAAATCTTCCTCTTACAAAACGCTACCTTAAAGAACATTAATTGAACCATCCAACATTGTAGAGTATAAATCTTAACTGTCACATTATCCATATTTCCGCATGAAAAGATTGGAATCATTTTTTGCAAAGGGAGGAAATAAGACTCCTCCATCCTTAGCCTGTGAGAAACTTTGGTCAATGAATCTTTATTCCATAGCTCCTTTGATTAAGATGATGAACATTCTAAATCCCAACCATCGGGACTTCTCTGGTGACTCAATGGGTTAAGGATCCAGTGTTGTCACTGCAATGGCTGGGTTGCTGCTGTAGCACGGGTTTAATCGCTGGCCCAGGAACTTACATGCCTTGGGTGTGGCCAAAAAATTTAAAAATTTTAAAAATAAGTCCCAAGAGGCAGCTTTCGTGGAAGAGGGAGAGAAACTGCTCCTGGATCTTCACCTTGGCTGCAAAGGTCAGGGGTCTTCCGGCAGAATTTATGCTCTTGGCGAGATTTTCGTTGTCCCCAAAGTGTTCTGTAGCTTTGAATGTGAAAAAATGATTTTATGAAGCATAAATTGTAACATCAGGCAAATACAAGGACCAGCTTGGAAAAGGAGGCATCTGGCCACAAATACCAAGACATATAACATCAGGGGTAACTGTGAGACAAGGTGGCTGAAACAGGGCCCGAGAGGCAGATAGAGTCAGGCTCTATGCCAAAAGCTGGACAGAGTCATGGTGGGGTCACCTTCCACCTCTGCCTCCACCTTAGAATAATGTGGCTGTGTTAACCTTTCTGATAGTACCCAGCTGAATAAATAAGATCATGCAAAGACCTGCTTCTTCAGTGCCAGGCTGATCAGTGTGTGATCAATACTGGCCATCATGTTGTGATGAGGTTGAGGCTGGCCGCCCTCATCTTAGCCATCATGTCATTCCCTGTCACATGATATCCTTCATCTTCTGTGGCCCTCCTCCCCTTTAAGCCTGCCCTTGACATTCACTCCGCCCACTATTTGTAAGGTACACTTATGATTTGCTTCACACACACACACACAAGCACAGGTGCACACCCTCACAGAGGATGACCCTGCATCTATGACTTGCACAAGGCAGCCAATTTGTCAAGCAATCTCAAGCACTAGACCAAGAGTTTGGGCTGTGCCCGGTCTGTTGGAATTTGTCTGCAGGTTCATGGGTCATTTCCTCTAGCAAGCTAAAAAATTCACTTGCAAAGTGCTTCATCACCTGTAGAAATGAAAGCCCATGGTGTAACATATCAGGTTAAAAAACAAAAACAGAAACAAAAACTGGTGTCACTCAGATCGGGCTTACCGGCTGAACTCTGGTGATTATGAAGTGAACTCCGTTGTTGGAAACCTGGGTGAGGGTCCAGGTCTGTCATCACTTTTATTGGCAGGTGCCGTGGGCTCCGACAGCACCAGGGCAGGATGGGAGAACACCACCAGGCCAGTCAAACAGAGACACGCTGGCGAGAAGGAGAGCAAGAGGTGGCGTACAGGATTTTGATTTTTCTAAAAACGGAATCATTTGTGTAGTGGGAAGTAATTAAAATGTATGGCCATGTGGTTTGTGTTAAATGTTAAGTGTTTCAAAATGGTCAAACGTGGTTCTCTACCAACTGAGTGGAGGGCAAAAAACTGGGGAGAGATTAGTTTTGTAGAAGGCAAATGAAACAGAGAAAAAAAAAAAAAAGTGTCATTTTACTTCTCTTCTCTCCTGGGGATCTTGAGAGGATTTATCTTGGCTTTTCTGGAAGGACACATTTGCAAATCATAGCACTGTCAAATTTTAAGATTAGCAGGGGAATTTGCAGTAGCCAGACTCAACTCCCACCTGTTCCCAGGATCCTCCCCCCAGCATCCAGCTTAGGCGCAAAGCCTTCAGTAGATGGTATTCACTTCTTCATTTCTTTATACGGCGGCTTATTCTCTTTTCGAGCCAATCTGGTTTTGAAAGTACTTTTGTTTACTAAGCAGGAAATCTATCTTCCTACGACCTCTACCTATGGGCCCTAGCTGTACCTTCCTCAAATCTTTAATAATTTTACAGTTGGAAAAACTGGAGCTTGGATGGGTTAAGTAACGTGTGCATTATTTCATGGCTGCAAGTGACAGAGCGAGGATTTAAATCCAGCTCTGCCTCACCGCAGGTCTCCTCTTCTTTCCACGTGTCCCCTACCTTTCAGCCTAGGTGAGAAAGAGAAAGGCAGCCTGCTGCCTGTCTAGCATGAGGGACAAACCCTAAAGATCCAACAAGAACTGAGTCTCAAGGAGCAGGGAATTAACTAACGAATGGACGATGGAGGCAAGCAAAAGAACACCCCTCTCTGATCAATTCTAGCTTTTTAAAGCCAGTCTGACTGGGCTTATCTCCGCGTAACTCACATCCAGCTATTGACAGCTCTCCACCTGGTGACACGCTTAATGGCCCATGAAATTCTAGCCTTTGGGGCTCAAGCCTGATATTTATGGTTCCCCACATAAACCTAAAGTGGATTGTAAATTTATCTCTTTCAGATTTAGGTGGCTGAAATGGCCATTCGAAATTCTGGAAGGGATAGTGGACTTGATGGACATGTTGTACCAACTTTAAAAAAGATTGAGGGGAGGAGGGGCCTTCGGGGGTGGAAGCCTTCTCATGTTCTTTAGAGTATTGATGTTACGGGGAAGGGAGGCGAGGTAGGGCACACACATCAATTTTGTACCGTACAAGGGTTGCGTACTTTGTATTAGCAAAGTATATTCCTTCATAATGCCAAAAAGGGAAGTTTTTCAACCTAGGCAGGAAGACTTTCTAAGCTCCAAAGGAAGCCAAGTGGCTCTTCGCGTAGCAAGGCATGTGCGATGTGCGGAAGACCTGTTCTTGCTGACGTAAGGATAAACCTTCCTGAGCTCTTCTGTAGAGGCAAACAGCATGGATATTTAGGCGAGTCTGGGGTGTGCATCGTTCAGACTTGACTCTTGGGGCGACAGTAGCTTTCTCATCTCTTGCTTCTCTGATGTGAACTTGCACCATATTCAGAATGAGAATTAAACTTTCCCACCTAGTTCCAACATGGAGGGGTTTTTTTTGTTTTTTTGTTTATTTGTTTGTTTGTTTTAGTTTTGGTTTTTAGAGCTGCACATGTGGCATATGGAGGTTCCCAGGCTAGGGGTCCAATCAGAGCTGTAGCTGCCAGCCTATGCCACAGCCACAGCAATGCCAGATCCGAGCCGCGTCTGCAACCTACACCAAAGCTCACAGCAATGCCTGACCTTTAACCCACTGAGCAAGGCCAGGGATTGAACTTGCCACCTCATGGATACCAGTCAGATTAGTTTCCACTGCACCACAACAGGAACACCCAACATGGAGATTTTTAAGAAGAGACCTCTGTGTATTTCCATGAAAATATGGGGGCAGAGTAACAACGACCAAACTGTCAACATTCCCCTCTGCCTGTGCCCACTCCCTGATCAAAATTCCTTTCCTATTCTTCTCCAGAAGTTTCTCTTTCTTCTGACCAATAATAATAATAATACGCTTTGTTAGGAAGGACGTAGTTAGGAGTTAATGTGAGATGTTGGAAAGGCTTCAGGCATTCGTGACAGAAAGACCCTAGTGTGCATCTTAGCTTTTCTGTGTATTTGTTGTGTAACTTTGGGCCTAATCTCCAAGCCTCAGTTTTCTAATCTGTCAAATGGGAATAGAAGCACCACCCAAAACATTGTTATGAGTGTGAAGAACTGAGAACTGAAAAGCAATAGGTTTATAAAGCAAGAATTTTGTTTGTGATGGGTTGCTGTTGTCCCTCTCTCATTCTGGAAGATTGCTGGCTGAAAAATTCAGCTGTACCCTATCCTCCTCCCCAGGGACCAGCAGAAAATGACAAGCCCCTTCTGAGTGGAAACCTTCCCTCAGGTTCCACAAATAGCCTCTTGCATCCTACGAGAGGAGGCTTTCTCATCATGGGCCTGTTCACACCACGGGAAAGCTTTCTCTCCCTCTTCCTGTGGAATTTCTGTCTCCAGTTTTTGAGATCTCTTGGCCTCAAGGACAGAGCAGTGGTTTGGAAACAAATTCAAATGTGAGTGCTTCCCCTCCCCCATGCTGGGTGTGAGATGTTCGGGCCTCCTGTTCTGAAGATAATCTGTGAGTAACCTGAAGTTGGAATGCCCTCCTGAGGTCGGTGTATAAAAGCCAGCAGCATAAATAGGAACTGAGGCTGAAGTAAGCACAAATGTTTTCGAACAACTTCAATAGAGACAGTCTTGTTTGATCCTCTCCAAGCTTCCTGAAACCCAGCTGAATATTTGTTTGTTTTGTGGTTGCTCAACTTTTTTTTTTTTCGGGCCTTGTCGTGCATGGCTGTTGGTTTCTCTGTTTGAAAGGAAAGTGCTTTTTCTCAGTAATGATGCTTGCACTCTGAACTCGGTAATACCCACTTCTAAAGGCCATTTCATCATAAAGATAAAGTTCTGCTAACTCTCAGGTCCCAACAGATAAAGGATGTGGCCAGTTACCATGACTCGTGCTTCCCTCCTTTGTCATTTGGGGCACACACCTAAAAGCGTGTGAACAGAAAGTTTCTAGATTTGTTTTCACGTTGAAGATTTGAGCCCACAAGGGGAAAATATCAACGTAAATGACTATGCAAAAATGACAAAATAGCATTTTGACCTTTCAGTTGCCAGAGACACAAAGGCCAACTTAAGGTGAGTTTGCTGTTCTCTTGATTTTTTAGGAAACTACTGGTAATTAGCATTATTCTTTTTTATTTTATTAACCGTGGAACCTCAGGGCCCCAACTGCCCAGTCCACGTTAGACGGGCAGCCCAAGAACAGTACCTGGAGAAAACACCCAGGGACAGAGCAGGGGGACCCCTTGCAGAAAACAGGGATGGAGGCTGGTCCTTCCTTTTGGCCTCCTTTCTGGTAGATGTGTAGCAACACCGTAAAACCAGAATCTGATGTCAAGCTAATTTACAGCTCCTGAGACAGAATGTTCTGAAGTTGGAAGAGCTCATGAATGGCATATGTCAGGGCTGAGGTGCTTGGCAGAGTTTTCAGATACATGTAGAGTCTTTTTCTATACCTTTTATCCAAACTGTTAGTGTCCCCAGGGTTTCTGGGTGTCACAGGGTCCCTCAAAGTATGGGAGACAGCATAAGGCCATGACAGCAATAGCCAAATCTCCTGTCTGTGGCCTGCAAATACACGGGAAGTTTGCCCAGTGTCAGACGCGAGAATCTTATATGCCATGATTTTTTTTTTTTCCTGGAAGCAACTGGAAACCAACTGAGTGACACTTAAGTCCTTCACCTGCTACATTACTGTAGCCAGTGGGTGTGCGCCAAAGTGGTACCAAGAAGGGCTCTCATCTGAACAGCCGCAAGAGTTACGACCCTGGCTTGGAGCAGAATGTTATACAATGTTCAGAGTCATGGCAACTTGAACGTGGCAGCAGTGTCTGCTTCTGAGATTATGAGTGCTTCATGGCCAAGTGCACCTGTGTTGAGAGTTGACCTCAGAGTGGGATATAGATTGAGAAGCCTCTCTTTTGGAGCTGACAGTTCATTCAAGCTCCTTTAATAGCTAGATATTTAAGTGTTAGAATTAACTCTAGCACTGCTTTCCATCCTCCATATATTGAATATAAGATATACGGAATCACTGAAAGCTTCCTTTCTTCCCAAAAAAGAGAGGGGGTGCTTAGAGCCAAAAGGATGTTTCCAGAGTGTCTTTTGTCTCCCATTTTCTGAGTGTATAAAAGTAATTTTTTTAAAACAGAACCCTCGGTGAGGTATAAGAGTAAGTGCACCTTGCAAAAGGACTGGTTTTCAGATTTAAGACTATTTCATAGTAGACATGCTTCAACATATTTGCACATCTCAGAACATGCTACATTTGCTGTCATGTATTGTGATTAGCCTGTTTCTGTGCTTAACCCATAGCATGTGGAATTTTCCTATAACAGTGCTTCAATAGAAAATTTTACTCTAGGCATGTAGGAGCCTAGTTATAATGCTTTGGCTTTAAAAACAGTCTTAACATTTCCAACAGACACACTCTCCTAAGAAGATAATCTCTGGGCACCCAAGGTTAAAGTTCCATAAATTATTTTTGCATTTTCTTCCAGTGATTTTTAAATGTATTTGAGAAATAGGATTAACAGTGCCTCTGATATTGATGTCATTAGGACATATATTCTACTAGTAGTAACCTTCTCTAATATGTTGGCATATATTTAAGGTAGCATGTGGCTTCCTGCCCATCAAAATTCCCATTCACCCCCACCTTCTTTAGGACCAGATTTGGGAGACACTTCATATTCACTTGCAGACAAATGAGACCCTGTCTTTTTTTTATCTTTTTGCCATTTCTCAGGCCGCTCTCACGGCATACGGAGGTTCCCAGGCTAGGGGTCGAATCGGAGCTGTAGCCACCGGCCTACACCAGAGCCACAGCAACACAGGATCCGAACCGCGTCTGCAACCTATACCACAGCTCACGGCAACGCCGGATCATTAACCCACTGAGCAAGGGCAGGGACCGAACCCGCAACCTCATGGGTCCTAGTCGGATTTGTTAACCACTGCGCCACGACAGGAACTCCCCTGTCTTGCTTTCAGAAGTGTTTTCCCACCCTCCCTCCCCTCCTCGCTTAGTCGGCCTCTTGTTGGGTTGGCCAGTCAAAGTCAACATTATATCTTCCCCTTTAGCCTGCGTTCCCTCTGTCCCTTATATAAATCTTGGTGGCCTCACACATTTCCACAGCCACTGCCACACCTGGCTGGGCACCTGTAATAGCTGTCTTACTCTTCCTCCTCCTCACCTGATCCCTGTGGCTGACCCAGCTGCCTCCTCTGGGGAGTCTGAAAACAGCAAGGCAGAAGGAGGGTACAGAGCAGGCGCTGTGTCAACAATGGCTGTCTTCTGACCCATATGCCTCTCTCTCTCCATAACAAACACTGCAGGTGACATTTGTTTGGGGTATAAAGCTTTGGAATCATTTCCTCTTTCTAAACAGTTTTGATCTTTGAAAATCCCTAGCGCAGCCATGGCTTCTGTGATTAAAATAAAATTAAAAAAAAAAAAAGTCTAACAGGAATAAGAAGGTTTTTCAGGACAGTAACTCAACCACTATTTCAGTTTGTTTTTCTGTCTCTCCCACCTCCTCACTATGGCCTCAGGATCAGTTGTTCTTTTGCTCAGTCATTTAGTAAACAACTGGCAACGAGGTTGGTAAACAGTAGATGCGCTGAAGTCTCTAAGGACTTAAAAGAAAGGTGGGATCTGTGAAGCCAGGCAGAGATGGGGGTCACTTGTGCCAGGCTTCCCGAGTCCCTGTGTTTTCTGGCTCAGGGAGTAGCCCCTGTGGGTTTGCTCATAAACGTACTTGTTTCTGGATATGGTCTGAGAGTCCAGGGACTGAGACGAAACTTTAAGTATCGCAACACTTCTGAAAGTAAAAGACTCATAGAGAAAGTCCTCATGGCCCCGTGGGGAAATGGAGGCCAAGAGGTAGCAAGCTGTACACACGAAGTTAGCAGCAGGGGCCACAGAATGTACTGGAATAAAAGAAATGCATATGTGGTCTGTGCCCCAGTCGGGACCCAGTGAGCTGTTTTGGGATGAGAAGAGTAGTTAAGAGTTTTTGCTAGACTCTTCTTCCAGGTCATAAACACTTCCTACCACAGGCTGCCGAGCCCAAAAATAAATATGGGAAGAAAATCCTTGGCATGTGTGAAGCACTTTGTATTTGCTGCCTCCTTCTCAATCCTTAATTATGCTTTGCAGCCACCCTGTGAAGCCAGTCATTACCACTGGGTGAGGAAACGGAGCCCCACAGGAGCTGTGTGACTTGCCCAAGCATACGAGCCAGACAGGCCAGGCAGGGCGAGACTTCCCAGTTTCTGAGGCCCACGCCCCGTGTGCAATCCAGCCTCGTCACTCTGGGTCTTGGCGCCGGGAGTAAACAAACGACTCTTCCATTGGTTTTGCTTCTGGGGAGCAATGGGTTCTTATTCAAAATAGGAAGAAGGGGCAAGACTGGCGGCTTCCAGTAGCAAAATTATTGTGGGAGAGTGGGTGCCACCATTGGGGGGCTTGAAGTTCTGCTCTTTCTGAAGCTGCGTGTCCTCTTGTCAGTCCCCTTCCTCAGTCATGTCCTCAGGTTGTTTTCTGTAAAGGAGCCACATGTCTTGCTGGGCAGTGGAAATTCAAAAATGGTGTCATGTGGTCTACTCTGGTGTATAGAGGTTCAACCGTCTGTTACCATGTCATACATGATACATTAGAGAAAGATATATATGGAGAGACCTGGAAGTTCAGAACATTACCCCCCCCCCCCGACACACACCCCGGGGGTCAGGGAAGGCTCTATAGATAAAGTGACATTAAAAAAAAAATCTAGGAGTTCCCATTGTGGTGCAGCAGAAACAAATCCGCCTAGGAATCATGAGGTCGCCAGTTCGATCCCTGGCCTCACTCAGTGGGTGAAGGATCCGGCGTTGCGGTGAGCTATGGTATAGGTTGCAGATGTGGCTCATATCCTGCCTTGCCGTGGCTGTGGTGTAGGCCGGCAGCTGTAGCTCCAATTCAACCCCTAGCCTGGGAACCTCCATATGCTGTGGGTGTGACCTTAAAAAGCAAAAAAAAAAAAAAAAAAAATCTAAAAAGATGAGTAGGTAGGTGTTGGTTGGTTGGTTGGAAACAAGGGGAAAGAGCATTTGGGCAACTACGGTAGAGGTTTGATAAATGATGACTTCAGAATCCACCCCTGTATTTAAATCATGTTCCCTATCACCTATAGTGTGAAACTGAAACGGCGAGCTCGGCGCTCAACCCCTATGTCAAATAAGCTTTCTCTGTGCTTTGAGATTTCTCTCCATGCACTTTCCCCAGGCCTCATGGAAAGCTGAGACCTCGCCAGATTTCTGAGAATTCCAAGGTTTGGGATCATAAAGGAGAGGCACCAGGGCCGTGTTTCCGTGGTCACCTCTGGTGCTGAATTTCTGCTTTTTACTGATCCATTTCAGTTTATCCGATGTCTTTTAGGTACATGTATGTGTATGTGTGTGAATATATACATACACACATATACATTTGCACATACGTGTACATGCATATAAAATCCACCCCTTGATTTAAAAAAACCTATTTCACTAAACATTTTATTGCGATTAGGAGAAGAGGGTGGGTATCAAACAGAGAATTTCTTTCATAGAAATGCAAGATGACTTCAAATTGATCCTTAAGAGACCTTGTTGCTAGAGCCTTCCAGCAGCTGAACCACCATAGTTTTTTTTTTTTTTTTTCCATTTTAGCCACTGGGCCATAATTCTTATTGTCTTCCCCCCTTTGTGCATTTTCCCATTCTCATCTCTCTTCTAGTTATTTCTCTCCCCATCTCCTCCTTTCTTCTCCTTCACTCCACATTCCTGCTCAACTCAGGGAAGTTTTTGTCTCTTGGTTGGTACCGCCCTCCTCATCAAGGTCATGGCTTATCGTGGGATTTTCCTAAGCAAAGACTATTTCTCTCCTAAAAGAAGGTCTGGTATCATAGTGATTAAAGCAGTTATAATTTCCGCTTGTCTGTCTGTGAATCACTGTGTCTGGGCATAGAGCATGGCCTGTGGCAATAAGTGAATAGTCAATATCATTTGTTTTATGAAGTGGTGAATCAATTAAATAGTACTTTTAAAAAGTTTGTCTTATCCTAGTGTTTGACTCTGCTGTAATTCTGCCCTGAATGCTGGCTAAAAGGAAGCCTGGCCATCTTAGTAAGACAGGCTGGGGGACCACCCACTGCCCCCAGGTGTCCACTGTGATCACCATAGTGACAGTGACTGACTGTGATGCCCACCAATCACCAGAGACTGACTGCCTAAGTACTCCAAAGGCCACGTTCATTAAATCAAATGGCTATTTGGTCAGACCTACAAAAGGGCCCAGGGTGAAAGGAGGTATACCACTTGAAGAATGAGGTTTGCCTCTGGGGAAAGAAGAAGAAAGAAGCATGGGAATAGGAAAGCACAACCCTAGCATTTTATTTCTTTTAAGAAGAGCTCAGGTAGCAATTGTGACATCTTGGGACTAAGGATATGCATGTACCAGGTCTCTTTGTTTTTGATGTTTTAGATATTTTATAGTTTAAAAAAGATTCCCATCTCAAAAACGCCAGTTGAAAAAGAAGTTGCCCCTGCTCATGAAGAGACATTTCAAAATAGGATGCTCTTCTAAAAAGAGAGGTAGCTGGAATCCACAGCCACTCCCCCCACCAAAAAACAAAAAACAAAAAACACACCAAACAAATGGAGAGAACTCTCATTGAATATTATCAGCATGAGACAAAAACCTCAAGTTTCACAAGTAGCTTTTATTGCTGCGGGTCTTTGCCCCTTACCACTGTAATGTAATTAAATCATTACAGGCCTGTGGGAAAAACTCCCAAACCTGTCCACATACGCATTCGTTGGGCGTTCCCAGATTTTAAAAACCTTTGGTGAAATGGTCATCTCTTCCCTTCATCACCCTCCCTGTACAGGGAACATTGCAAAGGGCCCTAAGGAATTTTCTCAAACTGGTCCCATCCCCAAGTCATTTTCAAACCAAAATGGGACTAGCTTTTCAAAATGGAATCTTTTTTTTTTTTTTTTTTAAATCCCAGTAGCTTCCTGCGTTATTCTAGTAACATCTCGGGAAGGTAAGAAAAATATACAGCCATTCCCACAGCCACTGTGGTTACTAAGAAGTCACAGAGAAGCCCGCGTCACAAGTTTCTGTCCAAGTTGCCACACACCATCCTGAACCTTCCTTCTTAGTTTATTTATTTATTTTCTCCCATTCTAGAACAGCCAGCAAATGATTTCACACCTTTTTGTTTAGCTGCTAAAAGCAACACAATAACTCCCCTCAGGGCTGCCTCTGTGGGTTCCAAAAATAAAATGGGCTCATTTTCATGCTAAGTGTGCAGAGACTCACAGGGATTCTAATGAAAGGCAAAGGAAAGAAAGAAAGAAGGAAAAAAGAGGGATCAGGTTGGGAGATGTCACTGAGGGGGAGTCAGCTTCTACCTAGAGTTACCAGCCATCACTCCCCACCCCCACCAGAAGGGACAGTCACAACAGATCATTCTGCCACAAATTAAGAGGCGATCTAATTCAACCCTTAAACTCTCTGGCCTTATCTTCTGTTCCTAAACCCAGGGTTATTTTTGGAACACAGGCTGTTGTTCACCACGAAGAGGAGTAGCCTGCTTCAGCCTTTCAGATAAGAAATCTCTTAGGGAGGAAATAGCCAGTAACTTGCTTCTAGGTCAGAACCGTGGATCCATGAGATTCTGAGTTAGCTTTTGAAATTCAGAACTTCTGGTCCTAAATCATTAGCAATAGTAGACTCATCATATTCCATACGTTGGGCACAAGAAAGAACACTATGAGGAGTTCCTGTCCTGGCGCAGCACAAACGAATTCGACTGGGAACCATGAGGTTGAGGGTTCCATCCCTGGCCTCGCTCAGTGGGTTAAGGATCTGGCGTTGCCGTGAGCTGTGGTGTAGGTCACAGACTCAGCTCAGATCTGGGGTTGCTGTGACTGTGGTGCAGGCCAGCAGCAACAGCTCTGATTAGACCCCTAGCCTGGGAACCTCCATATGCCACAGGTGTGGCCCTAAAAAGACAAAATAAATAAATAAATAAAAACATCTTAAAAAAAGAACACTATGTGATACAAATCCTACACATTAGGCCCCTGGAATTAGGCCAGCCTGGAATTCGTGAAAAGCTCTCCATGAGACCTTGCCAGAAAGTGTGTGTGCTCCCCACCTGTAATGAGAGGAACATCGCCAACTGGTGGTCTGCCTGCCTGAAAGTTAAGCCTCCAGTGACAGCCCCTGCTTGTTGTATTTCCAAGCAGGCCTTTGCTTTTCGATGAGGGCCGATTGGGTGTTTGGACGAGGGCAGATTCCCTCTATTTTAGGAGCTAAAATCTGCCTCCCACTTGCTTCTGCTCACTTCTAGATTTGTCCCAGGGCTTCTGCAGCCCAGAATCTTTTCAGGAGAAACTTTCAAGTATTTGATGACAATGGCCAAGACTTGCATCCTCTTCCCCTTCAGTTAGGCCTTCCCACCTCTTCTTCTAACACAGTTTCCAGTTGCTTCCCTAGGATTGATGCAGTTTGTCCAGTGTCCCTTTCACAGCACAGCCTCAGAAATGGAAGGAATAACTCCCTGAGCTGAAGAACTTGCAGTTCACGCAGGCTGTGCTCACCTAAGCCATTTCTTTCAGCAGATGTGTTATGCTGTGGAATCATATTCCTTTTCAAGATCTGCGAAATAAAGATGTGCTAAGCCAACTGTAAATGGGATTGCTCAGAAAACCTAAATGCTACAGAAAGGAACACAGTTTTTAAGTAGTATTTTTAAAGGATCTGCTTACAGATTCTTGACATGCAAATTATGTCCTTATTTTTTTCACTAAAGCAGAGACCCAAAGTGTCTTCACTTGGGCAACCTAAAAGAATGACTGTATCTTGAGTATTTGCAACTTTCCTAATTATATTTCTTTAAAATTATTCTGTGATTCAGACTTGCTGTTCAGGGAATCATAGAGTGTTTAGAAATGGAAAGACATAGAAAGACTGTCAGATCCAGTCACAAACTTTAGGGAAGATATATTACCCCATTTTGTGTATTTATTCAGAATGCATTCACCAAATGCTGTGTGTGTTTTCTGGACTAATTTGGGGGTTAAAAATATAGTCCCCTTCTTTCATGAAGTTAATATCCCCATGGGGGACCAGAGAAGCAAAATTTCAAATAATTTCATGTAGCAATCATTAAGTGCTATGAAAAAAAAAATGAAATAGGCCTGTGATAGAGATGAAGTCAGGGAAGATAAATTTTAGGAGGGAACACTGGACCCAACTGTCAAGAAGGTTTTAACTACAACAGAATATGGAGGGAACGTCTTCCAAACTATGGAAGCAGCACATGCAAAGGCCCCGAGGTAGATATAAACTTGATGTGTTCTGAGAAGTTAAACTAGGCCAGTATAGCTGGCAAATATTAATAGAAGAAGAAAGTGATAGCAGAGGAAGTCAAAGAGGAAAGTAGACAGGGGCCAGACTGCATGGAGTCTCAAAGGCTGGGGTGAAGTTTGGGTTGTATTCTCAGTAAGAAGCCATTGGAGGGTTTCAGGTAGGAGAATGGCATGATTTAATACACATTTTTGGAATGTTCTCTCTGCCTATTCTGCCAGGATGGAGAGAAAGCAATTAGGAAGCTATTGCAACGGCCTTGGTGAGAGAAGCCAATAGTTTGTACTGCCTTGGTGGGGGGTAGACAGAAGGGGACAAATTCTGGATATTCTTTGGAGGTGGAACCAATAGGACTTGGTAAGAGAGAAACAAGTGGAGTCCAAGGAAGCTTAAATGACTTGCCTAAAAGGAGAGAAGGAGACAAATATCAAGTACTTTAATGTTAATCCTAATAATTCTGTGAAAGTTATTATTTTACCTACATTTTATATATTAGGGCCCTGATGTTCAGCGAAGCTAAGTAATTACCTCCAAATCAAACACAGGGTCAGATGAAGCTAGCATTCAAACTCAGGACTCTCTGACACCATATTTCATAGCCTCTTCCCACTATATCGCTATACTATACTCTGGTATATTGTTTTACTGCATTGCTTCCTAAGCAGTGGTGGAGAAGGATTTTGAACACAGACTCCTGGGGAAGCGCTCTTTCTACATATCTCTTCGCCCAAGTTACTGATGCTTAATGAGATTTTAAGCCCGTATCATGGTTTGCCATATACCCCCCCCCCTCGTGTGTCATCATAAATTTAACCATAACTAATGGGAGGCTTCTTACTCCCATTTCTTCTGCCCCCACCACCCCCAAGTCTGGGTCAGCTCTTCTCTCTGCAGCTTAACTACCAGAGACCTGAGCCCACTTCTCTTCCTAAGGAGCTGTAGCTGGAAATTGCTTGTGCAACCCGCTGACAACTTAGCTATATTTAGGAGAAAAAGTGATGGGAAGGATCTGTCCAGCTCAATTTTTTTTACAGTCTCCATGTTCAGAATCTCCCAGACAGTCTCCCGAAAGGCGCATTGGCCCTGACAGTGTCTGAGTGGAAAGAAGCTTCCTCCATCGCACCAGGTCATCTTCTGGAAGCCTTGTTCCAAGAAAGGACACAGATATCCATGGCAGAGTAAAGACTTTCTACGCTCAACACTCCCCTTTATCCCCCAAATGAAGAGCTTCTGGCACTGCGGGTGCTTTGATGGCTTTTGAGTGTTATTCTAAGGCAGGAAAACAAGCACGAAAGGTTTAAAGGGGAAATGGACTATTACCTACTTGCTTATGCGTTTAAGTGATATGTAGGGCACTTGGTTTTTATTTCTTTTCAATGTGGCATGGAAAAGAAATACCAAGTGCTGCTTATGGTTTAAGAACAAAGATACACTTGCTTTGGGTTGAGGGGGGTGTGAAAAAATTATAGCAGGTATTCTCAAGTGTTTCTGATGACAAAATTACTGTCATGCAGGCTGACTATCGCTTATACTTTAAGTGACTAATTTGCCTGAGACACAGTTTAACTTTGCTCGAGCCAGATGAAACCAGAGATCGTCTATTGTCCGTGACTCTGACCCTCTTCACTGCTGGTCAACCAGAGAGAATTCTCTATTAGTGAAAAGCAGAACAATTAAGAACCAAGAATAGAGGAACATAGAGACCATTAAAGAAAAATGGAAAATTTTAAGACAGTCAGACAGCGCCAATTGTATCACAAAAATGAAATTTACAAGGAAAAAAATTATAGCCAGAGAGCACTAACTTATAGCCCTCTACTTTTTAACATGCAAGATGTATCAATCTTTGGTTGTCAAGGAAAAAAAAAAGCTATTGCAAAAGAATTCTTAATAGCTTTAGAATAGAAATTTTAAGAGGTAGTTTTTTATACCTTCTTCCAGTCCCCAACCTCATTTTGGGTTAAATCTTATTCAGGGGAAAAGCACTTGGTTTGGAAATGTCCTTTCTCATTTTCGCAAAATCTCTTCTAATGAGATGAGTTTTAGTGTTGCTGTGTCTATAAAGGAAAAGAGGTGAAGAAATAGAAAATCCGCTATTGGTACCATTTCACTTCTTGACACGAAAGCTTCCAATACCCTATTTTCAAAAGTTAATTAACAGACAATTAGAAAGAAAGAAAGAAAGAGAGAGAGAGAGAAGGAAGGAAGGAAGGAAGGAAGGAAGGAAGGAAGGAAGGAAGGAAGGAAAGAAAAGAAAAGAAAGAAAAGAAAAGAAAAGAAAAGAAAAGAAAAGAAAAGAAAAGAAAGAAGACTTCTATGTAATTTGTCAAGGACGGGGGGAGGAAAAGACAATTAAATTTTAAAAAGAAAAAAAATTACCTCTAACCCCATCATCATAAGATACTCACTGTTAACAAACCTTAAAAAAAAAAGCAAAATTATTTGGCACATACCTTAGGGAACACTAGCAGGACCACTGTAATTCAGGCTCTCTCTCATTTTTCATGTTGTGACAGTTTCTGGTAATTTTCTACAGATACATAGGTTGAAATCTCTACTGGTGCCCTAGAAACCCAAACAGTGATGATCTTTCAACATCAAATGTCTTAATATCCTCACTGGAAATTTTCTCTCTTGAGATGAATAAAAAGATACGTAATTCTTCTTCTTTATATTACTGTTCCCATGACTATCAAGAAACTAAGAAAACTCTTTTTGATTTTCTCTGTCATAGCAGGAACCCCACCCAAGACACAAAAAGAACTAACACTGTATCTTTTTCACCTAAGACCCAAAACTTGAAAGGCAGAGGTTCTCTTCCTTCAATAATTTGAAATGATCTTCTTTGTATATCATCTTGGCTACCTTTTAAGTAGAAAGAATCCAATATAAGGGATAAAATAACCTCTAAAAACAAAAATTAGGGGTGGAGAAACTACTGGTAAAATAATAGGCGAAAACTCAGTAGAAAACCCCAAAACATAACCTTGCATTTTTAAGAAGAGTCAATTATATATATACAGAATGCATGTAAAAACTGTTGGGAAAATAGTTGACAAGTGGTGCCAGGATGATTGTTAGCTTATCAGGGGAAAAAAATACTTTTTGTCCCATACCATATAGCAAATTAAGTTCTAAGTAGATTTAAGAAATATTATTTTTGAAAAATTGATTAAATAACTAAAAGAACATATTTCTGTGTATGTAAAGATATTCTATACTTTAAAGCAATGGAAGAAGTCCCAGAGTAAACGGGCAACAAATTGAAATATAAAGAAATATAAAATTTCTATACTTCAAAAATAATCATAACAAAATCAGAGGACAAAAGCAAACTGGCAATGTATTTTTTTTTTCAAAACTTGAGACACAAAGAAAGCTAGTAACTGCAGTTTGTGAAGTGTTACTATAAATCAATATGAAAAATGACACAGGTCATGAACTCTTAATTCATAGAAGAGAAAATACACATAGCTAATTATATAGTAAACAGTTTTAGTCTTATCAGGGAATACAAAGTAAGTAACCAGGACCTGACAGAACAGCAAGATTTTTAAATAACCTTAACCAATGCAGTCAGAGCTTCCAAAAGACATTCATATACTATGTTAATATAAATTGATACACCCTTGCTGGTAATATGTTCTAAAGAACTGAAAAGCGATGATATTCTTTGATCCACTATTTCTACTTCACTAGATTATCCTAAGAAGATAATTTGAAATACTAAGATTTATGCACATACACAAAATGTTTATTTAAGTACACCTTAGATGTCTAATATTAGGGACATTATTAATAAATTATAGTATAGTCATATGACAGGACTTATGCTGTCATTAAAATATTTAAAAAATAATAATAGCATGAGAAAATATTTTTGATTGATTGAACAAAAACATGACGTGCAATTCTGTATAAAGAATGATCTGACTTATGTGAGGAGAAAAAAAGGAATAGGAAAAAATATTGGAACCATTCCTAGATGTGGTTGCACTTGACTAATAAGATTCAGTCATGTTTTTGCATGCTTCCTTTAACTTCTGTATAAATTCCAATTTTTCTACCATGTAAATCTCATTTTTAGAAACTTTAAAAAGAAGGGAAAAATTGAACTTGAGTGGGGTTCAGAATATGCCACCCCAAAACATGCCACTCTTGCATAAGGTTTATTTTGAACAGAAAACAACTGAGAAAAGCAGATGCACGACAAACCCTATGGCCTCCCTGTCACTACCAGGAAGGGCAGACCAATTTTTAACCACCAGAAACAACTCTAGACTCTTAACCAGCCCAGAAACTGCACCAGAGGAATCTGCAGAATAATCTTTTCTAAAACAATCCTTATTTTCCATTGGTTTCCCCCATGTATTTTCCTTCCCATAGTGTACTACCTTTGGAAGACTAAAGCCCTTTTTCCTTGTATTGTCACTTCTCTACAAATCTTGTTCTTTGCTAAGATGCCATGGAAGCCCAAGTTGTAACCATTCCTTTAAGTTACTCATCACTGAGTATTCTATGGATTGAGTTCATAAATCTTTTTTTTCTCTCATTAATCTGTCTTTCATTTATATCTGGACTCTAATATATAGCACAAATGAACCTATTTACAGAAAAGAAACAAACTCATAGACATGGAGAACAGACTTGTGCTTGCCAAGGGGGAGGGGGAGGGGGTGGGGTTGCCTGGGAGTTTGGGGTTAGTTGTGCAAACTATTGCATTTGGAATAGATAAGCAATGAGATCCTGCTGCAGAGCACAGGGAACTGTGTCTAATCACTTGTGATGGAACATGATGGAGGATAATGTAAAAAAAAAAAAAGAATGTATATAAATGTATAAAATGCTCTACAGTAGAAATTGACAGGACATTGTAAATCAACTATAACAAACATTCTTAAAATAAATAAAACTATTAAGAAGATGTGGTATGTATACACAATGGAATACTATTCAGCTGTAAAAAAGAACGAAATAATGCCATTCGCAGCAACATGGTTGGAACTAGAAACGCTCATACTAAGTAAGTCAGAAAGAGAAAGACAAATACCATATTATATCACTTACATCTGGAATCTAATGCATGACACAAATGACCCTTTCCACAGAAAAGAAACTGATGCACTTGGAGAACAGAGTTGTGGTTGCCAAGGGGGAGGGGAGGGAGTGGGATGGACTGGCAATTTGGGGTTAATACATGCAAACTACTGCCTTTGGAATGGATAAGCAATGAGATCCTGCTGTATAGCACCATGAATTATATCTGATCACTTATGATGGAGCATGATTATGTGAGAAAAAGAATGTATATATGTATGTGTGACTGGGTCACCTTGCTGTACAGTAGAAAATTGACAGAACACTGTAAATCAGCTATGAGGGAGAAATGACAATCATTTTTTAAAAATAAAATAAAAAATAAAATAAATAGAACTGATAAATGAGGGAAAAAACAGTTTTTTATCAGTCTAGTTTGCAGGACCCCCACAATGAACCCAAGAGGGACAGAGGGAAAAGATATTTTTTTCTTCCCCTACAAACTACCACAATAACTAAAAAAAGATGGTAGGCATCCTTCTCCAGCAGTCTTCGTTATGTACCACTTGATAGTAGGGATTTCTGGATACTCCCAAGCCTGGAAAGCTACCCCTACCTACTGTGAGTCAGTTTACTCCACAGAGCAGAGTGCGAGATGATTTGGGGGCATGGCTACTATCCCTTATCGTTCCCTCCCCTCCTTTCCCCTTTTCTTTCTCCCACACTTGAGCCAAGTAAAAGCCAGGGAATGGGAGTGCCACACCCCTAACCCCTTTCTAAGAGTCGTGAGATAAGGCTGTTTCCATCTGTCCTCCCAGCCTGAGAAGAGAGGGCTGAAAAGGAAGAAAACACAGATTTCCTGTAAGGTGGAAAGGAGTGGGCTCTGTAGGGACCTGGGCAAGTTTCTCAGCCCTCCTTGTAGACTGGCTCAGAGCATGCACAGAACATGCTTACTCAGGGAGTTCATGTGAGAAACAGGCAGAGGGAATATTTAACCTAAAAAAAGGTATGTCAGGTTTTTTAAAATGGTGACCCTTAAAGTGGTAAACCCCATGATCATTTCCGCTACTACCAGCATTACAACCACAGAGAGAGCCTGATCTGAAAATAAAAGACATGAAAATTCAATCAGTCATTCTGGAGTTGAGTTGGGCAGAGGATGAGAACAGACTCAGGATTTTTCTCCAGCCAACTCCCGAGTGAAGTGAGGTTTGTTTTTTTTTCCCCCTTTTTCTTTTTTTAAGTTAAAACTAAAAGCAAAATGCAGTATACTTTGTCCAACTCATTTACCCTAACAATTTTAAGCATGTTTCTGTTTCTAAGGAAATGGAGGGCCCGAGTCTCTTATTCATTTCTGTAATGCCACATAGCATCCCTGAATAAAAATATTACTATCTGAGAAGACTTGAATGCTCTTGGAAAGTCTTTTAACATGTTCCTTTCCCTTTAAATCTCATTGCACTCTGATGCAGAAGACATATTTTGAATCAGTAGGGACAAATGCAATTAAAATCTTCATACACCAATTTTGGATGTCTGGCCACAAGGACCTTGGCAGTGATTACAACTTCCTACAGTTTGATTATATTATTAATTGTGGCCATGTTTTCTTTAAACCTCAAACTCAAGAATTAGGAAAACTTAGCTTTTTCATCTAATTTTCTTTGGATTTAAAGCTCTCTTTTCTCCCCTCTCTCCAACAACAACCCAAAAAGTCTAATTTATTCTAGTCAGGCTAAAACACATAATTCAGCAAAATGCCACCATCCCCCTAAGGTTTAATGTTCTCTCCCCTGAAAATAAGTAAAAATAGCACATTAGCCTCAAACTTGGTGGTTAGGCAGAGAAATATATGGGAAGAGTATAACCTAACAGCTATCCGTAAATTGCAATTTGAGGGTCACAGTCATTTGCATTTCTCCACCTGCCCTGAGGCAGCACCCCATGTGCAGAGTCATGGCCACAGCAGCTTGGCCCAGGTGACAGAAACCATTAAAGAGAAGCAGAGGGGCAGGCCATGCTCTGTGGGTTTCATTAGCTTACTTGTTGTGTAGGAGGCAAACGATGTCTGAAGGACCCTGGACTTGCTAACCCAAATGTTCATCACTTAGAAGCAGCAAGAAATTAGTGAGATGTTTATCAAAGACCTGGAACCAGAGTTGACTTTCTGTGAAACATCATTCTGGAAACCAAACCAAAATCCTCTCTTCTATTCAGTTGAGCCTAAAAGAAATAATCACGTCAGAATTAGTAAGAGAGAGAGGGGAATGAAAAAAAGCTGATATTGAAAAGGGCTGGGGGGCGGGGTAGAGGGGCAGAGAATACAGAAGAGCTAAGATTCTGAGAGGGTTAGGAAAAAAAATGGGTTGCACTGCTTGTCTCAGAAAGACAAGTTTTCGAGTACATAAAAAGGTATTGGATGTCTCAGGTAGGTCAGGGGGAGGATTGTGGTTCATAGGATGCGATTTTGAGGTAATGCTAAATGACCTTAAAATTCAGGTTGAAGTGAGTTTAGTGGGAGTGCATGTGTTTTATGCCTTTGTTTTTTACCTATGGGGAAAATAATGACCAATTTCAGTTATTTTAAAGTATAACCCTTCCAGAAAAATCTAACATAAAAAGGATCCCCCCAGGAGTTGCTGTGGCACAGTGGGTTAAGAATCCAACTGCAGCAGCTCGGTTTGCTGCAGAGGCACAGGTTCGATCCCTGGCCTGGCATGGTGGGTTAAAGGATCTGACTTTGCCGCAGCTTCGGTATAGGTCGAAGCTGCAGCTTGGATTCAATCCCTGGCCCAGGAACTTCCATATGTTATGGGTGCAGATATTAAAAAAAAAAAAAAAAGGAACCCCGCCTCCCAACTCATTGCCCTAAAATGGAGATTATCACATGTTAAAAATTGGAGGGTAAAAATAAATTTTTTTAAAAGCTCTCTTTTCTCCCCTCTTTTTTTTTTTTTTTTTGCTTTTTAGGGTCATACCTTCTGCATATGGAGGTTCCCAGGATAGGGGTCTAATCAGAGCTGTAGCCATTGTCCTACGCCACAACCACAGCAACGCCAGATCCGAGACACATCTGCAACCTATACCACAGCTCATGGCAATGCCAGATCCTTAACCCACTGAGCAAGGCCAGGGATCGAACCCGCAACCTCATGATTCCTAGTCGGATTCATTTCCGCTGCACCAAGACAGGAACTCCGTGTAGTATATGTCCTTTAAAATAAAGTTGTGGGTAGTTATAACAACATGAGAAATATTTAAATGATAACATTCATTTTACCAAGTGAATTTAAAAATTGAGTGTATAATTTAATCAAAAGAAACCAAATAGAATCCTGCTGTGGTACAGCAGGTTAAGATCTGGCATTGTCTCCATGGTAGCACAGGTTCAATACCGAGCCTGGCACAGTAAATTTCGAGTCTAGTGTTGCCACAGTGGCATAGGTCACAGATGGGGCTCGGATTTGATCCCTGGTCCCCAGGAGTTTCCATAAGCCCTGGGTGCAACCATTAAACACACACACACACACACACCAAATAACCCTGTGACTAGAAAAAGACAAAATTATATCAAACTATTTTTAAAGTTGAGGGTGTTCTTCATGTTCTTAAGTGTATGTTAACAAATATTTGTGTGTGTGTGTGTGTGTGTGTGTGTGTGTTGTGTGTTCAGTGAGAGTCTTTGTCTTAAAGATCCCCTGGAAAGGATACTCAGTTTTCAACTTTATTTCCACAGGGGGAAGCAAAAACTGTCTAAAGATTATTGGTAAATAACACTTTGAATCCTTCTGTGGTATATGAAACTGAATGTCAGTTCTATTTAAAGACAAGTTTCCATGGTAAAAAGTCTCTAGGAGTTCCCATCGTGGCTCAGTGGTTAACAAATCCAACAACCATGAGGTTGAGGGTTCAATCCCTGTCCTCGCTCAGTGGGTTAAGGATCTGGCGTTGCCGTGAGCTGTGGTGTAGTTCGCAGGTGCGGCTCGGATCCTGAGTTGCTGTAGCTTTGATGTAGGCCAGTGGCTACAACTCTGATTGGACCCCTAGCCTGGGAACCTCCTTATGTTGCGGGTGCGACCCTAGAAAATAACAACAACAAAAAAAAAGTCTTTATATGTGTTTCTCAGACAGAAGGACGAAGAAACTACACGCAAGACTTGAGTTGGGTAATCGATTTTAATCATGGTTTCTACTAATTACACAACAATTTCAGGTAATTCTCTCCTTTCACACCATCGTTTTCCCTTGTGTAAATTGGAAAGGGTGGTAGAAACTCTGAACTTGGGGACTTGGTCTCCCAGCACTGCTACCAACTACACCTGCCTTTTGGCCAGCTCTTCTCAGCCAGGGTCACAGATCCTGCCAGCTCACAGGAGCCAGGAGGCTTCATTACCTGTGGTTTGAAAGACCTCTGAACTCTCTTAGGAAGGAGGATGTTAAGGTTCAATGTCCTATTATCCAGTTCCTGAGACATTCATTTCAGGGGGGAGGGAAGAGTACAGAGATTGTGCTGTGCTCCAAAGGAAATTCAGAAAGAGGTTTTCTCTACTAAAACATATAGAAATAGAGGAAATGCTTCCTGGTTTGAGAAAAGTCACGCTGGACTTCTGCACAAATAAGTTGTGTCTCAGAAATAAAATCTTTAAATCAGATATTAATTTAAGGTCATCGACGTTCAGACTGGCTGTATTCACCTTTTCTGTCCTGTAGTAGAAGGTGCTCTCTGATCACTTCCTACCAATACAAACCTGTATGATGTGCGGCATTGCTGCAGGTTTTATGCTCCTATGGCATACCCAGGCCCGTGTGTGCTCACATCTCAGAGCCAACACCTCACTGTGACAAAGTTTCCACAAAACTGAGGGTGGTCTATTGTCAATGCTGCCAACTTTATTTGAGAAGTATTATTTTTTATTCCAAGAATGTATCCTTCCTACTTTGGGGATATTAAAATGTTATTTTCTTTTATGAATGAATGATCATTGAAGATGGCAGTTGTGGTATTTTTAACATTCTTATTTGATCTAATTTAAACTTGGCAACCATATATTGATTTTCTCACAATTTCACAATTTCCTTTCCTTTTTACATTTTACTGCTCTGCAAAACTCAGACTCTGGAAAACATCAATCTGTGGCTAATTCTGTCTATATGGTAACAGGGAGAACAGTGATAATCACCATTTTTAACCCAAACTATCCAATTCATCCCCTATTAAAACATGAGCATCAGCTGATGAAAGGCAGGACACCCGATGTACTTGGACTATATTTCTCTCTCCACCCTCTAATAGGATTCTTAAAATTAGCCCACCAAAAGGTAAAAAAAGGAGGAAGCAGAGGCAAAAATTATCTGAATAATAAATAAACTGGCTGAATAACAAACCCAGTGTGGATTAACAATGAATACAACTGGAGTTCCTGTCATGGATCAGCGGAAATGAATCCAATTAGTATCCATGAGGATGCGGGTCCAATCCCTGGCTTTGCTCAGTGAGTTAAGGATCCAGCATTGCCATGAGCTGTGGTGTAGATTGCAGACGTGGCTCGGATCCCACATTGCTGTGGCTGTGGTGTAGGCTGGCAGCTGTAGCTCTGATTGGACCCCTAGCCTGGGAACCTCCATATGCTGTGGGTGCGGCCCTAAAAAGCAAAAAGAAAAAAAGAATGCAACTCTGTCCTATGCAATGTTTGTAACATACTTACCCTAAAAATGTATTCATTGTTTACTTTTAATTCAAATCTAACTGAATATTCTCTGTTTTATCTGGAAGCCCTACACCCAACACTGACTGACCTTTTAGAAAATACATAGGTGGTAGAGAATGAATTCAAGCAGCTCCTACAGAGAAATGGCTAGTAATAAAACACACATAAGGGCTATGAATGACATGTTCTTTTGGTCGTCTTTATGTTGTCTAGTTTTTCTCATCTGGATGTGAAATTTTTATATTTGTTTTTTAAATTGTATTGAATTATAGTCAGTTTTACAATGTTGTGATAATTTCTGCTGTACAACAAAGTGATTCGGTTATACATATAAACATATCTTTTTTTTTCAGATTTTTTTCCCATACAGGTTATCACAGAATATTGGGCAATTTTCCCTGTGCTATGCAGCAGGTGCCTGTTGACCATCTGTTCCATTTACAATAGGGTGCATATTTGGATGATGAGGTTCATATAAAACATAACAACCTTCCATTAAATCCAAAGAGTGACACAAGTTAACTTGCCCCCAGTCGGCTTCTCTTGCGAATGAGCTCATAACCGGTGTTTGCAAGCAGGTCTTGCCAAGTCACCTGGGTTGCCCACCTTCTAGCTGGCTGTTCAGGTGCCACAGAGTCCCTTCAACCCATGCCAATGTCTCAGGATCAGAAAGTTTGCATGTGGGAAGGGAGGTGGAAAACCAAGGTCCTGTGTGGCACGCTTCATCATACTCAGCATGGGGCCAACACACTTGCTCCTTGTTTCTTGTTTTTCCCTGATGTTAAAACCCATACAAAGTTAAAAACCCTACCTATTTTCACCAGACTACCTGGCAAATGTGGAATTCCCCACCTTAGCCTGAAACAAAAGCACTAATGCAATGGTCCAGTAGCTGTAATAACCTCTCTGATGATATTTACCGGGAAATGACTTGCCATCTACAGAGTTGACACCTATTTTCTGTGAGGGAGAGGAATGGACAGGAGCTGGAGACTGGCAGGCTGGGGACTGGTCAGATTCCTGGTGTGCACGTCCTTGAAACAAGTGTGCATGTAGGTGGCGTTTTGGTTTGGTTGTCCTCCGACCACCTCAAGGTTATTGCACAAGTAGTGAGAGGTGAAAACAATATATAGTGAACAGTGTTCAATAGATTTGAATATTCTCAAATGAATGGAGAGTGAAAACCAAAATGTAGAATCAGAGTCAATTTTGCAGTCAGTCCCCAACTGGGTTGCAGAGGATTGGGAAAGGAGAGCTGGGTAAGAATGTCCCATCCTGGCCCTGAAGCCATCTACCCAGGTGATTCTGGGCAGATGGCGTTGTCCTCTGGAAGTTAGTTTCCTCCCTTTGCAAATGCAGGGATTGCACAAGCTAATACCTGTCGTCCCTTTTAGCCTGGATCTAAGGAGGTACAGAGGAGAAAAGGAAGTTACAAGTCAGGGACCAGAATTGCCCCACCCTTACCTTCGGGGGGGTTCAAAGGCTGTAGCTTTCAAATGACAGAGACACATTCCTGGATCTCTTGTTCTGACCTTCAGATGTAGAAAGGCAGCCATTCTTCATGCCTTCCTCTGCCCACTCCTACGTTGTCAGGGCAAGATTGGTTGGACCGTGTTCTTAGTCCTCCTGGGAACCCAGTGAGCTCTGTCACTGACAGTCCCTCTGGATTCTCAAGCACACAAGTCATTGTTATCTTTCTTTTTCAGAGCTGTTGCTTGGGCTGGATGAAAAATAGGCAGAGTTCAACCACTGTAATTATTTATATAGGTGTACTCATATGACACATACCCCCTTTTCGGTTTCTAAATCATACTCTGGACTCCAAGTTTCTTTGCCATATGCTTTCCAGGGCTTTTCCCACTGGGCTTGTTCGAGTCAAATCTGTATGAAACATTGCCCTTTGGTCAGCATTTTTAAATTGAACTCAGGTGGGAAAATAGATATTTTTCAAGGTAATCAGCATATACTCCAATTCTGTCCTTGGTAACCATGTAGAAAATGTGGTGGAAATTATCAGATATTTCAGTGGGGTCCTTTCCATTCAGTAGCCCGGAAGCTCACTGACTTCTTCATGCTTCCAAACATGCCTGTCCTTTTCTAGGACTAAATCCTAGAGCAAAAATCACCAGTTTTCATTTTCCATTTTATCTTTAGCACTCAGAAACATTGATTAGAGTGCCCTTTTCTGCCTTCCTTGAGTTTGTGCCAACACCAGAGAAGTTAAACCTGGATAACCCTTCTTGCCTTCTGGGAGCTTTTGTTATTCTCATTCAAAGGGTACACTCTCAACCACAGACATTCCTGTAGCCTCTTCCTCCTCCTGTACCACACTTGCTCCTTAGCCTCCATTTTTTGACCATGAACCCTTGTTGGCCTTCCCAAGATGGAAAATTACTGAATGGCCTCTACCTCTGTGCAGCCCACACCTAGTACATTGCTGGAGGTTGCCCAAATTATGCCACCCTGTCCAGGATCACCTGACACCATTGTGATAAGTGTCATGACTTGGCAGCATCCCACTGACTACCTGGGCCATTGCTCCATTCCAGTGCCATTTCCAGAAGTTGCTCTTGGATCTTCACACTGTCTCGTGAATTTTTTTCTTTTTTTTTTTTCTTTACTTTTTTCTTTTTTTCTCTCTCTCTCTCTCTCTTTTTAGGGCTGCATCCATAGCATATGGAAGTTCCCAGGCTAAGGGTCTAATCAGAGCTACAGCTGCCAGGCTACACCATAGCCACAGCAATGCAGGATCCAAGCTGTGTCTGCGACCTACACCATGGCTCATGGCAATGACAGATCCTTAACCCACTGAGCAAGGCCAGGGGTTAAACCCACATCCTTATGGATACCAGTTGGATTCATTACCAGTGAGCCACAAGGGGAATTCCACTGTCTCATGTCTTGTAAGGTTCATCCAACTCCAGCCTATTATTCATCCAGCAAGGTAACTTGTGTACCACTATATGCAGGTACCAGAGTGAATAAAGCATGCAGTCCTTGTAGAGTTCCCTGGTGGCTCAGTGGGTTAAGGATCCAGTGTTGTCACTGCTGTGGCTTTGGTCGCTATTGTGGTATGGGTTCAGTCTCTGGCTTGAGAACTTCCACATGCCATGGTCACATGCCAACCCCCCAAAAAATACAGTCCTTGACCTCAAGGATCTTAGAATCTAATGAGAGAGAGACAGTCAAGAAATAAAGGATCATTATAAACACTGATAAAAGCTATGAAGAAAACAAGGTTGCTAAGAGTGGCAGGTGAATCCCATGTTAGATAATGTGGCCTGCAGTGAAAAGAAGCCAACTGAGAGAAGAGAGATGTTGGGAATGCCTTCTAGACCTTGGGCTCAGTAGGTGAGCAGACCCTAAGTCAGGAAGGAGCTGGGTATGTTTGAGAACTGAAAAGGCCCTCTCTAAATCCTCCCTGCTTTTCCAGTGCCTTCATTCACATACACGTTGCTGGCTTCACCTACTCACGTTGATTAATCCATCTCCTAAACTGCCATGGGCCTTTCTCTGGGCTCTTCTTATCTGACACTTAGCTGTGTACTCTTTTTTTATTTAACTATGTGGAAGATCTTTATGAGACTTGAGTTCCATACTTCATCTCAGCAAGAGGATTGATTGAGGTTCTATTTATATAGGTACTAAGAAACACTTGAATTCTAGTTGGTTCAGGAAGCATTCATCAAATGCCTGGTCTCTGCTTGGTGGTACATGCTATGTATTTTTCTCAGTGCTGGTGTTTAAAAAATAAAGACATCCTGGAGTTCCCTGATGGCTCAGCAGGTTAAGGATATGGTGGTGTCACTGCTGCGGCCCTGGTTATGGCTGTGGCATGGGTTTGATCCCTTGTCCGAGAACTTCCACGTGGTGCAGGCTCAGCCAAAAAAAGAAGAGAAAAAGAAAAAAGAAATAATAAAAATAAAGAAATCCTAGTCTCACCATGAAAAAAAATCTAGGCAACCCCAAAACGTTCACTGTTCTACAACATACCTGACCAGTATGCCTCAAAATCGTTAAGGTCATCAAAGACAAGGGAAGTTCAAGAAACTGTCACAGACCAGGAGAGGCTAAGGAGATGTGATGACTAAATGTAATACGGTATTTGGGTGGCATCTAGAGTAGGAACGGACATTAGGGAAAAATTAGTGAAATCTGAACAAACTGAAAATTAGTTAATAGAAGCGTTCTAATGTTGGTTCCTTAGTTGTTACAAATGTACCATTGTGAAGCCAAAAACCAGGAAGGGGGTATAGGGAACTCTCTGTATTATCTTTGTATTTTCTATAAGTCTAGAACTATTCTAAAATAATTTATTTAAATTAAAAGTAAATAAATGATCCAAGCATGGTTCATGCTTCTTTGAGTTTATATTCCAGTCAAGAAAACACACATTTGAGTAAACATTTGCAATGCAGCATGGTAAGAGCAACAGTAAAATCATGTACTAAGTATAGACATAGCCCAAATGAGTCCATGATAGTCCCTAAGAATATAAGGAAGGGACATCAGAAATGAATCCGACTAGGAACCATGGCACATCAGAAATGAATCCGACTAGGAACCATGAGGTTGTGGGTTCAGTCCCTGTCCTCTCTCGGTAGGTTAAGGATCCAGCATTGCCATGCACTGTGGTGTAGGTTGCAGATGCAGCTCAGATCCCACGTTGCTGTGGCTGTGGTGTAGGCCAATGGCTACAGCTCCGATTAGACCCCTAGCCTGGGAACCGCCATGTGTGATGGGTGTGGCCCTGAAAAGAAAAAAAAGGAATATAAGGAAGGATTCACTGAGGAGGGAGATGCCTAGAGCTGGGTTTTGAAGGATTATTAGGAGTTTGAAGAATGTGGGAGACAAACCTGAAAAAAGTCCATTCAGGTCAACCATTTGACAAAACATGGAATCCTTTCAAGCAGTTTGGCATTGAGAGAAGAAAATTAGGAAGAAAAGAGAAAAGACAGAAAAGACTGAGAAAACAAAATCAGTGAGTGAGCCCAGTGTGTAGTGATTAAGCCAACTGGTACCAGAACAGAGAAGCAAAGGCTCAGGGCGAAATAGCAGCCCTCCCAGATACAGTACTGCCCAGGAACCTGAGACTGGGAGAGGGAGCAGCAGACATTCCAGATCCCATTTCCAAGGGCCCCATCACTCCATGGCACCAGGAACCTGGACAAATCTAAATGTCTTGTAAAATGGTGGTAATAACTGTGACAGAATCACGGATTTGTGGCATGACTGAAGCAACTTTATCTGCCCAGAGCACCGAGCGCAATATTGAACACCTAATTGTAACAGTTGTTATTTTTGAGAGAGTTGTTTTCTTGTTCCTATTAGATTCCCATGAGAAATATTCTTATGACCTCACGTATAGCCTTGAGATGAGCATCCTCTAGCTTGTAAGTCTTTATTCCTTGCAACCAAAAAAAAAAAAAAAAAATTCTGAAATTGTCACTGGTCAGAGTTGCAGCAAATATGTTGGCACAATCCAGTGTGGGATCCTAATACCTAGGGATCATTTCCCCTGTCAGTCCTACAAGGAGGGTCCCTGCATACTCAGATCTAGGCTTCATGGACTTTATACAGATCGGGGATTTCCTGGTTTGGGGACATTTAGCTCAAGCAGGTACCAGCTGATCCAACCTGACTCGTGCTGTGGGCAACAAGGTTAAGTCAGAGGCTGGGAAGCCAGGTATTGCAAGGAACACAGGAGAGCTCTGAATACACACCTTATCCAGCACACATACCCCCAGAAAAAATGATGAAACGTTCATGTTTTTACTTTGTTATTTAATCAGTGGTTTCACACATATTAACATTATTTATTTAATTTTTTTTGAAAGAGTCACATGGGTACATGATACATTCTTCAAAAGGATATAAAGTGGAGGTTAAGCCCTATCCTTGAGCCAGTTACCAGTTTCTCATCCAGCCTTCTAAAAATAATCCATTCTATGAATATATGAGCATGCGAATCCAAATGTACTTATTCAAATATATTTATACACACCCACACACATATACAAACACACACATTCTTCTGTATATTGTTCTTTCTAATTAACACTATACCTTTAGAGCTAATTCCATGGCGTGCCTACAGGGCTGCCTTATTCTTTTTAACAACTGAGTGATACTCCATTTTATGTAATGTTATGTAATCCCCTGCTAATCAAGTTTTAAGTTCTCTTCAGACTTGATGGATACAACAGTGCTGCAGTGAGCAGCCTCGAACACATATCACTTGGTACACAGGCAAATAGACATACAGGATAAATTCCGGCATAGGGAATGCTCAGGATAATGGGAAAGTGCATTTGTGATGTCAGTGGACTCGGCAAAGTCATTGTCCCTAGAGATTTTACCAGTTCACATGCCCACCAAGAATGTGTGGAAGTGCCTGTTGCCTGATTCCCCCACCAACACAGAATGCATAAGGTTTTTATTTTTGAAAAAAAGGATTTGATTTTGTGGCAAATACAAACACATGGGCAAAAATCTTCTGCCCAGTTTTTTCTGAAGCCCGGTCCATCTCTCTGAATGTCTCTCTTATCCTCTCCTGTGCAGCTATGGGCCCTCACACAATACCTTGCCCTCTCCCCCCCTGCCGTTTGATTTTAAAAGCTTTAATTCTTTCCTTTTCATATTGCAATGGGTTTTCATCTTTGGTGGTTTCTATTTGCAAAAAAAGAAAAGTAATTCTTGGGTGACTGTTTTCACAGGAGTCCTACATTCCCCAGTATAGAGGGTCTCTTAATCTTTCCAGAAGCGACTGCTGCTGCCAGTATGCCAGGACCCATTTCTTCATTAATTTTTCCAAAGCCCTGATAATACTGAGGGGACAAATACTGGGGCTGATAATGCCCCTGTAATTCTCAGTATTTACAGAGCTTCTTTGTGTGAGATCTCAAAGCACTTGACGGCATTAAATCATCATTCCCTTGACTCTCTCAAAAGCATCTTTGAACCCAGATGGATGACGCACAGAAATGAAAACTCTGCTTTCTCTCCAGATTGTCTGAAAGGTGACCAGGGAAAGGATACAAGGAAACCAGCATAGTTTCCAGCCATAGCAGCATGCCATTTTGGTTACTTGTAATTTTTTCTTTTTTATGTTTTATGGATGCATTTCCAGTGAACCGTCTGTGTATAAGCAGCAAATAGAAAATTCTCTATTCCATGCACATGCTAAAGGGGTGAAATGATATGGGTGGGGAGGTGAGGTGGGGACGGGGCAGGGGGCATGGGGGTGAACGCAAAGAAAGCTCTGCTCAGGCCTTCAGGCCCCTCAGATTCTCTCTGGTCTGAGCATCTGCTAGTCTTCTCTAGCTGAGAAAATGAATAATAAGTCAAAACACAGCTTTCACTGGCTCAGAAAAAGAAGGGAAGGAGAAAGGAAGAAGGTGAAAAGAAAAAAGGCAGGAATGGGCAGTGGAGGACCAATTCAGATCTGATGTTTTTGTCCCATGTTGACTCTACCTTATGAACAAAGCCCAGCTGAGTCTCTTGCATTACATCTGATCCCACCACTAAGTAAGTGTCCTTATAAAGAGGTTTTGGTCCTCACCCCATCCTTCTCCTCTCCACCTTTTCTCACTCCCTAGTCTCCACAACCTCAGTATCCTATGCACGTCACAAGCACAGTATCAACCATAGAGCAAGTATTTAAGTGGGAAAATGCTAGCAAATATCTCCTACTTCAGATGCAGGAGCCAAGGCACAAAGAAACTGTAATTTGCTGAGTGACAAAGATTCTGTGTCAGGCACACATGTCCTAGACTGCATCTACTGGGTCAGGAATTATCCATCAATAGGGCTGTTTTTTTTTTTTTTTTAATTAGTACACAAATAACACTGAACATTGAAATGAAAGTAAACATCACTGCAATCTCACCACCGCAGCTAATCATACTGCTTTCATCCCCCCCACCCATGTCCTTTGAAATTCTTGGTCTGCATGCACATAAAGTAGTAACCAGAACCTAGAGAGTATAATCTTGTGGGCAAGAGCCAGGCACTGGAGCCACACTACTCATGCTTATATCCAATTCTTCAGTGGGGTGGCTGGGCCTTAGTTCTCCTGTCTGTAAGATGGGAGTATTACTAGTACCCACCTCATGGAGTTGTTATGGGGATTCAATGAGATATCCATGTTAAATAGCAGCAAGGTACCTAGAATATAGTCTGTACTTGGTGTGTGTTAGCTGCTGCAAGCTCTTGTTATTAATGTTGCTTCCTGATTTTTAAAATGTGTTAAAAGCAAGTAAAAACAGAATTGTTTAATAGATCCCAAACCTTGACTAAACTGCCCACTCCTGGCAGCACTACTTCCTCTAGGTTCCTGGGGGTGGTCCTTCCACTGCAGAAGGACAGGCAGCATCTTTCAGCCCCTTTTCTCTTAGACCCTCTGCCGACTGCACCTGCTACGGGCTTCACTGCTATCCTGACCCCCTCACCCTGCAAATCTCAAAAGCACAAGGGGAGATACTGCACATCAGCTATACTTCGTATTTTTTTTTAATTAAAAAAAAAAAAAAAAGAACAGGGTGGGGAAGTGACAAGGCAACCACAGAAGACCCTGTGCTCCTTAGAATTCCCAGGGCCTCAGTGAGTAGCTGTGTCTGACCAAACTATGTTATGGTTATTGCTTTTCAGAAGGATGGTAATAAAAGACCTTGTCATTCTGGTAGTTCTCAAACTAATTTAGTATTTTTTGTATGTAAAAAAAAATTTTAATTTGTACATAAATTTTAAAAAAAAATTTTGTGTTGGTGTAGTTTCAAATTTGTGGAAGTTTGCAAGTACAGTACGGATGCTCTCGATCTAGATTCATCATATGCCTTATATCAAGATTCACTAGTTGTTAACATTTTGTCCTATTTGCTTCTCATTCTCATTCTCTCTCTCTGCCTCCTGTATATGTGTGTGTAAATGTGTGTGTGTGTATGTGTGTGTGTGTGTGTATGTAAAAATATGTATGTATAATAATAGGGAGAAAGAGGATATTCTTCTCACTCTTTCTCAGGGTAGATTTCCTAGGAATGTAGTCTTTCTCTTTGGTGACCACAGTACAATGGTCATAATTGGGGAATGTAATGTTGATACAATACTATTCCCCAACCCACAATCCGTTTTTGTATTTTTAAAGCCTCACTTGAAAAATCAGGTATGGGACAAAGACGATAAATGTACATCACAGCCTAATTAGGCCACTTGTTCACCTGGTGACCTTCTTGCTGCAGTCATTCTTCAAAGCCCAGCTCTAACAAGACCCCCCTGTAAGCCTGTGTGCCTTCCCTCCCTGGAGCAGAAATAACTTCTCTGCTGGGCAGCCTCCTGTGCAGCCGTGATAGCCCTTGGTAACACACAGCTACAACTGATATTATCTGTTTCCACACCTGACTGTGAGCTTCTCCGGGTTCCCAGGTCCCACTTAAGAAACTGACAGATGATTGGTGCCTAGTAAATGCTGGTTAAAAAAAAAAAAATGTGAACGAGCAAATAGACTTATGGAAGCCTGCCGTGAGCGGAACTTGATAAAGAGTTAGGTTGTTTCTTTAAATTCATGAGATGAAAATGCAGCTGTACACAATACAAGCGGCTGAGATTATACATTCATCTTGGGAACATCTTAGGGCAGGCAGGAAAAAAAAAAGCGTACATGGGATCTTGGCTCCTGCCTTAATGCCACTCCCGCAAACTTTTTTCTCCTCCCTCTGCTCCAAAATATAGTAACTTCTAAAAAGAATACAGTTATGTGCCGAGGACGTGTATAGACTAGTCTCTGAGAAGAGCCGTGCCTGTGAGCATAAGAAACGTACCCCAGGATTTCAGCATTTGGCAGCCCCGGGCTTTCCATCGTTCCTGCCACGTTAGCAGGCAGTAACTTTCCGCGCGGCTCCCGCGGCGAGGCGAGGGGCGGGGCTCCGGGCTGTCCCCTCTCTGCTGCAGCCACCACCGGCGGGCGCCAGGATGCCCCAGCAACCCAACCGCTCCTCAGGCTAAACCAGAGACACCACATGTCCCCATCCAGGGAACACTCCAGCTGAGTTTGTGGCAGAACCTGTGAACTTCCAGGGCCCACGAACCGGGAGCGAGGAGCTCCTTCTGGAAGGCGCTGTCACCAACCAGCTCATTGGTCCTGGCAGCTGTTCCATCCCAGACCCGTGCTGGTTCATGTGTCTCAAAAACAAAGCCAGTGGTTGAGTTCAACCATTATTGAGCAGGCACTCTGATAGATTTTGGCAATGTGATGTTATTTGATTTTCATTTTCATGTAACAAATGCCTATGTGGCATTTGCTGCATGCCTGACACTTGTTCTAAACACGTTTCAAATAGGAACTCACTTAGTCCTCATGACAGCTTGTGAAGTCGGTACTAGGACTATTTCAATCTGGGGGCACACAGGGAGATTAAGTAACATAAGAGGGTGGGACTGGGATTCTGCTCTTGTTTTTACTAATCCTGTGATGTCTCTTTTCCCTTCACGTTTTCTACGTTATTTTCATTTACCTACTTTTCCATTTGACAATGATCTCATCAACATTGTATTTGGATCAATCTATAAATACGCATTAATACTTCCTATTATACTCCAGAGAAGTATGAAGGAAATTCCTCACTGTAAAAACAGTAGAGCTTGATTAGGGAGTGAAACATCTATACTTTAGCAACAAAGGGAGAGGGTAGGGTGAGCATGGCTGACCCTGGGAGCTTCAGGAGTTGAAAGGAAGAGGCAAGTCCATCTGTGGGCAGGAATGTTTGGGAAAGGCCTCAGAGAAGGCGGATGGAACTCTTTAAAAATCAAATCAGCTTTGGTTAAATGGAAGTGAAAGGATCAGCCTTGTGTGCACAAGAGCTTCCTGGGCTTTGAGGCCTGAAAGTGCAGGGAAAGATGCTATGCATCATTTGCAGAAAGTATCTCAAGCAATGTCTGTGATTCTACACCAGACAGTCACAAAGCCCCTGGAGTCTTGGGTACTTTGGTTGCTCCCAGTAAAGTTAAAGATGGCTGATCCTTGTGCTACGATCCATCATGACTCATATGATGATGTGATAATACAGAGAAGCATGGAAGGGGAGCAGAATCCCACCGTATCCACAGACATTTCAATGCTATGAGACCCATGAAGAAAGAAAGCAGTTAATGTGCTTAAAGTTCTAATATTGTGAGTTTCTCAGTTTCCTTATACATGATGATATTCTTATGCAGTAAAATTTAAATTTTTTAGCAAAGCAAAACCAAATATATTACAAACGCAGTAATTACGAATGTACCTGGAAGGAATCATCATGATATATCATTTGTGATGTGAGGAGCCGTATTTGTAGCTCTATGATAGTTTTACACCAAAATTGACCACAAGAAGCCGTGCATAACACTAAATAATTCCCTAACAATCGGAGGAATCAGAATTTGCCTTTGTCTCCCAAGAAAGACAATCTACAGAAGATGTGTCAATTTCCTAGTGGTTTTATTACCACAGTCATGCTTTAAAGCAAAGAAGCCATTACTGTATATTGAATTCCGGAGAGTGCACTTTTCATTATGGAACATTACGGTAAGCAGCTTATGTCTGGCATGACTGTAATTAGGGTTTCGTGGACCACGAGAAGGGACAATCCATGTAGGATATGATCAGCGTAAACTCCTTTGCCAGGAACAAGTTTTAACCTTTGTACAGCTGTTGAGGGAAAGTTCCAGCATTCCCTGTGAGAATATCTGTCAAGTTTTCTTTTGAAAGGGAACACCTAGTTTATGTTTTCAAAGACCACTCCCTTCTTAAGCTGAGCACCTTTGGGCGTGTATCAGCAGGAAGTGTTGGGAAAGATGAAAAAAAAAAATTGCATGATCTTCAAACCCAGCAGATTAGCAAGGTTTGGGCAAATGGCAAGACAAGGAAAAAAAAAAAATCCAAAGAAGTTGTCCATTCCTATCTCATAGGCGTAAATTTTGGGAAGTGAATTTGGAGAGTAATTACCGGGTGGTGAGGAAAGGATTGTGTTTAAAAAATAAAATTCACAAGGCAGATGACTTTCTATTCTCTTGAAATGAAAAAGAAAATTGTTTTTCTTTTGTCACCAAAGTTCAAAGACTGTATTATCTGTGTATCTTGACTTTCATAACCCTCCTTTATGGACAGTAAACACGTGGGAAAAAAAAGTTGTGTCTATATAATTTTGTAGTGAGTTAATCTTGGTCAAATGCAGCAGCATGAGTAGGTACCCTGCCTCTTAATATTTCAATCCAGTCATTGGGCATTTGACATACAGTTGACCCTCTGTGTCTATAGTTTCCACTTCCGCAGATTCCACCAACCATGGATTGAACATATTTGGAAAAATATTCCAGAAAGTTCCAAGAAGGAAAACTTAAATTTGGCTTGGACCCAGCAATTATTTCCATAGCATTTATATTGCATTAGGTATTATAAATAATCTAGAGATGACAAAGTATTCAGGAGGACGTGCAAAGCTTATGTGCAAATACGATGCCATATTATATAAGGGACTCAAGTGTCCTCAGATTTTGGTATCTATAGGGGTCCTTGAACCAATCTCCCAGAGGTGGGTACACAGGGACAACTGGATTTATTGGGCACTGCTGTGTGCCACGTGCCTGGAGAACATGCAAGAGGATATGTGTGTATGAGCCGAGTGTCAGCATGTGCTCTGAGTGTTGATGGAGGGCTGTGTGGGCACGTAGGCATCATCAAAGGGAGGAAGGTAGCAGAAGTCATCTCTTGGCCTTGGTCAGAGTTGGGAGAGGCTTGAGTCCTGATACCCAAGCATCGCTCCATCACTATTCCTGAGCATGGTATTGCCATCACATTTTTGGGGTCCCCAGTTCCTCACTTCCAGGAACATGAGGGGGTAAATCCAGCCCAGCTAACTGTTAATGGCAAGAAAATAAAAATATCTGGTAATAGAAGAATATTTAACAGCTTAACTGTGGCCTGTAATCATCCTATCCCTATTGGATCATTAAAAATTGCCCCCAGGAACAAACCCCAGTCACTTCTTTACAACTTAATAGTTTTCAGAAGCAGAGTTTGACTGATATCACACTTAAGAGCACAACACCCTTTCATTCTCAGCTGCCTTCCTGTCTTCCCCACAGGGCCACCCTAGTCCCTAACACAGTGAGGCCCTACCTTTGAAACATCCCTGTCCAAGGTTGGACTTCAGAACTGTTTTCCAGGACCAAAGAAAGCCAGGCTTTCTGCCCTTCTTGAGGCAGATCACCAGGGTTGAAGACTAGGCTGTGAGGAAGCTCACAGTTATGGTTTTTTCTGTGGGAATATATATATATATATATATATATATACACACACACATACACACACACACTTTTTTTTTGCTTTTTCTTAGGGCCGCACCCAGGGCATACAGAAGTCCCCAGGCTAGGGGTCAAATCAGAGCTGTAGCTGCTGGCCTACACCACAGCCACAGCAATGCAGGATCCAAGCCACGTCTGCAACCTCCACCACAGCTCCTGGCAGTGCTGAATCCTTGACCCACTTAGCGAGGCCAGGGATCGAACCCGTATCCTCATGCATACTAGTCCAGTTCACTTCTGCTGTGCCACAATGCAAACTGCCTCCCCCCCGCCGCCGCCTTTTTTTTTGCTTTTTTCTTTCTTCATAACAAGTAGGGCTCAGCATCCACTCTGTTATGAAACCGTAACAGGCATTGAAATTGGCCCATGACAGCTTTACCAACAGTCCCCTCCGAGGGAGCTTGTGGACAGGGTGTTCTCTAAAAGGGCTTCTCACTGTTACTGTCCTGTCCTTGCTGAATTGCTACCTCAGGCTTTCCTGCCCTTCAGACTCCATACAAAGTTCACCTTTTGTTCTCGTATTTCTGAGGTAAAAATAGAGGCCCCAAGTTTCATTGGCTCCAGGTATGATCTTTTTGGCTTTAATTTCTGGACAAGCACCTATTGGGGACCCACTGGATTCCCCACCCTACATGATTGATTGATTTATGCAACAGTTATGACCAACGAAAATGGCACCTGTTGTGTGTCTAGCACTGGTGGCCTCTGAGACCTTTATACGGAGCCACGCAGAGGCAGTCCCTCCTCTGATGGGCTCACCAGCAGAGAATATATATAGCCTAGCTTTTGATAAGTTATGGTAAGATAAAAAGCTCATGGGGCTGCTGGTGGCTTTGGGGTTTGGGGTTTGGGGTTTTGATTTTTGTTTTGAAGCATATCTATATTGTGAAGTTTCCCCCAAAATGCATTGTCTTTTGATGTGAAACTTGTCTATCATGGTAGGATAATTTTCATTAAATCTTCTTTAAGTTATTTTCATGGAGAACTGCTCTGGTGGTGTGTGTGTGTGTCCCTGGGTTGAGAACAAGGGGTTTCCTACAGGCTTACTGTGGACTTAGCAAACCCTTGAGCCAGCTGGGCTGACCCTGGATCTGCCCCAGCCTTAGAATGGAGGTGTGGTCATTTTTATTTGTGCAAAGTACAAGATTATTCAGGGAAAAATGGTTTATTTTTACCTAACAGGCTTCCTTTTTCCAAGCTCTTTTCCTGAAACGTAGTTCTGACATATTTGGGGTCTGTTTTGGTTCCAAGATGAGAATCTCTTAAACCTTGTGACCACTGGAATTCCTTGAGACTTCCCCTCAACACTCCTTTGGTGCTCTTCCAGACCCTTGATTTCTTTCTGAACCTTTCTAAGGACTCCAAGGGGTATTTTCTAACTTTTACTTAACAACAGATCCCGGTAAAACAACAAACAGAAGTCGAAATTGCTCAATCAGCGCCAACCAGCAACAGCCCCTTGCAACTGGGAGGGTGCCTGGCAAGTGTGGGAGACATTTTAATAGACAACAAGGTGAGAAAGGGGAGAGCGCGGGTGCGTGCACTGGCATCCCACACTGAAGACACGTCATTGCACCACCCTGGAGAAACACACACCCTTACAGGCTTTGATCAACACGTATTTAATTGTTTAACACTATCGATTCACGTGTTCTTGAATTTACCTTGCTCTTGTTGATACCCCAAACCACAGGTACATATGTGTGTATGCATCCAGACATTAAACAGGATACAAAGAGTTTTATGTATGTAATTGTATATATTCAAATTTTTCTGTATTTTCTATTACTCTTCATACTGAGTCCTGTGAGTTGAATGGAGTTGCATTTGCTCCCCCCGGAGCAGTGGCACTTTGGGGATGGAATAAATGCAGCTCATGCAAATAGACATGTCATCACCGGAATGCTTCTGGGTTGCCCACGTGGGAAGGGGTAGGATGAAGAGCGAGAAAACAGACTCCTTTCCAGAACAGTCCCTCTCACCCTCGGTCCACTTGGCTCCAGGCACCTAAGGGTTTTCACAGCAGCAGGGCCTCATCAGTCTTCTTTGCTCATTAACAAAAGCACTTGTCATCTGGAGAACTGGTTGCCATGTGTTTATTGTTAAGAGTTCAGGACAAACAGGTTCAGCAACGCACAAAGGGGTTTTTGGCAAACAAAAAACATAAACATTTTCCGTCTGAGCTGGGCTGGGAGGGAGCGGCTCCCCTGCGCTCCCTGAGCTCCCGTTCTTCTGCCCACTAGGCACTGCCTGTCCTGGGTTTTACTGGGTAAACTCACATCCCATCATTAGCCTTCTCTTCCCCCGCCTCCTCAGGTACAGTGCTGACTGCCTCTCCCAGGGAGTCGGCAATGGCCTTGTCTCGCGAGATTTTGGGGAGCCTCTTTGCTCTTCTCATTTTAGAACTGCTGCAAGGTGCAGGTTAGAGATACAGGCTGGGGTGTTATTCGTTTCTATTACCAGCTTCCCAGATGAGATAGGCGAACCTTCAGGACTTAGAATCTCTCTGTCTCGGGGCTCAGTTGAGAACAGAAGCCACCCTGTGTCCCTTTATCTGTATCCCCTGACCCCAAGCATGGGGTATTACAGGATTCAAAATGCAGGAATCAGAGCGATCAGCTCAGCCAAGTGCTCCAGCCCTAAGATGAAGAAACACGAAAGAGAATTAGGACTTTCAACTGTGGATAATGGCAGCTAATCCACCACCACGTTCTCAGGAAGCAGAGTGGGGGCCGGCAGGGTGATGCTGCCTCTTTTCAGTGGCAGCTCTTAAGCATGGCTCCCCTCAGAAAACTGTTCTGGTCCCTCCTTGTGCCTAGACGCCTGGATGGAGGCACAATCTTAGCCTTATTAATTTTCTAATTATCTCAGGATGGGAGTTGTTTTTGTTTTACCCCTGTAGCAAGAATAGCTATATAATTTAGAAGCTTACTATATTCCAGTCATTGTATATGTATGTTAAGTGTGTATGTGATCTCATTTAAACCTTATGATAAGGAGTTCCCATTGTGGCCCAGCTAGTATCCATGACGATGTGGTTTCGATACCTGTCCCCTCTCTGTGCGTTAAGGATCCAGTGTTGCCATGAGCTGTGGTAGGTTACAGAGGAGGCTCAGATCTGGCATTGCTGTGGCTGTGGTGTAGGCCAGCAGCTACAGCTCTGATTTGACCCCTAGCCTGGGAACTTCCATATGCCACAGGTGCAGCTCTAAAAAGAAAAACAACAAAAACAGAAATAAACCTTATGATAACTATGACTATTATAACTATGAATATTCATTGAGGAAGCTGAGTTTCAGCTATTAAGCAACTTGCCCAACCCACATAGCTAGTGAGCAGCAGAGATGAGCTTGAACCTAGCTACTTCTCCCAAGCCCCAAAGCGCTCACCCCCTCCTGTGCCATGCCTACCCACTCCTCCCCGACTTCGAGAACCAAAGGCAGAGGCAATGTCTTTATACGCCAGAGTGTCAGTAAACTTTTTCAAACTCTTGAATACTTTTCTTGATGGATGCCTTCTCAGGAGGTATTGAGCTCAACAATGCACTTTAGAGATGCCTCTTTTCTTCAGAAACATGCACACATACCGCCAAATAATCAACCCCTTCCTGTTTCTCCCTGCATTACTTGACTTACCTCTACAGCTTTCTCATTGCCATTGATCCACCATCTCCACCCACTCACCCTGCTCTTGAGAGCCCACTCTCTGCATGTCTGCTCCCCTCAGCAGGTGGCCACCCTCCAAAATGGCCCTTCCTTCCTCTTCCTCTCCTCCGTCAACACTTGCCTTCACTCTGTGCTATTAGGAAGAAAGTAATCCACGAAGCCAAACTATGTTTATGTTCCATTTCTGAAAGATTTACCTTTTGAGGAGATAGCCCACCAGCCTAAATGGAAGAATCGCCAATCATAGGAGATCCTATTTTCCACCTGAATTTCTAACCTCATTATAAGAATAATAAAGGATATTATAGAGGAGGGGAAAGTACCCATTTTCCTCACTAATCTACCAAAAAGATTTCCAGTTTTCTTTTTTCATTTTATCATATGCTTATGTCACTTTTGCGTTTTTGTAATTAAAGCATAGATTCAGTCATAACACTTTTTTCCTGTGTAATTTCCCCCATGTCAAGCATCACCTCTCTGTCTGGAGGAAAGGCTGACTGAGGTTGCACTGGCAAATTTTTGATCCTCTAGTGCTGCCTTTTCATGAGTTATAAATGTAAGAATTTGAGGGTGCCTCTCTCCTAAACAGTAAAAGTGAAGGGAGAGAGTCTGTGACACCTCCTTTTCAGATAAGTTTGGTGACCCTGATCCTAACACAAAAGCCAGCCATCAAATTTGAAATGTTATGATTAATATCATCTCTTACAAATTAATGATTTTTAGGATTTCAGAGATCAGAAAGAGACATTCATTGAACCCAAGTGCCTGGCACCCTGTGGGCATGTGACAGTGAGGTGTCATATTTCAATCAAATAGCAACCCTAGGGGGATGGTACCTCTGCTCTCATTTACAGATGAGGAAACCAAGGTTCGGAAGGATAAAGCTCTCTGCCCAGCTGACAAATAATAGGACAGGACTCAAAGCTCTTTTCAACTTGCCACCTTTCTTTCCTCTTAGAAAAATCTTTGCAGAATAAGTGTTAGTCAGTGTGCCAAGACGTATCAGGACAAACATAACACAGAAAAGGAAATGGACAAAGTTTTACGTTGAATGACACACGCATATATTACAGGCACACGAATAATATGAAACAAATGTAAATTTATTCAAAAATTATTAGCAAGGCAGTTCTAGCAATCCACATTAGACCTATTACTCATAATTGATTTTACTAATATTTTAGCATCTGACCTGTTTCTCTTAATTGAATTGAAATGTCTTATGCAACACATTTGTTTTACTGACTTTGAGACATAATCACCTTCACCTACGCTTTTCCTTTTAAAATAGAAGGCTTTCTTTAAAAAGAAAAAAAATGTAATAATTCCTAAACAGAGGCCTGAAAGATAAGTAAAATGTAATTAGATTTTTCTTTGCTAGGAAATGCCTAGAAAAATTGCGGTGACTTTGTTTTAAGGGGGAAAGAATAAAGAAACGGCATTTTGCACAATGATCAGTGAGGTCACCCTGAACAAAAATAAAGTCTGTCCGTTAAACTCTTCCCAAGAATCACAGATCTAGTCACTAGGGGAATCACTACTCTGCCCTGTTTAACTTAGTTGAAATTAGTCATTCCAAAGCCCTTAAAATATAAACTAATTTCATGTTTGCAGAAAATACTTTACCGCCGGGAACAGGGTAAATCAGAGAGGCACAGAGAGATTCTTATGGGAGCAGAGGCATCTCGTTTCTCAGCTTCTCGGGGCAGATGACTCGTTGTGCCAAACTGCAGAGAATGCCAGTCTGCTGAGTTTGCTAGTGCCTGGGCCCACAGTAGACCAAGGGTGAAAATTCAAGAACACATCAGGAGGGTGTTCGCTAAAGCAGGTTAAAATTATGGCTCTCACCTCAGGCTTCAGCTGGGCTCGCATCCACCAGTTTCTGCCCGAGGTGAGTTGAGGCTTGGAGAAACTTGCCAACATTTGGGGAGGTTCATTTTTGTTTTTTGAGTTGGCAGGTCTTGTCTTGGAAAAGAGACAGAGTTGGTATACCAGCTTTAATGGATTAGAAGATGATTGAGCATTGGGCGAGAGCAGAAGGGGGGGAAAAGGCAAGCAAAAAAGAAAGAAATATTTTTGTTGAGAACTTGCAAGAAAGAGGTCTTGCTGGCCAACAGTGGCCCTAGGTTGACATCTGTTGTATGTTAGTTTCGAAGGCGTCTGTTTCTTAGTAAATGATCTCAGAACTTCAGTGAGAACATCCAAAGGAAAATTACAAAATGAGCTTGAGGAAACATTTTTCTGGGTTCCTTCTCCCCGTGCCCAACAGGGAAAGAGCGGAGAGAAGCCCTGCCTAGTCTAACTTGAGGCCACCCATTGGCTGGTAGGACTAGGATGAAACATCAGCACCTTTAATGTGGGGTTGAAAAACGGAATGCCAGGAAGTTAAAAGGACTTAGGGGAAAATGTCCTTTGGCCTTCCGCTGCGTGACAGGATTCTGAAGTGACAGCTAGTGAGCAGAGTAGACTCAGTTAGTCCAGTCAGAGGAAAAAAGCAGCAAAACCAGAGGACCAACATCAGTAATATCTTTGAGTACAGTGATGAAAGAGTGAGGATGGCTCTGCCAGAAAGGCGGGCCTCTTCATCAGGTCTCCCAAAGCAGTCTGCGTCTCCGGCCAGCTGTCGGAGGAAACGAGCCCTGCCTATGGGCTGTGATTTATTGAGCACCTACTAGGTGCTCAGACTACCTGAGACCCGCTGTGCTGAGAAGACCCCATCCTTCTTTATTTTTGCCAAATTTAAGATGGTTTGAGACGGAGACCAGTGGTGATTTCATTTCCTCCCAGGAAGAAGAAAATAAAATGTAGAATGGCGCAAAAAAAAAAAAAAAAAAAACACCTGATTTTAGTACTGCTAGGAATCCAGTAGTGTACAAACAGCCTCCGACTCTTTGAGGAGGGTTAAAGCTATGGTGAATTGAATCCCTTTTTCCTTCCATCTGTGCCCTGTTCGCACACTTATTCAGGGCTGGACACCTGATGAGGTATGGAGTAAACAGCCAAAGGTCAGAGACAGAAGAAATCAGAACAAGGCTCTGGCCACCCCTGTTCTAGAGACTCTCTTGGGGATCTTTGAGATGGGAGAGATTGAGCCCATTCAACAGTAACAAATTCTCCGTTCCCCACTGCCTATGTAATAAAACTCAGCCAGACAGAGTGAAGATAATCGAGTGGAAGAAAGACATCTTAGTCCATATGCAGACTTCTTTTCATTTAGCCCTCCTAAGAAATACCTCCTCCCCCCTTTTGTCCAAAATTAAGTTAATAATTAGCATAGGAAAAACCACTGACCCGTAAACTTGAGATGATGTGACTTCTTAGTTTTACTGCAAATACATGCATCACTTTCAATCATCTGAGGATTTGTCCCTTAACGAACCCAAACACTCTCAGTCCAGAGGTGTTCATTGAAAACCTGCATGAAAAAAAGAATGATTTTTAAGTTTATAGATTATTTCTCTGCATTGTCTTTGAGTGAAATTTGAAAGTTTTTATTCGGATGATTGTCCTGGGTTGGACAAATTTTAAAGAGCTCTCTGTCTGACCCTTTAATTTTCTCTTTCTCTCTCTTTTCTCTCTGACCTGGGGTGCTCAATTGTGCTGTTTCTATCATCGCCTGCTTAGTAACAGCAAAGGGAAATGAGGCTTAAAAGTGATAACCCATCAGATTTTTTTTAATCCTGCTTGTCTCATAAAAAAGTACCCGTCACTTATTTCATCTCACTTATGATCGATCAGTCCCGCATTTTTCACCTCCTTACCGTGATTTTCTTTGTGCTGTGGTTCCCAGCCATGGCCTGCTTCCTGCTGAATTAAACTGCAACCCAGACAAAACCAAAGAGCATATCTCTCCCAAAGTTCACTCAGAAGGTCACCCCTGGTGAGATGGACATTGCAGATGTGCTAGAAAGATTAGAGGCTGCTTTGATTTAAAAAAAAAAAAAAAAAAAGCCTGCGTCTGTTCTTTGCTCCAGGTCCTCAGAGTGGAAGATCGGATGGATTGCCACTGCCTTGCATTATTTAAGAGTTTTGATGAGCAGCTCCCATCAAAATTCCCCACAGATTCTGGCTCTCACCTGAGCGTGTGTGTGTGTGTGTGTGTGTGTGTGTGTGCATGTGTGTGCTTGCGTGAACACACGTGTGTTTTAAACACTGCTTTCGAATGATTGAGATGTTCAAAAGGACGTGGCGGAGTGAGCTTTTTGCAGGGCCCACGTTCCATTCGGTTGCCCTTCCTTAAGGTCTCTTGGTGGCCCTTCTGTTCTATTTGATGGCAAATCCGTTCATTCCAGATTGTAATAAATCCCTTTAGCAGCTTCAAACAGCTCTCTCGTGCTGCAGTTTTAGCATTTGGGTGCTGACCACACCAGTCCCTGAACTTTTGTTATTTTGCGCACCTTTGATGGTTTTTTCCTCCGTTCTTCTGTTTTCATTGGGTTTCCACTTTCATCTCCACTGTCTGTTCTGGGATGGTGTTATCTATTCACTCGAGCAAGTCTGGCCATTCAGCCCTCTGAAGAAAAGGCCATTTCCTCCCTTCTCTGGCCTGGCTGCCCCAGTGGGTAGTCCCTGATTTGTGCCTTTCATCACACAACTGTGGAGGCCCCATCTTTGGGCAACCACTTTGGTGACAGGATAAGGAGGATGAGTGTATCATGATTGTGTTTTTTATCAGACCTCTTCTGTATCTTCCCATTTTTAGCTGAGATGCAGCGGTTTCTGTTATGGCAGATAGTTTTATAAAAGGCTTCAACTCTGATCATTGCAGATGATGAAAGTTAGGCCACTTCTTTCCTCTATGAACTCTCCACAGATGGATATTTATTGTCTCTTCCTAAAGGGTGACCAAATGGTCAGAGCACTGGATAGAAATGAGACCTTGCGGATTTTATTCCTAGGTCTGTCAGTGTCTCTACCTAAGACTTTTATCCCTAGAGTGACCACATTCTTTTTTTTTTTTTTTTTTTTTTCGTTTTTATGGCTGCCCCTGCGGTATATGGAAGTTCCCAGGCTAGGAATCGAATCAAAGCTGCAGCTGCCAGCCTAAACCACAGCCACGGCAACACCAGATCTGAGTCACAGCTGCAACCTACACAGCAGCTTGAGGCAAGGCCAGGTCCTTAACCCAATGAGCAAGGCCAGGGATCAAACTTGCATCCTCATGGACACTATGTTGGGTTTTTAACCCAGTGAGCCACAATGAGAACTCCGAACCACCACATTCTTGTTCTATCTAAAATCCTTGCCATAAATATTACATGCTATTTTGCTGAATTAAATTTTTCCAAAGCCCAGATAATATCATGTTTAAAGGTAACATAACCTATTGTGGTGTTTTGATAAACTAAGTATTTTATACCAAGCAAACACTGGTAAGAGCAAAGTTATACAGGGGAAGGGGGCACAGACATGCCAAATGAGTACCCCTTAAATGTGGAAGGAGTATTGGAATTAATGCCAGGAGTTACTCCCTTTTGCTGTTGGAAAACACATGTTATATAGCCTGCTTAGACCACCCCCCCCCAACCTGAATGGATAAAATATGAAAAGATGCCAGAAAAGTTTAAATTAATGAAAAAGAGATCCAGAAAAAAAGAAGAGAAGTGACTTCAAAATATACTACTCTGAGCATTTGAGACCCATGTCATGATAGGCACTGGGGCGTCTTACTAGCACTCTGTGCATCTCTATCACTCTGGAAGGACCAGAAACTATGGAACAACTGTCATATGACTGGGCTTGGTTTATAACATTCACTGAACAAGCTAGTTTTCTGTAGATTGTCATGAGGTCCAACGATTGACATCTAATTGGTGATTTACTGGAGGCATATTGTCGAAGAGCCATGTAAATTCTCTCTTGTGGCAGGAGTGAATAGATAACATAAAAATGTGTGAACCGACAGAATTCCCATCGTGGCTCAGCAGAAACGAATCTGACTACCATCCATGAGGACACAGGTTCCATCCCTGGCCTCAATCAATGGGTTAAGGATGTGGCGTTGCCGTGAGCTGTGGGGTAGGTCACAGACACAGCTCAGATCCTGAGTTGCTGTGGCTGTGGCGTAGGCCGGTGGCTACAGCTCTGATTCGACCCCTAGCCTGGGAACCTCCACATGCCGGGGTGTGGCCCTAAAAAAAAAAAAAAAAGTGTGAACTGAAAGTAAGATATAATTAGTGACAAAAGTCTTCTGAAAAAATGTAAGATAGCCTCATGTTTCACTTTCAGAAATCCACCTGTGGAAAATTTTCTTATACTTGCCAGTCTGAGTTCCTCAGAATATAGATTCCTAAAGAACAGGAAATCAATTTTCAGTATCTAGCATGTGGCAACATTTATCCAGCCCTAGACGGAGGGTTGGAAACCCCAGCTGAAGACCCAGCTTCGCTTTCTCACTATTCCCAGCTAAGCTGGAAAACCTCTCCAAGCTCCATTTAGCCCATCTGTGAATAGGGATAATGACCCTGCCTGCTGTCTGCCCAGGCGTTGGTGAGTGTCAAATGGCAGCCTTTAAACTCTGTTCTCATTAACAAGAATAACTATGTAATAATAGTGATGAAGATAATAAATTTAATACCAATTTAGAGGTGGTCATGCCGATTTTAATGCAAAAAGTATTGTTCTGAAGACTGGACAGTATGTGGCGTGGAAGCGGCAGAAATCCAAAAGTGTGGTCCAAGTGGTTCTACGCAGTGGCTTCCCTTTCCTCCTTCTAGCCGGGAACGGAGAGAATTCATCACGGGACCTTCGGCTCTTGCATTGTAGAGTCTGCACAATGTGGATCTAGCTGGCAGGTGTAGAGGCAGCAGTTTCCATGACTCCAATAAATTAACTAGTGTTCACGGATGTTTTGCAGCTGCCCTGGAAACAGGTTTGCAGTTTTGAAAAAGAATTGTTGCAGCCATGAAGAAGGGTGTTGGTGTCATGTGGGTGCATGTTTAAAGCCTACTTTTAAAAAACCTATCACTTCACCTGCCCTGAATGAAAACAATGCCAAGCTGTGCCTATGTTTTTCTTTCCTTTTTTCCCCCCATCGAACTTATTAACTTTTCCTTCTCCAAAATTCCAGCAGGTTAAACATGATTATATAAATAGCCTTTGCTATTATATAAATAGCAAGTATCTTTGTATAATGATACACATTTCAACCTCAGCCCTAAGCACCCGTAATTCAAGTAAACATTTACAAAAACATTGTCACTTTAAAAATAGAGGAGGGTATTTGAACATTTTTTATTTTATTGATATTTGGCTAATAATAGAATTGAATGAAATACCAATATATATAACAGTTATTCCTACTATGGAAAGCTCTTTATTTTTCCAGCCGGCTTCAGAGTATACTTACTAGAGCTGGAATAACCTAGACCCTGATTATAAGGTCTTAAGTAATTGGGGTTATTATTTGAAGTATATATACCCGTGCCACATTCACAGACATTATTAGAAAATGTGATGTTCCATGTAAATTAATTTTCTGGAGTGTGTCTGTCCAAAGGTCTAAATTACTTCACTTTATTCCGGTTGGAGGAGACCTTTCAAAATGTATTATGTAAGTCCCTGTCTTCTTAGAGTTCATGGGCTAATCCATTCTTAATGTTTCAGAGTCATTATAAATACTAATTATAATGGTGTGTACAGTATGCTGTAATATAGGATGTCCTCGGAGACTCTGCAGGTGTGGCTTCTTGTTTGCCCCTATGCTCAATAGTCCCATGCTGCTATACTTTTTGAGTTCTTATGTCTAACTCTTATCATTTTTTATCTCTTCCTTTAGTATTTATTGTTCCTCCTTGCTCCTATGAGCAGAACTCTCTGCTCCTTTCTGCTATGCTTTTTTTAAAAATTATATTCTGTATACTGGAAAATCAGATATCAAGGTTGTCAGAACTGTGTCTTACATAATAGTAAATAGCCCCTGAGTGAATGCCTGAGGGATTTTTTTTTAAAGCACAAGTATGAACTTTTGTTGTTGGAATTTGGGTGTTATTTTTGTGGATCTTTTTTTTCTGTTTTGTTTTCTTCCATGTTCCATTTCATAGCGTTTTCGAATAGAAGTCTCTGATTATGAAAAGTGTGACAGCAAGTATTTCTGCTACTTTGATGGCAGTTCTAATTTAGTGTCACTTAGGTAAACATTTGCCTCACCTATGGATCTGCTGGAACCCACACACTTTCTACTCACCTTAATGACACTTTTTGGTGCATACGCAAGAGTAAGATGTTTTTAACTTTATTTTTCAAATATCTCCCATAGCACCTCACCCACAGTCTGTTCTCAGAAAATATCTGGTGATTAACTGAGACTTAAAAATAATTATCATGCATGAGCTACATACATACAGATGAAACTTTCTAAGAACGCTGCTTGTCTTTCATGTTTTGGAAAAGACTTCTGTGCTTTTCACACTCTGGGTTAAAAAAAATCAAGAAAGACCAAGTTGAGCATAAATGATAAAAAAAAATTATAAAGGAGCTGAAAATAGAACTCTTCATAGATATGAATTCCAAGTACATTGCCACTTCCCTATGGGATTATTTTGTTGATGGAGGAATTTGTAGCTCATAATTAGAAACTCTTTAATTCATTCATTCGTTCCAACAATAGCATTTATTGAATGCCTGCTGGACCCCACCTGGGATGCACAGGCATATCAGACACAATCTCAGGAAACAGACATTTGGGCCAGAATTTGAAGGTTGCTGTGAGTCAGAGCCCAGCGGCCATATGTTAGAAGCATTCCCCCAGTTAAAACTGAAGCTTAACATGAAACGAGCCTTGATTCTATTAGAACGATCCCAAATATTTCATGTTCTGGGAAGCAATCTGGAGAAGCAGTGTCATAATGTTTTCCTGTTCCCTGACAAGTCATTCAGTAGCCCTGTCCAAGATCATTTAAAATAGCCTGGACATAATCAGAAGGATGTCCCTCTGTAGAAAACACTGAGAGGATGCCTGTCAGCAAATAAGGTTTTAAACCCTGGATTTAATTTAGGCCCCATTGTTAGGTTCCTTATAACAATTTATGTGTTTAAAAAATATTATCTCAAGTAAAGTGAATATGAGGCTAACTGAGGAAACAGTGAACGTTTCACATAAAATAATGATTATTGATTCTGAGGTTTTACTCTCTGTTCTGCTTTGTAATCAAATACGTAAAGTTAGCATCTCTCTCTCCCAACCATTAGCTTGCTTGCCAGTGAATCATCAGGCTTTGCATCTACTAAAGACCAATAATCTTAAATAGTGTCACCTAATCATATCTGATCATCATCATTTTGTAAGGCAAGTCTGTGTATAAACTTTTTTTTTTGTCTTTTTTTTTTTAGCTATTTCTTGGGCCGCTCCCGTGGCATATGGAGGTTCCCAGGCTAGGGGTCGAATCGGAGATGTAGCCCCCAGCCTACACCAGAGCCACAGCAACGAGGGATCCGAGCCGCGTCTGCAACCTACACCATAGCTCACGGCAACGCCGGATCGTTAACCCACTGAGCAAGGGCAGGGACCGAACCCGCAACCTCATGGTTCCTAGTCGGATTCATTAACCACTGCGCCACGACGGGAACTCCTGTGTATAAACTTTGAGTGATGTAACCATCGTATGGCTGAGGCAATTTCTTTTCCACAGGATTTTAGCATGTGGTTTATTTTGTTAGCCTTAGTTACACACAAAAAATATTGTGATCATTTTATAGAAATCATTGCTTTTTGTTGCCTTGAAATCTTAAAGGACATAATAGATCTTTACAAGAAAACATTTCAGGCAGAATCATGATAGGCTTATTAATTAAACGTAATTCTTTGTTTTTTCAGGAGTTGTTTGAAAGAGAAAAAAAAAATCTTGTTTCCAAAGAACACAAACTTTATGTTACCAAGGGTCGCTTTCAAACGTTCAGAAAATATTTTTGAGATGGAGCAGATAAACCTTCGGTCTTTATGTTCTTATATGTTCATAGTATAAAGTGTACATAACCCTTGATCCTGAATCGTGTAGCTTGATGGAGTCCCAAAATTTCTAAAGTGAACATTTATCTTGACTATCAGAGTCTCCTGAGTACATAAGACCAAATATAGGAAGAGTTGGTAGTATGCGGATGGCTAAACGAACTTACCATTCATAGTGCTCATCAAGATATTTTATACTGCTCATATAATTATAATAGTCTAGTTGTAGTTCATAAACCATCCCAATCTGGTGATTATTAAATATCAACCATTTGCCAGATACAAATATTTTCATGTGTATTGTCTGACTTTTAAAGTCTTAAAAAAATTTTTTTTGAAATATAGGTATTCTTTTTCCAGTTTTACAGGTGAGGAAACTGAGGCTCAAGGAATGTAAGTAACTTGTCTCCAGTCACACAGCGCTAGGTGTTAGAACGAGGATGGGAAGCCAGATTTTCCAACTCCAATTCCAGTGCTCTCCCCACCATATATGCTACCTTCAAAGGATTCATTCATTCAACAAATATTTATCCAACATGTGATATATACCAGGCAGTGTGCTAAGCCCACATAAAAGAGATTCCAAGGTCTGTCTCTTAGAGTGTAGAGTCCAGTGAAGATGACAGAGAAGAGAACAAATGATTACAAAAAAAAAAAAAACCCACAAAACCCAGTATGAAGAATTATAGAAAGAGAAAAATTTAGGAAGAAGGATGGCCATGAGAGCCCAAAGCTCATCTGATGGAGGCTAGCAGTTTGCACTAGGCTTCCCTAGCCTGTGACATTTAAACTGAGACTGTAGGCAGACAGATGGATGATAGAGTTGATTCACATTATTGGCAGATTCTGTATTTGAATATTTATCTGCTTACCAAATTTATTTATAATCCCCAAATCAATACTGGCTGCCATTAACATTACTCAGCCATGAAAAAGAATGAAATATTGCCATTTGCAGCAGTGTGAATGGACCTAAAGAATAGTATACTTAGTGAAATAAGTCAGACCAAGAAAAACAAATATCATATAATATCACTTTTATGTATTATTTAGAAATGAAACAAATGAATCTATATACAAAACAGAAATAGACTCAGAGGCATCAAAAACATACTTATAGTTACCAAAGGGGAAAGGAAAGGGGGGGTAGGAGTTCCCATCATGGCTCAGCAGAAACAAATCTGACTAGCACCCATGAGGACGCAGGTTCAATCCCTGGCCTCATTCAGTGGGTTAAGGAGCCAGCGTTGCCGTGAGCTGTGGTGTAGTTTGCAGACACGGCTGAGATCTGACGTTTCTGTGGCTGTGGTGCAGTCCAGCAGCTGTGGCTCTGATTCAGAGCCTTGGGGGTGGCCCTAAAAAGACAAAAAAATATATATATATTGGATTAGGAGATACAAACTACTATACCTAAAATAAACACCAAGGATTTACTGTACAGCACAGCAAACTGTATTTAATATCTTGTAATAACCTATAATGGAAAATATCTAAATATATGTCTGTATTACTGAATCACTTTGCTATAAACCTGAAACTAATGCAATATTATAAATCAACTACACTTAAAAAAAAAAATACTGGCTGCCTTTCTCAGACTTACACAAGCACAGAGCATCCTGACACATGTGTTCACAGCTGAGTTCCGATGAGGTGATGCTCTGCCTTCTTGTTTCAGCTCTCATACTGTAAACAAGTGACCTTTCGCGGTGTTATTTAGTGCCACATTTTCCTAATCTTTGTGCCTTTTGTTGATGGTATTGCTATGTAAAGTGGCCCCTAAACATAGTGCTGAAGTGATGGCTGGTGTTATTAAGTATGAGAAGACTGCGATGTGCCTTCCAGAGAAAATACATGTTAGACAAGCTTTGTTCATTGCTGTTGGCTGTGGATCCAATGTTAATGAATCAACAGTATATTTCAAATAAGATGTCTTTAAATAAAACACACAAAAATAAGGTCGTTGATCAGTTGACAAAAATGTGAGCACGGACTCACAAGAACCTAACCCTGTATTTCTCCAAGGAAAAAATGATTCAATATGCACTAATCCAGTGATCCCAGGGACTTTATACAACATAACATACCTCAAATAACAGTAATCAATGACAGATAAGTATCTGACAATGCCAAGTGCTGATGAGGATATGGAGCAACTAGAACTCTCATATGTTGCTAATATGAATGCAAAAATGGCATAACTACTCTGAAAAAACTGTTTGGCATTTCTTATAGTTAAACTTGTATAGCCCACATAGTCTAAAAGTCCCATTACTAGATATTTACCCAAGTAAAATTAAAACTTATGTTCACAGGAAAACCTGTACATGAATGTCCATAGCCGCTTTATTTGTGATTGCTAAGAAATGGAATCAACCTAAATGTCCTTCAATGAGGAAGTGAATAATCTATGGAATGGAATACTACTCAACTAGAGAAAGTAGCAAATTATTGATTTGCTCATGGGGTGTATCTGAAATGCATTATTTTAAGTGAAGAAACCAAAGTCAAAAGGCTACATTAATACAGTTTTCCATTTGAATGGTTTTCTTTAAAAGCAAAACTATAGGAATGGAAAACAAATCTATGGTCGCCAGGGTCTGGAGACGTGGAATAAGTTGGCAACAGAGAGGCACAAAAGAACTTGGGAGGAAAAGAAGATTCATTTCTTCCATATCTTGATTGTGTTGGTCATTGTGAAATTAAATACCTTTGTCAAAACTCAAAGAATTGTACTCTAAAAAAGAGTGAGTTTTACTATATGTAAATTCTGTTTCAATGAGAAATGTTAAAAACTGGGATCTGAAGGGTACATCAAAATACAGTTCTTCTAGCTTGCCACAGGAACATCGGAAAATACTATTAAAATATGTTTTACCATAATTCTAGTTGCTCAAATACTGTTTGTGTAAAATAAACACTATATAGTAACTTATGTTACACTATGAATTGAGCAGTGGATACTATAAAACGTATTTTATTTTCTGTTTTGTAATGCATGAATTTAATGTGGTTCTTACTGGTTTCCAGGAAACAGTTTCTTACTGGTTTTTTGACAAGTGGTGAAATCTGCAAACTATACTGTAATTCTAATATATGCGTTATTCATAAGAGAACAAAACTTTCATTTGACTGAAATCACCCAGTGAAATGGCATATTGACCCTGGCATAATAGAAAATACAAGACAACAGAAAAAGTATGAAATCACTTGTCATGCTTATATATGATTATTTAATGATAAACAACTGTCAGACATGGACAGTCTAGCTGTTCATGTCCTTGGAAGCAGAAAGACCTACCATGTGGCTTCTTCATCTTCCAATTGTGATAGGTCCTTTTAAAAATTTTTCCTTGTTTACAATGGAAACATTATTTCTGCCACATTATCTCTGTTATATTTTAAGGAGCAAGGATGTAGCAAAATTAAAAAAATACTTTATACTTAAGACGTGTTGTTGAAACATCTTGAGGCTATATATGTACTATGTCACTGTACAAATAATGAGGCCACGCATGAGGATAATCGCTTAAATGTGGACAATGATTTATTCAAAGTGCATTGAAAATTGAGTATCTCTGCTGAAGATTATTAGACTATTGAAGCCATTTGGTGGGTAATTAAAATAGGTGAAGGAGATGCTGTATTATATGACATGTTACAAAACTATTTATGAAAAGAGCAGCAGTGATAAAATTTGGAAAATAAAAACTGTAACTCTCTCTATCTTATACTTTTCCTGTAGAATAGCGAGAAGTACAAAATTACTATTTTAGTGTTTCTAACAGTTTTGTTATTTTGTGTGGAGTCCTTTAGAAATGCCAGCTTTGGCTTTTGTAAGTTTTTAGTTTCCTTCCATTCTGCTGCCAATATTCAGAATTGCTTAATTATTCCAAAAGAGGAAAGAAATCCCCTCAAGAGTTAATTTAATGTGTAGCAAGTGTTTCTTAAATGGACAAATGACAACATTGTTTTCAAACAGGATAATTACAACCATGTACAATATGTTTCTTCATTAGTAAGTAATTAAATAATTTACTAAATTGTGCAATAATTCATAATGACACATGCTAACCCTGCTCATTTACGAGAGTTAGGGATAAAAGAATTTCTTGCATACATGCCTAAATTTTATTAGGATAGTCAATTTTGATTCCTAAGGAAGTCAGCTTGCCTTTTTCAAAATACTGAGTAGTGCTCAATTCAAGGGAAATTCAGAAAAGGTTTGAGAGTCCTAACGTTGCACACCATAGATTCATTTCAGGTGCATTTTTCTTATGGTTCCTTGTGGATATAAGTTACTTAATTTCTCTGTGCACCAGTTTCCTCATCTATAAAAAGAGAGTTTTGAATTAATTAAATGTTAAAAAGTACCTGCCACAGAGCAAGTTCCAAGGAATTGTTAACCAGTAGACAAGGTAAAGGCAAGAACAGCAGCACTGTGACATAATTATTGGAAAGCCATTTTGATTTCAGAAATGCATCTTTGGGGACACAAGGATACAAGCATCTAATGTGAATTTTGGAGCCTCTGCATGGAGTGTCTAATTTCACCTACTTCCGTCTTACAAAATGTAGGACTAGTTTTTGTTTGTTTGCTTTTTAGGGCTGCACCCATGGCATATGGAGGTTCCCAGGCTAGGGGTCGAATCGGAGCTACAGCTGCTGGCCTACACCACAGCCACAGCAACACCAGATCTGAGCCACATCTGCAACATATACCACAGCTCATGGCAATGCCGGATCCTTAACCCAATGAGTGGAGGCCAGGGATTGAACCCACAACCTCATGGTTCCTAGTCGGATTCATTTCCACTGTGCCACGATGGGAGCAACAGTTTTTTGTGGTTTTTGTTTGTTTGTTTATTTGTTTGTTTTTTAATTCAAGAGAAAAGTATTGATTTTTTAAAATGTGACACTAACATATTTAGAAGAATTTAATGGTTTATTATTATTATTATTATTATTATTATTATTACAACAGAAAAACACATCTAAGTCTGTTCTTGTTTCAGTACTCATAGCATACTTCCCCAGTGTAGGACTGGACATAGATAATAAGTGGAAGTTCCCGTTGTGGCTCAGCGGTAACGAATCTGATTCGTATCTATAAAGATGTGGGTTTGATCCCTGGCCTCATTCAGTGGGTTAAGGATACAGAATTTATGTGAGCTGCAGTGTAGGTCACAGACCTGGCTCAGATCTGGTGTTGCTGTGGCTGTGGTGTAGGCTGGCAGCTGCAGCTCCAATTTGACCCCTAACTTGGGAACTTCCATGTGCCACAGGTGCAGCCCTAAAAATAAATAAATAAATAAAAGGACAAAAATAAACAGTGTACTTCTGAGGGTGGACAACAGGCTTCTGTCAGCCCAGTGAATCCCATCCTATGAGCTGGAGCTTAAATGTGAGCATCAAACCCACTATTGACATGTGGCACAACTGTCTGAAATGTCAATAGTTATAAAATGAGTATTTCATAATGCAGAATAATTGATTACTCTGCTTGACTGAACAGAAACATATTTTCTCTGCGAAAGCAAAATAATGCCGGCGTTTGCTCCTGGAACGCTCCTAGCAGCTAGACTCAGATTTCCCAGTGAAGCCCACGTTACACTGCAGTCCTTGATCATGTGTGACAAAAACAGGGAAAATCATCTGTAACTGCTTATCTCCATTATTTGAAAATATATTTTAAGATAGTTCTTAAAAAATAAAATATGGCCTATATACGAGGCATCTGTATTAAGTCTTGGATAATTTTCAGAACTGAAATGGAAGAGATACAAAATCAAATAACATTCACTTTATCTTGTTCCTCCTAAAATGCTCTGCTTAGCTTTTCGCTCTGATGAAATAACACCCATTTCCAGTTTTATTCTTCCTTGGTGTGCTGTGATGTGGAACTCTTTTGCTCTATGTGTTTTATTAAGTGTAATTTAACTTTATGACTATCAAACCAACTATTAATCCTTACAATAAGACTATGAAATAGGAAAGCTGCAAAGAGATGTATTTTCTAAAGCACAGTTCCCTTCTGCTGCCCTCATTTTTTTTTTCCAAAACTCATTCTGTGAATGTGTATAGTTTGTAAAGCTCTGTGCTTGGCACTTTGATGGAAAGCAAAAGAATAACTACAACCTGCATTTTGAGCTTTCTCCCCTCCTTTTCTATATGTACTTCATGTTACTCTAAGTCATCACTACCAGTTGTTCCTTAAGTAAAAAATGCATTTTCTGTCTCTGTCCTTTTACCAGTGTTCTGCCCTCCTTCTAGATGCCCCTTATCCATTTTTCTAGCCACTGAGATTAAATTTGTCCTTCCAGGTCTAGTTCAAGTGGTACCTCCTCCACCAAGTCCTTCTGCTCTTACAGTTTAAGATCAACCCTGCACAAAGTAACCTCTCTTACTCTTGGCTTACCTAGCACCTTATTTCTAGAGCACTTAGAGTAGGTGTCACACATTCTGCCTTACATTGGAAGCATTGCATTCATCTTCCTGCTACTTTGCAAGCCCCTTGAGGGAAGGTCTGACATCTTAATCTCTTTCCTTTCCTATCCGCCTCCCCGCACAATGTAATGCACAAAAGATGTTTATCATTGTTCATTGGATGGGAACTTGCATTCTTCTAGGAAATAAGACATTTAAAAGCTTGCAATGTTATAGAAATAATAAAACATAAAAAAGAAGCCCCTTAGGCCAAGGGGTAATTTAATTTTTCTTCAGCTTTGTATTCCCAGTGCATAGCAGGTACACAAAAAATATTATAAACACACACACATTTAAAAATTGTAGAAAGCTTATCAAAAGTGCATAGTGATAATCATTTCAACACTTATTTATTAAGGTCAATAATCTTTGTCAGGCACAGGGTCCATGCATAAAACAATATGGAAGTGGTGATGGTGTTTCCACTGGTAAACCCTCTAAGACATAATCACTCCATGTCCTTTCTTTAAATTGTTTCATTTAATTTTCCCAGTGTCCCTACAAGGCTCTGTTATCCTTATTTCACGTATGAGGAAACACAGGTTTGCTCAAGATCACTCAGCTAGTAAGTGGGATGAAGGTTGGGTCTGAGCCCAGTTTTGTTGAATGCCGGAGCTCCTGGTACCATTGCTTGGACTTCAGAAACAAGCAAGGCTCCTTGGAGAATGACATGGCCATGTGCAGCAGAGAGAAAGGGATGACAGTGCTTCTGAGAAGGTTTTTCTGAGAGAAGGGGATGGGACATGATCTTGAAAGTACTCATGGGATGTTTGACTTGCAGGAGCCCTTTGACGTCTGTTCCCATTCCTTCATTTTACAGACCAGGGACCTGAGAAGGGAAGTGACTTGTCCAAGGGGACACAGAAAGCTAGTGTGAAATTTGAACCCAGGGCTCCAGGTACTGAGTTCACCACTATTACTCATATTCCTTAAAAAAAAAATATTTCCTGAATGGCCTATTCCACTGCCAGCTGTAAGAATTGGGTGAGGACATCTCATGGGAACACCGTGGATGGCACTTCCTCTGGCCACTGATGTGTCTCTCCTTCCCTGCCTTCTTGGCAGGTATGTGTGTAGTGAGGCACCTGCCACCTACCTGTTGTGTGGAGGTTGCTCTGGTCTGAACCTTTATCCTTTCCCTCATTGTGGTGGTTACAAAACATATGCCAGTTCTTGAATTTCCTAATAGATGTGTGAAATAGATGGTTCCAGAAATCTCAGAATCCCTTCACCATTGTCTCAATTCAGCCAGATCTTTCTTCTCCAACATCCCATTATACTAACAGCCACACTCATGATTTGCAGCCATCTCTCAAGTGGGAGCAGTGAAGCATTGTGCAGATGTCTTTTCAATGGGCAGCCCAACACCACCTTTCTTTAGGAAAGTTCAGACTGACTCAGGGAACTGACTTCTGTATCAGGTTAGGGAGCTTCTCAAGATCAGATCTCCTGTCTTGTTCTTGTTTGATTCTCTGGCATAGAGCCAGGCACGTAAGAAGTATTCAGTAAATGTGGATGAAAATGTGAGTGTCTATGTATGTATATGAGTGTGCGTAAAACTGAAGATGTCTCTTGCCATCAAAATACCATTTGTTTCCCTGTATTTTGTGGGTATATATCCATACATATGTGTGCATTCCAATCTGACATCTACATTGCTTTAGATCATGAATAAAACAGACAGATTATAGCAATATTTTCATCCCCTCCCCCTTAACACTCATAAATAGGAGGATCCCTCCATCACCTTGCTGTCCAGGTCTTACCAGTATTATTCTATTTAATTTTCTCTATGAGATGCTGGCTCCTTCCAGACTCAAAATTAAGCAAGATTGTGATCTGCTGTAGATGAGTTTGTGCCTCCTCTGTAACTTCTCAAGTAGTCTTGCTTAGCACTCTCTAAATCTGGTCTTGTTTGGTCTGGAGCAGACTGGGTCTCCTGGCTTAATGTCAGCCCAAATGGCCCAACTCCTACAGATGACGATGCCATGAAGGCTAAGGATTCATCTGAATCAAGCTGCCTAGGACCATATTAACCTTTCACTGATCCCTTTCTTATTCAGCTAGAAAGAAGTTAATTGAATTAGCAAGCTGCCACACACTGGAGAGAGAGAATCAGGGCCTGGACAAGACAGAACCTCAGAGCCAAAACGTTCTCTCTCACATGCATCAGGCAACTTTGAAAGCATCTTTGTACCAGGAGCCACTGGTGGATTCTGGATGACTTTGTCAGCCCATCCTTTTGCCATTCTCCCCCATAGTGCTCCATGGGGGATTAGTTGTGGTAAACCATGAGATCAGATTCTATTTGGTAGAACACAAAATATACTTTCATAAAGTATCATCTCTTTTTAAAATTTTGTTGTTGTTGTTGTTGTTATTGTTGTTGTTGTTATTATTATTATTATTATTATTTGGCTGCCCCGTGGCATATGGAGTTCCCTGGCCAGGGATCAGATCCAAGCTGCACTGGTGACCTAAGCCACAGCCGCAGCAATGCCGGATTCTTAACCCACTGTGCTGGCTGGAGATAAAACCTATGTCCCAGTGCTCCCAAGACTCTGCTGGTCCTGTGGGCCACAGTGGGAACTCCAAGTATCATCTCTGAAATCATCTCTTTATGTAACCTCTGAAAATGGGAAGCCTGGCACCAATTTACTGATTTACCTACAGAAATCCAGCAGGTTTTTCTCATAGGCATTTTGGAACAACCTAACATCAGTAATGTCCCTCTGCTTCCTTGCTAAGTGACAGGTCCAATGCGAAACCCAGTTCATAAGGGATAATGTAGTGGGACAGGACTCTAGAGGACTCCAAGTTGAATTGCATGTGTTTTAAGTATGCATGATGCCTTCTTTTTCTGAATTTAGTCAACAGAAACATTTGCGTTGAGAATTCATGTATGATATAATCCCATTCATTGTAAAGAATCCCCATCCTGTTTAATTATCTTCATGTAAGCAAAATACTTTATTTTTTTCAGAACATTTGGTGAAAATTTTTTTTCATATGGAAAGGGTATTGATTAATGCTGGTTTTCCCCCATAGTAGGTACTCCATGAGCATGTGTTTAATGGAATCCAAATAATTATTCCTGCATTTTAATATATAGCTGGTACTGGTAAAAGTTTGCTCTGAAATTTGCATCTTTTATGGCTCTTTTTTGGTAGTATCAAAGGGAAATATGGATCCTTTCATTCCTGACTGATTTACTTGGCTTCTGTAAAAAAATTGTATTTCAGAAGGTTTTTTTAAAAAAAACAACTTATTTTCACTTTCAAAGTTTCACAAGAGCTTTGTGCTAATATTAAGAACGATAATATACCCTGGGTTAAAAGCGGGGTTAAAAATTAAAAAATACATTTAATAGAGGCATGTATTACAAATAACATCTAGCCATACAGGAAGGTTAAGACAATATCTAAAATTCTGTTGCTCATTAATTGTAGGGTGAGAATGAAATACATTTCTAAAGGGCAAGGTCAATATTACATTATCCTGGAAATGTCTGTTGAACAAATGTGTAAATATTTCAAATAAGTATTATGAAATTATATTTCTGCTGGGGACATATCTATAGGATGAATGATTCTACCCCTTGTAATTGCAGGAGCACATGTCATGGTATATGTCATTCCCGATTACCGATTTCATTTGAAATGGTCTGGAAAGAAATACTGATTACTAGTAATGTAAGACTATTTACCTTGGAGTCAGATGTTTGACAGGCAGGCTGGAGCTAATGGATTTGGTCATTTTCAAAGTGTTCTTTTCTAAAGCAGGATGCTGTTTTAAAGTACTCCTGAATTTTCAGAGTTCTATAACTGGATTCATTTGCAGTTAAGCATGGAAGAACATGCCTATGAGCATTCAGACTAATATTCTTCCATCTTTTAACGGTACAAAGGAAAGAAAATTGTACCCAGGACTTATCAACAGGACAGCTTGGCCTTACCCTACCTCGTTAAAGTCATTAAGACAGAGGAAATCACAAACCACATATGAAGGATAGTGTCAGTGTCAGTGTCACTGAGGGGCGTTACCTCACTGAAAGATGCAGTTGCATCATAGGAACGTGGTGTGATTTAATTTCATAATTGTAAACATCATAGTGGGTATGGTTTGTTTGTTTGAAACCTTTGTCCACTTCGCTATGGCTGGACAGCAGAGTTAACATGGGTAGGTCTTGGCTTCACACTTTTATGATTTCTTCTTTTTGTGGTTTTATTTGGAAAAAAATCTAAAGAAAAAAAACTGTTAGGATGACTTTTGCTGAAATCAAACTTTTATAAAGCTACAGCTTGATTTAAGGTACAATGATTTTTTTTTTTTTTGATCTTCTAAATTAAAGAGCTTGTAAATTTTGCCTTGAATGGGGAGTGGAGGGGTGGGAGTGAATGGATCCTAGTTTTTCCAGCGCTGTTTGTCTGCATGTGTTTTACATTACGGCCCAACTCAGAGGAAAGGACAAATCAGTAATATGGGGAAAAAAATATTAGGACTTTCCTTGTTTAATTTACTATGAATGCAACAACTAGTAACTATCTAATATTTTAAGTTGTAAATGGAAACACAGACCATCAGAAAAGGAAGCAGAATTGAAATTGTGTGAAGGAACCCAAGGAATTGTGTGTAGGTAGCAAACTTGGCTTTTGATCATTTTTTCTGCTCTGCTCAACACTGGTAGACAAGGCTGATGATATTTTTAAAAACGCATATTCTGAGTATGTAGCATCTGAAATTCATAGTAAAGAGATTCATCTGATAATATCATGATTTAAGTTTCCATAGGGCCAGTAAAGAGGATTAAACGTCAAAGTTAGAAGGAATTAAATCTTAGTTGCCAGTTGAAATGCACAAAGTTGACCATTAGAGGTTGTTTGTTTCCTATTCAAAGTACCACAACATCTCATTTTTAAGGCGTGAAGACGAGAATCTTTTCCATTTGTAGATGGGTTCTTGAAGAGAATGATACATATGGAAGAGCTTAGGAAATTAGTGGACTGAATTGACTGGTGACTGGAGTTCATTTAGGTGATTCACACAGAGTTTTCTATTTTCCCTCCAGGTATCAGTGGTTCTGGGGGAAGGAAGAGGTGTAAACCAGGACCTTAGGTGTTGGTTGGTGAGGAATACCAACATCTGGGTGGGAGGAGTTCCCCTTTCCCAGGCCGAGGCTCTCAGGAAAGACAGAGGAGGCACTTACTCCCCTCCCGGGACTGTCCGAAGTTTCATTCTCTACGACCCTGGAGGGGGCTCTAAGTTAGGAACAGAGACAGGCTATCCGAGAAATGGAAAGTGAGGGTCACTACAGCGCCCCCCGCCCCGCCACCGAACAAACCCCTTCTTTTCCGCAAGAGTTGGCGTGTTTATCACCCCCAGGAGGGGTTGGGGGTCCGGGAAGAGAGCGGGGAAGTAGCGTCGGGTCGCTCCCTTCTTGCCCAAAGGGTCGGGGGAGAAAGTAGACGTGCGACCTGCGGGGCGCTGCGCGCTGAAGGCGCCCGGGCGGCCACGGGTGCCCAGGGAGGCGAAAAGAAGGCTGTGAGGGTGGGTGGTGCCCAGGCGCGGGCCGGGGGCGTGGGAGGGCAGCGTCTGCCAGGGTGCGCCCAGGAGCCGCAGCCGCTCACCTGCCCGCGGGGGCGGGGCGCGGCGCTGGGGCGCGCCCGCCTCCCGGCACCCGCCGCCCGCCTCCCGCCCGGGGAGGAAGCGGAGGGGCGCGGTGTAAACAGAGCGGCGGCCGTGATGTCAGCCGGTCACATGGAGCCTCTTATGGCTCGGGATGGCTCTCGGCGGGCGGGCAGCTGCGGCAGCTGCTGCTGTGGCTCGGGCGGCGGCGGCGCGGCGGCGGCAGAGGGGGCTCCGGGGTCGGACCATCGGCTCTCCCTGCGCTCTCCGCACCGCGGCTTAAATGATGTATTTTGTGATCGCAGCGATGAAAGGTGAGCCTGGGCGCCCCGCTGGGGCCGGGTGGGCTGACTGCTCCGGGGGGCGGGGAGGCGGGCGCGCAGGGGGAGGGGTGGGCGCGCCTGCCCAAGCGCACGTACTGCCCGGGGCTGGGCGCCGGAGCCCCGCCAGGGCTTCTGGGGCCCCCGCAGCGGCGCCCCCTGAGCCCAGCTGCGGGATCTGTCTGCCTCAAGTAGGGGGCAAAGGTGCAGGGTCTGGACTCCCCTCTTCTGCTCTCTCCGGCTCCTGTCAGTCGCCCGGGTCAGCCTGGCACCCGGCGAGGCTCCCGGAAGAAAGTTTGCCGGGAGTCGTCGCGCTTCTGGCAGGGAAGGGAGGGTCTGAGAAGCTCGGAGGAAGCCGGGGACGCCCGCGACCAGTCCCCAGGGCCCGCAGCCCGGACCGCTCCGGCCTACGTAGAAGGCGCCTCGGCCCTTCCGGGCCGAGCGTGCGCGCAGGCGGGCGCGGTGTCATCCCTGGGGACTGGTCAGCGCCCCGGGCCTCGCGCCCTCCCCCCTCGGCGGCCCAGCGGCTCCGAGCGCCCGTGCGGCCGCCGGCGGGGGAAGTGCGGCGGGTCCGCGTTGCGTGCCGCGCCGGCCACTTCCGAAAGCGCCCGGGCCCGGGCCGAGCGAGACGGGTTTCTGGAGCGTGCCAAGACTCCCTCGGTGGCCGCCCGCCGCCGCAGCGCACCCATACTTGATACTTTGGGTTGCGGATGGATGTGGGGAGGCAACTTCTCTGCCCACAGGATTCTCGGGCAGTGGTGGCGGTTAGACCGCGGCGAGGGCAGGCGGGCGCTGACTAGTCCCGGCCAAGCCTCCTCACCCGGCCTTCTGCCCTTATCAGAAGTCCTTAGCCAGGCTGGTGGCAGGATAGCAGGGGGGACTGGTTGGAAAGAGGCCCGGCTTCAGGTCCTCCCAGGTGAGGAGGAAAGAAACCATGGCAAGTCAGGGAAGTTTCTAATGGGAAAGCCAAAGTTTGGAGGTGTGCAGGAAGTCGCCTGCGCGGCCCGGAGAAGCCGAGACACGCAAACAGCCCGGGAGAAACTCAGCCCGCCGCCCGTTTGTGCGCCAGCAGGTTCCTCCGGGTAGTTAATCTGCCCGAGCGGCTTCGCAGACCCGGCCCCTGGGAGTGGGAATTTAGAGCCCCATCTGTTTGCGATGGACAGGGCTCCCATAAAGCGCAGCATTTTTGCAGACCTGAACTGTCCTGCGGTTTCTGCCCATCCGTGCGGGCGCGGGGTGCTCGTTAAACGTTTGCTCGGCAGAGGTTTTGTTGCAATCCTGGATGAAGGACACCAGTTCGGTATTTGCGCTGGGTTTACTTTCGGATCACCGAGCTTTGCCATTCTTCACTAGAGATTGGGTGGCATCTCTTTTATTAATTATTAACAGGCAGAAACGTACTGGACGCTAAGATGAGCTGCTTGAGATAAAATCTTTCTATACGACGTGCCCACATCAAATTTTTGTCTTTTCCCCTGTGGCTTGTGGGAAATGGAATTTAATCGTTTTTAGAATCTGCAGCCGATAAAGGGGAGGAGACCTCCCTGTGATCCACGTTCTTAAGTACTGAACATTTTTTTCCTTTCCAAAATGATTTTAAGATTTCCCTACGGACTTCTAATGTACAAATATATGCTCCTCCCCTCCCCCTCAAAAAAAAACTTTTATGCTGTTTGCCGCGGTTCGTTAATCCTGTAAGAGGAAAAAGACTCAGCCTTTGTAGTTAAGACGTTCTCTTCCATTTTTTTTTTCTTTCAGGTGTGAAGTAGATTTGGAGTGGTGTCAGTGCTAGTCCTTATCTATTTTTATTTAGTATAATTGGTGTCGATTGGGGAATTCACTATTTCCCCAACGAATTGCAACCACCCAACAACCAATAAGGAAAGTGCGTTTTAAGATTTTAACTTAATTTTGATGATTCTAAGTACATAGGCTTTTGCTTTTGTAGTTCTAATACAAAGTGAAGTTCAATGCTATCCCTTAGTGATATAATCATGGGACTCACACCACCATATCCCCCCCCCCCCCAAGCTCAAGTCCACACATTTGTCTTGGAGTGACCTCTGGCTGCCAGAAGGTAATAGATTCATAGTATTGTGCTTTGAGAAAAGTAGTTCGGTAGTACTGGCAATACAGTTTTTCTATAAGCTCAGCTGCCAGCGAGAAAGAACGAGAGATAGAATGCATCTAAACAATTAGAATATTTCATTCCCAATATCATAACATCCTGTGTCTTAATGGGATTATCTTGCTTTGGTGTGTATTAAAACTGAAGACATAGTTTATGGGAAAATGAGGAATGCTGTAAATGTTTCCATTTCAGATTTAAGGGGGCAGGGGGAGAAACTGGCCCTGAATCATATTAAATACTTCCCTTCTGCCTCTCAGTTTTAATAGTAAAATTGGTTCCATGTGTATGAGAGTTTGTATTATTAGATTTTTTCATACAAAACAGAAACACTTTACAATATAGCTTTTTGGTATGTGTATGCATGTGGCCGGGGGAGGAGAGAACAAGCCACCATAAAAGAGAAACGTTCTCTTTGTTGGCAGATTTACTTATGTTTTTTAAACATCATTAAATCAGGCCTTTTGAACTCACCAAAGAAGAAAATCCTTCCTCTGTGTTAGTTGTCAAATAAGTTTAGGCTTAAAAGTGGGTTCACGCTTAGAAGTAATAAATCTTCATCTGAGCAAATCTAGTCTCATCCTGCAGTTTTGTTTTTGTTTAATTAACAACAGAATTCCAATACCATTTGGATGGCTTCTTGGGCAAAGGGAGAGAGCCAGCGATAACATTTATAATCAGGGGAGCACTTGTTCTGCTCATCATAAAAGTGCTTTGGCCAAATGTCAGGCGGCAGCCAGTGCTGAAAGGAAATGCGAGCGCTTCATCAGTTTCGGTAGATTATACACCGCTTTGCTTCAAGAGTGCTCAGCCTGTGTTCCTGTAAATGGAGTTAAGAGAGTGAAGGGAGGCTTAAGGGGAATGTCTGTCCTGGAATAGATTCTTCCCCCAGCACAATTCACCTGCAAATAACAAGGCACAGTGCCACTTTGAAAATACTGTGTATGTGGGTGATTAAATGTATTTCCAGCTCTAATAAATGTGATGTTATAGTTTTGAACATGTGGCATTTCTCTTTACCAAATGAAATTTGACTTTTACCACTCCTCTCATTTGAAGCACTCTGTCAGTGGTATCCCTTAGCTGGGATTTTTGTTCCATTTTTGTTACCTTAGATGGGTAGAATTGGGAGAGGGTGACGACTGGATCGTCGAAAAGGAAAACCCAAATGGCTGTTCCAGCAAGCAGAGTACTTATCAGGCAAGGAGAGGTCAGTTCTTTTAAAGACAAAGAGGATCTCTGAATCTGCTGTCCACAGTGGGAGGGGGGACCTCAGACCCTCTATGAATTAGAGAATATTTTAGAAGCATCATCTTCATGAGCGGCTTCTTGATTTTATATATTTCGATCACGTCATTTGAAATGCAAAGCAATATCATACTCAAGTAAACCACTTTGCCCTCGATTTGAATTGAATACCATAACATTTCTTTAATGCCGCTCAGTTATAATACAATTTCTAAATAAATTTGGTCCTCTAAATATATTAAATATACTGATTGAATATATATTATATGCATATATAATAAATACATAACATATTTAAATGTATATGTGATTTAAAACTTAGAGTTTTTTAATATCTAGTAGATACATTAGTAAATATATTGATGGTTCTCACTAGACTCCTTTTTCTACTACTTTTCCCTCCAAGCCAAGTGAATCACAATAAAATGGATGAGATCAGCAAGCAGATAATTACAAAGCACCTACAATAGCACCCAGCCATTTGGTAATTTACTCTGTAGCACCTAGGAAAATAATATTTACAAATGAACATTTACTGGGAGAAAAAGTTCCTGATGGGTGGATAGGTACTTAGATAGATAGCTAGATCTGCAGAAGTAGAGTAGTCGAATTTTCTTAAAATTCTCTTAAATTATTTTAGTAATCAAGAGAGCCCCAGGAGTCAAACAAATCTACAAAACATAGAAATGTTTTATGCACAGATTCTAAATATTCATGGTGTTTATTAATAAGAAATCAAAGCTGTTTTAACCTGTCTATTTCATATTTATTAAGTATAAAAACCATAATTAGATGCCCAGAGTTAGCACCTACTCTGTATTTATGTTTCTCAGCTTCTAAAATATAATAATTTGGAGAGGTCCACCAGTGACAACACAGGTGTGAATTCACATTTGATTTTATCTCTAAGACCACCTTTGGCCTTTTGAAGAATTATTTACTAGTTCTCTCTCGCCCCTCCACTGAGGAGACCTCCTTTTTCACACTAGCCTGTGAGTCTTGGACCAAGAGGTTTGCAGTCAAGAGTTTTTTGTATCTGTCAGTATTGTCTGTGACATGACGGAACATGGTTTTTCTGTACACTGTCAAAGTGCTGTATCCAGAGATAAGAGATCTAAATAGACAGATAATAGCATATATTAGCCAACGGGCAAAATTCAAGAAAGCAGTTGAAGTCTTTTGTTTCTGGATTTTCTTTTTTTAAGTGACGTTTGTCAGCCCTCATCATCTTATAAGGACGTAATATGATGGCTTCACAATCTTTGTATGAAAAGTAAGGTCAAACCTATTCCCTAGGTTTGCCGGCGACTTCACTTTTTTGCTTTTGATTTCATTGCCTCTGAAGTTTGCCAGGCATTTCCTAAATAAATAGACGGATGATGTTAGCTGTATTTGTTTTTTGCTTTACAAACAGTCTTGTCTTATTTAATCCTTCCTGGAAAGCCATTGACACTGTTAGTGTTTTAAGTTGAAGAAACTGAGACTCACAGAAGTTATGTGTTGTGGCGAAGTTCTTCCAGCTGATAGGCAGTGAGGCGAGGACTAGAGCCCTAATTTCTACTGTCTTCAGCTTCCTCCCCATTGTCTCTAGTTAGTAGAAATTATAACTCTGGCATTTATAAGGAAAAGAAATAGATTCAATTATGTAATGCTTTGCTGAGCCTAATATCTTCAAATTACTATTTAATAAAATCAATTTGGTACAAATGGGGTTATTCTTATTTGCTTACCATTAGCTCTCTTTATCCACAATTTTCATTAAGGCTGCTTGTTGTAAGAGGATCTGGGTTCTTTAGGAAAGCATTTCTTTCCAAAAGAATATAGAATCCCATGAATTGCAGCTAGCCTCTGTAACCTATCTCCATTATGATAAAATTGAGCTGGAGATTTATCTATATGTTCCACTTATCTTTAGGCGAAGGGAGCATTCACAAATGCATCTTCTAAATTGAATATCCCTTTACGGTGTAAAAAGTCCAAGAATCCTGGGCTTGTGAGTGCCATCCTGGTTGTTTCCATGACAGCCAAAGGGCATGATTGTGGATGTATTCTTGAGAAATCTGTTTTCTTTTAGAAAATCACACAACCGGTCAAAGTTTCCAAGTAGATAGATCTGCAAAAGCTCATTTCTCACTTGATTGGGGTTTCTTTCTCTGGCAACTGGATCGAGTTGTCTTTGCTGAAAGCAAATAAGCATCATCTCCGAGAGAGAGAAGAAACCTAAAATGTTACTCAGATGCATGCCCTATTGACATTTAGTGCCTCTCCACAGCATTCCTGCCAAATGTTTGTCTGGTTATGCTTGAACACTTCCTCTGATGGGGAGCTCACTATCGCCAAAGGAAGCTTTTTCCATGTTGTATAGAAAATTCTTAAGCATAAATTTCTCTTTCGTACTTTTAATCTCTTGATTCTCCTTTCTGTTGGGGCTATGTATGACATATTTAATCCATCTCTCATACGAAAGATTGTCAGTTATTTGAAGAATAAGTATGAAACACACACACACACACACACCCCTCAGTCTTTGCTGTCCTTTCCACTCTGTTCTGTTCATAATCTGCCTTCCCATAACCACAGTCAGTTTCTTTCTCAAGCACATTTCATTTTGTCTAGAACCTCTTGAATTTTTTGTACCAAAAGTGGAACCTGACTCCTAGTTGTGGTATGCTTGACTTAGTACTTAACCCACCAGGTAGTAAAGTATAAAGATTTTAAGTTTTGCTTAAATTTCTTAAAGATAGGTAAACTAGGCTGTATCTTCAGGCCATGTCATGGCCAGCCTTTGTGAGACCACTGTAATTTGTGAAAGTGGACTTTTGAGCAACTTAGGAATGCTCTTGGATGAGCTGAACTTCATTATTAAATACCTAAGAAAATCAAAGATATTGAAAAATAATTAAGGGAACACTGAAAGCATTTATGAGGTTTTTTCCCCCAAAGTAGTGTGTCAGAGCTGAGATAAGACTGCCCTCTAGTGGTTACTTATTCTTGGAACGCTAACAGCGGTAATGGTGCCAATGAATTTCCCATCAGGCTAGTGGAGAAGGTCAAAGGTTGAAGTTATTTTCTCGATTGCTATGGGGCATTCTGCATCAGACTCAAAAGTGTAATTTATGTTTTGCGTGGTTATTAGGAACGTATCTGTGGAGGAGATAATGAATTTTAAAAGTTTGCTTGGAAAGAAGTAAGGGAAATGTTTTTAACTTAAGGGTAGATTACAGCTGACTTATAAAATTCTTCTTGGCCCCATATTAAATTAAAATTAAATTTAAGTACTCAAGTGAGATTTTGTTTGTGAGTAAAGAGTTATTATGACTTTTGTGGTAATTCTTCTTCCTCTTCTTCTTCTTCTTCTTCTTCTTCTTCTTCTTCTTCTTCTTCTCTTCTTCTTCTTCTTCTTCTTCTTCTTCTTCTTCTTCTTCTTCTTCTTCTCCTCCTCCTCTCCTCCTCCTCCTCCTCCTCCTCCTCTCTCCTTCTTCTAAGTTTCAACCTCAATTCTATTCCTCTACCTTTAGTGTTGTTTTTTTTTTAAAGAGAGCCTCATTCATTTTATCTTTTTTAAACCTAAAGTTTTTTTTCAAAAAAGTAAATTTGTAGAAAAAAGTGAACTATTATGGCTCTTTTTGGCAATAAACCAATTTTCAAATAAATGCAAAACTGTGATACCACCCCTCCACCTTAGTTTCTGAAGACATAGGGTTAGAGCACTTTATTCACTTAAGTACATGCAATTTGCCAAAGAAATTGAGTATATGTTACACAGGTTTTTAGAACATTGTGCTTTAAAACACTGCATGAAGATGCCCTGAGGTGTATGGAATGGTTGGCCAACAGGGACCTACTGTATATAGCACAGAGAACTCTACCCAGTATTCTGTGATAATCTTTGTGGGAAAAGAATCTCAGAGAGAATGGGTATGTGTATATGTATGACTGGGCCACTTTGTTGTACAGCAGAAATTATCAAAACCTTTTAATTAACTATACTTCAATAAAACTTTTAACAAACACTGCATGAAGTAGAGATAAACATTCAAGTAACTTTTAGGATAAACAGATAATACAGTGAGTTGTGTGCTTAGATTTAGGTGATATAGGAAGTGTGAAACAATTATGAAACAATCCAATTTCAGTATTGGAATCAAAGAAGTCAGTGTTGGTCCTCCTACTTCCTTAAATATCATTTGGCACCGATCCTATGGGGAGAAATGAGAATGCAAGTTTACATGAATTTTGCACTACTTCTTTTCAAGGCTTCCGAGCGGAGCTAGAATAACCAGGGTGATCATCATGATTGATAATCACCAGGATTTTAAAGGATGACAGTGCTTGCTCGTTCCTACCAGAAAGATGAAATTGCATCTTTACATGCAAACGAAGGAAGGGAATTTTTTTAAGAAGCCGGGAAAGCCTGCTGTTGAAACCTTTTCATCACAGATAGAAGGTCGTGGTTCAGAAGCGAAGACTTGTGGTTAAGTTTCAGATCAGTTATGGAAGCAAACCGTTTCTCAGACTGCGCCACCCAGAAGTGTGATTCTTTCACCACATGAGAAATATTCTCTTTTTCACAGAATGTTATTTTCATTTTTCAGTCACTGGTTTTTTTTTCTTCTTCTTTTTATTTATCTCATGTCAAATCTTCTGCAGAACCCTGAGTATAAATAACTAAATAAATCTGTTTCAGTGAATACTCATGAAGAGCCTACTGTGTGCCAGGTTATTTACATGCCACCATGGGCTTTTATAATGAACAAAGACACCTTCCTCCCTGGCGTGTCTCTTAAGCCATGAATCAGTGTTTAAAGAAATGCACTGAGAAACCGGCAGCCACGCTTGACCAAAGAAGGCTGCTGGAAGACTGTTGAGCTTATATGTTTGTAGTTGCTGTGAGCTCCGTGGCATTTAAAACAAAGGAGATTTTGAAACACGCCATGAAACGTTGATGTAATTGGATAAAGTTAATCCTTATGTGTACGTGTGAACATGATTTCCTTCCAAATAAGCCATAGGGTAGCTTGCAAATCCTGCCTAAGCAGTGACTCTGAAACTTTTGAGAGCAAGCCATAACCCAGAGACTTGCAAAGGCAGATTCCTTGGTCCTTCCCCTAGGGGGGACCCTGAGGCTATCCATCTGGTCCTGACAGCCTGCAAAGGCAAGTATTTAAAAGGTGTTTCGGGTGTTGCCAATGCTGAGGGTCCTCCGCACACCTGTGAAACCTCATCCTTGCCTGTCAGCGCTCAGATGGGCAGTAGCATCCTCCAACCCTTCAGAGGTTCCCACAAATCACTCGTCTTCACAGTCAGCTGGGAAGCATTGAAGAAATAAATGCCTTGGAGTTCCCGTCGCGGCTCAGTAGTTAACAAATCCTACTAGGAACCATGAGCTTGTGGGTTTGATCCCTGGCTTTGCTCAATGTGTTAAGAATCCGGCGTTGCTGTGAGCTGTGGTGTAGGTCAAAGAGGAGGCTTGGATCCCGCATTGCTGTGACTGTGGTGTAAACCGGCAACTACAGCTCCGATTCTGCCCCTAGCCTGGGAACCTCCATATGCCTCGGGTGCTGCCCTAGAAAAGGCAAGAAGACAATAAGTAAATAAATAAATAAATAAATGCCTGATCTCCATAACCACCTGTTTCTGATGGGCTGGGGTGAGGCCAAAGAATTTGGATTTGTAAAGGTGCCTCTTGGTGACTGAGGGACTAAGAAGTCTGGGAACCACTGCTCTGGTCTGACCCTGACCTCTCACTAGCGAGGAACAGAAGCTCAGAAGGTCAGTGATATGAAGGTAACCATAAGCCTTCCTTTGAGGCCACTGAAACCTCCTTTCAGAGTGGAAGAGGTGCCCCCCATAAGCAGTTTCATTCATTGTCAGGCTGTTATTAACACAGTAGAGGTATTATTCTGCTTATTTCTGGCCTTTCTGTCAACTAGTATATAGGAAGAAGGCAGACTCCCAATTTGTTACCCTAAGTAGCTCCACCAGAAGAGGACTCTGTGTTACCTTCCCAGACCTGTACTCCTTTTTGGCTTAAATCTTGCCTGGGAGCTTGGCCATCTAGCCCTCAGTGAACCTTGGGGCTGGGTCTTGCCACCATCATGACCACTCAGTGGGGGCAGGCTAGGGATTGTGCCGGAAAAGTCAAGGCCGACTCCAGGGGAAACAGTGATGCCTTTTCTTTGCTGCATTTTTTTTTTTTCCAGCAACAAAATACAGGTTTTAGAGCCCTGAAAGCTTGTGAATGCTTCCTATTTACAAGATGGTGTTTTTCAGGCCCAGAGCACCTGACCTGTATCTGCCCACATCCAGGTCCTGGATCCGTGAAGTCTGGAAAAGGCACTGCCTTTGTGAATTTTAGATTCTAGTCTGGTGAAACCGATAAAAGTGGAACTACTCTGGTTGGTGCGGAGGAGGGCCAGCCCCCTTCTACCCGGCAACTCCTGCCCCCTCCTCCTTTGGAAAATGGTGGCGCCTTAGGCCTTCATGTGGCAGGCGTGATGCTGGGGGCCATGTGGGCATTGGTGAACTCAGCAACTGCAACTCTGGTCTCTGCAATTGTATGTTCTGGTGGGAAGAGGTAGATGATACCTAAGTAAACATATAAATAAACTAGATAAATACAGACAGTGACAGAATTCCCTTTGTGGCTCAGTGGTAATGAATCTGACTAGTATCCATGAGGATTCGGGTTCTGTCCCTGGCCTCAATCAGTGGGTTAAGGATCTGGCGTTGCCATGAGCTGTGGTGTAGATAACAGAGGAGGCTCAGATCCCGCGTCACTTTGGCTGTGGTGTAGGCCGGCAGCTACAGCTCTGATTAGACCCCTAGCCTGGGAACTTCCATATGTCACAAGTACAGAAAAAACCAAAATAATAATAATAGTAATAAATACGGATAGTAGCAACAGCTTAGCTGACATAAAAATTATAATGGCTTAGAGTGCTTATGGCAGGGAATGAAATCCAAGAAATTTTTTTTCTAACCAGTGGTGAATGTTCTGCAGTAGACCCAGGAGGGAGTTTAGAGGTCATCTGACCTCTTAGTTCCCAGCCTTGTCTGCATGTTAGACTATCTAGAAAGCTTTTCAGAAAACCCAAACCCAGGCTCCACTCCTGGAGCCCTGACTTGATTGGTCTGAGATGGCTCTCAAGTACTGATAAAGTTTTAAAGCTGGTTGAGAAACCTTTGTGGTCCCGTGCCCTCACTTGACATGTGAGTCCTCTGTTCCCATTTCGAGGCAGCAGTGGTGGATGGGGGAACCCACCCCCCACCCCCAAGACTAGGGTGGAAGAAAACCTAGGTTCTCCTCCCTGGTTGGCTCCTCAGTGCTTGCTAGGCTACCTTGACTGCTCATTTTCCCCATTCATAGAATTAGAGTGTTGAACTTAAGAGCCATCAAGAGCTTGTCCAGCTCTCCCATTATATGATAATGTTTCTCTTAATACAGAAAAAAAAAAAAAAAAAAAAAAGTCTGGCTTCTCATACAGCACATTGAGGGAGCAAATACATGCTTTCTCATTTCCTTAGTCCTTGTCTCAACCTCTAATTGCTCTCTGTGCCTCCATCAGCAGTTCCTTTTGGAAGTGAAAATTTAAGGTAGAAAGAGGTAATTATTTTTTGCCAATTCTTTAAATAAATTTAAGAATAAGCAAGCTTTCATTAATATTAATAATAAATATGCCCAGACTCGATTCTGGTACATTAGAGTCATACCTTATTTGTCAAATTTTAGCCCGAAGCCTTTTTCATGTTTGATGTTTGAGTTAAAACAGAGAAGGTTGGGGTTGGGAGATTGCTTAAAAATGGAAACCCTGGAATAATCTTAACTGTTGCACACGGCAGTAATTTTATTCCTTACCAAATATTCCAGGCCAGAAACACAAAGAAACTAAGTCTCCCAATTATTTGTAGTTGATTTACAAGCAGAAACAGTGTATCTCCTATGTTGCCACCTTATGAAAGAAAACTACAGAACTCCCTTCTGTCATGAAAAATGTCACTGCATTTCCTCATTTGAGATCCTGTATCTCTAAGAACTTGAGTTTCATTGAAACATTTACTCAGAAAGATAGCAGTTCATCCTAAACCAGCACAGTGTGATGTAAGCACCTTAACTTTATTTCCTTTTTGTGTGAAATCTCTCGGTGGGGTTTGATAATATTTAGCAGTTGCAAAAATGATAAAGGAGCTTGAACAGTAAATGTGATGGGAGCTGGTAAATGAAATTAGAGCCGTGTCTTTTTCAACAGAGATTTTTTTTTTAAGGATGAGCATATTGCCTATTTTGCATGTATGTCTTTAAGAAATTGGACACACGTTGATATACACCCATATGTTCACCTTAGACATAAAATTATGGAAAGCCATCTTCCTGTAACTGAAGTTGCTTCCGTCATAGCAAGAACCTCCTGAAAATGATACTGGTTAACAAAACAATGGGCAGAAATCTATTTGCAAAGCAATGTTTCTGTCACAAGCATAGTCAGAGTAGAACAGAAGTGTTTTGTTTCCACCACTGCAGAGAAACAAAGTTGTTTAATATGAGTTAAGATGTCTCAGAGTTTTGGCAGACTTTCTAAGCCCCCTGCTGCAGTTTGCATTCAGAATCCCTTTTAAAGTGGGCTTGGAAGTTTCTGTGTGATTTCAATGGCTGCTTAGGGGAAATATTGGCTAAACTCCTCAGTTTGACTGGTAAGACGGCTTGCGTGTTTTCAGAATGTTTTCATTTGCTAGAAATATGTTTTGCGCTCAGGCTTCCCCTGTTGAAGAAGGTTGGTTACCAGCCATCTGATGATGCCTCGGGGTGTTTACAGAAAATGTGGGTGCTGTAGTTATATTTGAGCACAGCCCTCCCCTCAACAAAGATAATGTGGTAATCAGCAGAAATGCGAAAACATGTACTTAAGGACTGATGCTTGTAAAAGAGGTGCGGTAAAGAAACATGGTTGTTCAGATGTAAGACATGACTGACAGCTCTCCTTGTAGGCATGCTAGTAACAATAAAGTCTAGAAGTTCAACATCAAAGCGATCACAGCTTACTCCACCAGTGACTTGCACATCAAAGAGGGATCGCAAGACAAAGGAAGTGCACTGAGGTATGTTTCTGCCTCGTAGCCAGATGCTCAGGGGGAGCTCCCAGAGCTCCTTTCTTGAATGTAAAGTGATTTTTGCAGATCAGTGTCTTTATTTCATAAATGACCAGGAATAGAAAAAGAGGGCAGATGAGCGCTGTAATTGCTTCCCATCACTCTAAGTTGGGTTAGGAAAGACTCTTGGCAGGAGTGATGGGTCTCTCTGGTTTCCTAAAGTAGCATATTCTGTACCAGCGTGGGCAGTTCTAACTTCACCTAAAAGAGTCCAGGGAGTTATTCACAAAATAAGAGAGTACAAATTAGATAGATTTCAAACTGGTTGTTTTGAATTATACTTGCCATAAAGCTGGACGTAAGGTTATCAGAGTTATGCCTTTGTTTCTCCCTCCCTCTTCCTCCCTCTCTCTTAAATTTTTTTACAATTCACCTCATGGGTGGATTTTTGCAGAATCAGGTGTGCCTTACCTAACAGGTGTCTGATAATGAATTTTAGACCTGTTAGACTGGCTCTTCATTCATCACCAAATCGGTGCCTCAGTTCTCCAAATCAAATGGTGTGTATGCCAAAATGGCAAAAGTGGAACAGGAAGAAGAGTCTGGATTTGTCCGCGCCCCCCCCCCTCTTGTTATTAAATTGAAAATAAAATTAACCATGCAAGTATTATGGGTGATTTGAAATAATATGCTTTTTTTTTTTTGCTTGCCTTTGAAATGTGAAGATCTTTTATAGTTCATCTTCAGTAATTTACTCATTTTTAAGTGCTATTGAAAAAATAGTAGTGCTCTGTGTAGTCATTAATAAATACAAAGCAGCTTTCTTAAGGCTCTAGGGAGACCCAATAAACACAACTGTGTTACTAATTGATGCTATACTGAGCTGACAAAAGTAGTGCATCGGTAAACAGAAGTTAAAAAGCAAGAAGTTAAAGAACTATAGGGGATTATGTAGACATCAAGGGTTGGAAATTATAATAAGGCCTCTTTAGGGGAGCATTAATTTGCATGTGGCTGAATTAGGACACCCAATTATTTCTGAGGACATTAGTAAGAACTCATCCAAAACACCCCCAAAGTGAGAGGTTTGGGAGGGTAGGGAGTTAGGTGGGCTAGAGGGGGCCCTGAGCACGTCATATTTCCCATAACTCATGATGATGGTTTTCCCTATGGTTTGTTAGAATATCTTTCTTTGTTAGGGAGAAAAATGCTGATGAAATCAACAGTACTGCAATTTCTTTGTTCTGTACACACAATTTATGTTGAATTGCCACAATGGAATTTTTTTTTTTTTTTTGAAGTGGGGAGGGCAGGAGTGTGGAGACAGAAATAAACCTTTTAAATCTTCTTTACATGAACCCCCACAAGGACATAAGCACTGAGCAGATTAAAGAGTGGATTTATACTGGTACTATCCTCTATAGCAGTGGTCCTCTAGGCACCCTTGGGGGTCTTGAAGGCCCTTCAGAAGCTTCAGGAGATTAAAACTATTTGCATAATAACACTAAGACATTATTTGCCCTTTGTACCCTACTGACCGTTGGCATTAATAGTGCCAAAGCATTTGTGGGTAAAACTTCTGGCACCTTTGCAGGAATCAAGTCTTACTCACCCTGACTGTGGACTTGCTAGTAACAAAACATTTACCAAGTTCATTTGAGACTGTCCTGATGAAGCAGTAAAAATTATTAAGCTTATTAAATTTTGACTCTTGAGTACAAGTCTTTTTGACAAAATGGGAAGTACACATAAAGCACTTCTGCTTCACACTGAACCATGTTTATCTCCAGGGAAAAGTACTTGTGCCATTGTTTTAGTTAAGAGCTGACCTCACTGCTTTTTGAACGGAATGCCATTTTACTTACTAGAATGACTGCAGTTTTTCAGACTTAGGTATAGGTCCAACATATTCTCAAGAATGAACCAAGTGGGGAAAAAAAAAAAAATGAACCAAGTAAATCCATCCTGACAAGAAAAATAGCTGATGATATTTATTGCCAGTAAATTCCAGCTTCCAGGTGAATATTAGAATTTGGGAACACTTGTGTCTAACACCATGAGCCTGACAGCATGAATTTTATATAAAGAATTTTCTGGGAGTTCTGGGAGTTCCTGTTGCGGCTCAGTGGTAATGAACCCAACTAGTATCCATGAGAACACAGGTTCGATCCCTGGCCTCGGTCCTATGGTGTAGTTCACAGATTTGGCTTGGATCCTGCATTGCTGTGGCTGTGGTGTAGGCCAACAGCTATAGCTCCAATTAGACCCTTAGCCTGGGAACTTCCTTATGCCGTGGGTGCAGCCCTAAAAAGAAAAAAAAATAAAATAGCATTTATACAACATTGTAAATCAACTCTATTTTAATTAGAAAAAAATACAAAAAAAAAAAGTAAAAAATCGCATTTACCTTTCCAGGGGAACAAGGGCCACTATGGAGAATATAAAAACTTTGCTAAAGAAGTTGCAGGTGTGCGGCCATAAAAAGACAAAAAAAAAAAGGTTTCCAAGTGCCCCATGCATACTATTATAAAAATATTCATGGGTGTACAATATCATTCAAGTATAAAGTATGCCAATGTGTTTGAATTTAACAGAGTATAAAATATTACTGATATAGTTTGAGGTTCCATATTCCAGCTAAGCTTGAAGAAATTACCAATTGTTGAGTTTTGGTATATTATCAAAGAAGAAAGTCTAAAATTATCTGAAAAGGCTATTGAAATGCTCCTCACTTTTTCAGCTGCTTATTTGTATGAGGCCAGCATTTCTTCACATACTTCCACCAAAAGAACACAACAGGGTGAATGCAGAAACAGATATGACAATTTACCTGTCTTCTCTTAGGGGAGAGATTAAAGATGCAATAATGTAAAATAATGGCATTTTCTTACTTTTTTGTTTTGAAATTATATTTTTTTTCATAAAAATACTTTATGCCTATATGGAATGATTTTATTACTGTTGTTTTCAAATTAATGATAAATCAGTATTTTTCAGTGTTCTCTGTTTTAATTCCTTGCATAGTTATTATTGATATGCAGCCCACATAAACAAAAGCTCTCTTAAGAGCAAGAAAGGATCTAGACACCAGAACTTTGAGAACTGCTGTCTGCAATTTGCTCTAGGAGACATAGATGGTTTTGTAACAAAGCACAAGGTAACAATAGAGGGGATTTAAATATAGACAGATTTAGCAGATAAGCCACAAATTGTATATTAAACAAAGCACTTGGAAACATGAATTCATGAACAGATTTTCTAATCCCTGTTTGTTTGTTTGTTTTATGTCTTCCTCTTTAATGACTGTGAAAGACCATTGCTGATGGTTACATTTTTGTTGTTTTCTTTTTTAACAAAACAGAAGTTTGGCATAAAGTTGTGGTTTAAGGAGGCCTTACGATTTATCTTTAATCATCTGCAGCCTACGTTAGCGAAAGTAGCAAATTACTGCTATTTGTCTTCTCAGTTCAAACCCGTACGGAGGAAAAAATATTTTGTGCAATTAGTGCAACTTCTGGAAGTATCCCGGCTCCTGGCAGATGTGAGATTTTGTCACTAATGTGGATACTGGGGAGTTTTATTGCTGTGTGTAGTGATGGAAAGCTCTGGAAGTCCTGCCACCACTCAAGTGATGATGGATACCTTCAACTAAGGTTTATCACTCACGTTCCCTCAGACCTTCTCCAAGAGAGACCTCTGCCCAGATAGCCTTTGGTACCTAGACTGTGACGAGAGGGCTGAGCTTTCGACTAACTTCAGATGCACTTGGCAGAATCCGTTCCATTACACTAATGAAATGAAAGTCCACCCTCCCCTGAATTTTCTTGTGAAAAATAATGGGTGGTTAGAAAGCGAACGCTCAAATCCTTGTTCTTAATTTTATAATCACTTTGTTGGCATCTCACACACAGGCATTTACATAGCCCTTCGTAGCTGGGCCATCAACCTCTTTGTTGTCAGCAAATAAGGGGCAGGCAGGTCTCGGTTCCATTTGGTTTCCTATCAACAGGCTGTCAGTCAAGTGGGAGCAAATGTGTTTTGGCATCTTCTGCATTGCTGGGGTCTTGCTCCTGACTCCTGTAGCTCAGAGAAGAGTCGGGGTGCCCCTAGAGCCAGAGCAGTGTCAGAGGATGGGGATCCCTTGCTTCTGGCATGGTTTTATTAGCCAGTTAAAAGTTAGGCTGAAACACACACACTGTGTAAGCAGAGGTTGTGCAATGGCCCAGAGCGAGCCTGGCCATGAGAAAGAGCACCCCATTCCCTCCTAGATGTGCCCAGAATCAGGAGGACTAAGGGGAGTGAGATGGATGGCCTATTTCAGAACAACAGGCAATGATAACATGAGGAAGGATGGGAGTGGAGAGGAAGGAAATGGAGAGAGCCTCCTCTCTCCTTAGAAAGGCTGCGGGGAGGGCGGAGCCCCACCCTTTGTGAAAAGGGTTAGAGAATGAGCTGCAGGCTACTCAGGAGAAAACAAAACTCCCTCCAAACTTCCAAGATCATTAATTCCCTTTCAAGCAAAATGGCACTTTTTAGGCATAGTGTTTTATTAAATTTCTAGCATTTTCCTGCTAACTTAAAATAATAAATTTTATACCTTAAGTTTTGAGTTAGTCTGTGGTTTTGACCCAGACACAGAAAACTATTTTTTAAAAAAGGCTTTTTTTTTTTTTTTTTTTCCGGATCTGAGTGTGTTCACTCTGTGAAAACTCATCAAGCTCACATTTGTGACTTGGGGCGATTTCTGTGTATGCTGCATTTCAATTAAAAGCTTACTAAAAGGTGGGGACATGCTAGTACCCTTCTTGTAAGGAATATACTCACACTACTGAAAATCTTCTCTAGACTCCAGGCTGTGGAATTGTTCACGGTCATTTAATATACATTTGGTTTCTTCTCCGTTCCTTTGTGCCAGCGCTTCACAAACATAAGATTGAATCCGTGACCTTATGAAAGGGAAACTAAAGGCATTTGTATACTTTAAGTATGTGTACAAAGCCATAACTACATCACAAGAGCCATCTCAACATTTTTCTTTTCTTTTCTTTCTTTTTTTTTTCTTCTTTTTTTAAAATGTTGCCTTTTGAATGATCCAGGAGGAAGGCAGGAGGAAAAAGTGAACCAGAAGACGTGGTGACGTTGTAGGCACAGGAAGGTTCTCTAAGACTTTCTCTGCGCTTGCTAACTCATCGCTTGAGATTCTGGCCCTGGGTGAGCATGGCCTCAGCACGCTGGCTGTGGTTTCAAAGTCCATCCCTTCCTGCCTCTGAGCTCTCAGTGCTCTCTTGGCCCCCTGTCACATAAAGGCCAGCAGTGTCTCTCTCCAGATGTCCTCCTTTTCCCTCTCCCCAAACTCGGGGTTTCCAGCTTGTGTCCCATTCTCTCCCAGCTCCTCCAGGTGACGTGAGGGAAAGGAATAAGAAAGGAATAGAAGAAATTTGCCCTAAGAGCCCAGATGGATGTGGACATTTTTCCAAATAGAAGGTTTAAGTCTCATAAATGCTACAATGTCAGCTGAAGGGTCTTCGGCACGTCCCATAAACTCTCTACTCCTCCATTTTATCAATTGTAAAGTTTAAACATATTCATGATATTGGCCTTGTACAAGTTTGGGAAAGTAGGAGGCAACACAGGAAAGGTGCTTTCTGCAGTGTCTCACCAGCAACAGGTGCTTGGCCCAGAGTGGGCACTGAACAAGCATTGTGAACACCAGCCTCATTGTGCTCACGCAGGCATGGGACACATCATGTAAACACAGCACAAGTCAGGGCAATGACTTCCTCCAACCTTATCTCGGTGGATGAACAGTGGCCTTCTAACCGGGGCCTTTGCAGGTGCCCCAAAGACATGAGTTATGTGATCTGGTCCCATAGGGGCTGATGGAAGGGGCCCCTTGGCAGATATTTCTCATCAGTGATCTAAGAGGCTTCAAATTCTGCATGATCCAAGCCCTGCCACTGTAAACAGTAGTCCAGATGCTAACTAAAGCTGCCATCTTTAAAGTGCTTCCTCTGTGCCAAGCGCGGGGAAGCAGATTCCCGAGTTTCATGTGCATATGAGCCTCTCACCTGCCTCCAAGGTAGAGCATCCTGCCCATGACTGCAGAGATGCCCCTGGAGGCCAAGCCTGCCTCACCCCCAAGCCCATGTTTCTAACTTCCTTGCTACTCTGACCCAACAGCACTGCCCCATGGAAGTCTTCAAAAGATACATTGTTCCAGACTCAAACTGGGTACAAACTGGGGTTTGCAGGCTCCTTCAGAACTCTGGTGGAGTGGGACATAGGCAAATATGAACACCTATTTATAGAGCATCTGCTGTGTGGCAATGACTATACGAAGGGCTAGACGCAGAGGGAAGAAAGAGATAATCCATGCCTTCAAGGAGTTCACAGGCCAGTGAGGACCCGAGACAGAAATAAAATCATGACCCCGTTTAAATGCCAGATTGGAGTGATGGGTGTATGTTGGGTGCACACAGGAGGAGCCCTAATCAGACTCAGGGGTTAGGCACAGCTTCCTGGGCGGGGCAAAGGCTTAGCTGAGCTTTGACGCAAAGGCAGGTATTTCCATCCAAGGATAGTGCTTGTGAAAATTCTCTAGAGGTTAGACAGGGAGAGAGACAAGTTTGGAGGTGGCAAGCAGTTCCCTGTGGCCTGTAGGGACTGTAGGAAATGAGGCAGCTATAGGAGGCCAATGGGGTTCAGACCTTGAAAAGCTCCCGTTTCCTTCTAAAGGAGTTGTTCTTTGTAACAAAGGCGATGGTAAGCCACTCGGGCAGATCGCCCCACATTTTTAAGGCACGTGGAATCACCAGCAACAATTAGATGTTCACAGTATCTTCCTTCTCCCTTAATCTTTTCAGGGAATGGGGGATGGGGGAAGATTTCTGGATGTAGCAAAAGACCCTTCTCTGGTATGATTTGGATTTCTGCGTGGACACTTTGCCTCTCATGGGCTGTGGAGAGATATATGAAAGGCATCCGCCAGCAGACTCCTTCAATGGATTCGTGCACTTTGCTTGTTATAAATTGATTCCAGGACTTCATTATGATGTTGTTGAGATGAATGGGGCAGTAGTGTTTTGGCTTGCGCTGCCAGGAGGAGGAAAAACAAGTTTCTGTGGTGCCGCAGTTCAATCATGCTGCTTACAGAAGTAAGGCCATGAAAGGATGGAGGAGCGTGTCTTTGATACTAGAAACCCTGTAGCCCTGTTGGTGCTACAGGCGCATGCTTCAATTAAAGGTTGCAGCCAGCTTTCAAGTATTGACTAGCGAGCAAAAAGCTCAGCCCACACTCGTGCACCTACTCAAGCTTGTTAAAATAAAAATCCACTCTCGGTGAGGCTCGTGTCACAGCCAGTGTAATTATGACATGGGAGATTGTTTTTGAATTTGAGAAGCTGTAGCACACATTTATTTAAAGATACGCTTAGTAATTTAATATGTGTTCGTCAGGACTTCGGCCCAAACTGCGAAGAAGTAAATAGCATTGCCAGCTGCCTCGTGGGTTGTTTCCCCCTCCTGTGTTCAAGATCAAGACTTGGCACTTGGCAGATTTATCCAGAAGAAAAGTGATCTGACGCCCTTACCATGGGATAGATCTTTACCTCTCTCAGCTCCCATCCATCAATGAGGACAATAATGGCATCCCCTTGGTGGGCTGTTTTGAGGACTAAATGAGATCATATGTGTAAGGTGCTGGGCCTGTCACTGAGTGCTTCATGACGTAGTTTTATTATTGGTATTATCTATAGATTAAAAAAAAAACAGCAGTGGGAGGAAGTATGCCATAAATGCCACTCTTTTGGTCTGGCTATACATGACAAAGGCAGGGCAGTCCTGCTGTCTGGAGTAACCATGACTTATCACGCCCTGTGATTTGGACTCCTGCATTTCTAGTGGTTGGATATGCTCAAAATAGCCAAGAGTTTGGGAAGGCTCCAGTAGACTATGGCAATATGAGGTATCACGCTCCTTTTGTGACTCAGGTGCTGGGCCAGGTGGGGGGTTCCCCTGGCCATGCAAATTTCCAAGTCATTCTCCCCTCCTTTCCCTAGAAGGGCCTGTGAAGTACAGGGCCACCTCTTCTCCAACCAGTGAGTCCCCATTATATCCAGTTTCTACTGAGCTGCTTTCTGCATTGAAGGCTATTCAGCCTTGCTGTGTCATTTTACGGTTGTTGAGGAACAGAGGAGGGCACGTCTAGCATCTTTTCTGCAGACCTGTGAAACCTCCTGCATGGAACTTAGAGGTGAGGCTTCCCTGCACACCTGGCATTTATGAGTCCTGGCATTTATGACCTCTGGTATGTTCAAGTTGGGGCATTTATTCTATTTACATCACGCACCCTCACACTCTGCGCATTGGCGTGGATTATGACATTTTAACCAGAAAAATGATGAGGTCAGTTTATGAGTTGGCACAGTGTTCTGATGAGTGAATGTTGAAAACTCAGCTGGGCGCAGAATTTGGATGGTGAAAGGTGTCATAGCTGTAAACCAGAGTCCCTTAGCTAGTTGGTCATTTTATAGACTATTCGACACATAGCAACTTTAGAAGTCATCTGGTCCAATCTGTTTACTTTGCATAGGAGGTAGTTGGGAGATGAAATACCCTGCCCAGGTTAAGCTAGTGGCAGTGTAAGGGCTAGAATCAATCTCCTTACTTCTAGGGTTTTGTTGTTGTTGTTGTTTGCTTGTTTTTCTCACTTTTCATGCTTCATCTTCAAGTACTGCAGAGAGTTTACATGGAATGTTATTATATCAGAGAGTGCTATAAGTGAAGTGTTAGATCTATTTAACTCTTTGGTAATGAAGCCATACATTTTTATCCAAAAGATTGACTGTGTAATTATTTATATTTTCCTAGAAAAGGGACAAAAATTAATTCCAGCTAAGAGTAACAGCACAGAGAAGACCCAGGCTTGAAAACACAGAAAAACACAGGAAACCAATTCACATGTACCCTCCCAATGAATTCAGACTGTCAGAGAAGCCAGCAAAACAGCGTCCCTTCCTGCTGAGTATTGTGAAAATCTATCCTTGTTGTTTGCTGTGGTCTCTCTGTGAGAGAGACATCGAAATTCCTCCCCAAGGGGAAAAAAAAAATAAGAGGAACAGTAAATAACAACCCTCAGATAATGCAGATGGGTAAACATTTCCAGAATTGATTATATAAAGTACTGTTGACAAGCCACAAGCAGGCAAGATGAGGAGAGTATAGAAAAGAGAACTTTTATCTGTCACTCAACCCAGGACAGCTGAGGCAGGAAAGAAACAGTCAAAGACATGATTACTATGGTAATGGGCTGGATGGTGTGTGGAGGATCACAGGAGGGTCCTGAGGGTTATCTCATCTGGGCCACTCTCCTTACTCCAGAGGAAACAGAAACTCAGAAAGGTTAAGTGGCTGGCCCTGCGTCAGCCACTTCCCAGCAAAGCCAGTTTTGGAATCTCGGTCTCCTGTCTGTCAGTCCAGTGCTCCAGCTACTGTAGCATGACCTTCTAATTGAATCTATGACAGGACCAGCGTCAAGGGTACGAGATGAGGCTCATAGAAATTTCTCTAAATACATAGATGTTTTAAAATCATTAAAAACCGCCCGTGGTTTTCACCATCTCCAAAGGGCAAAAGCTTATTAAGTCGATACTGTATAAAATCATGAGTCATCATATCCAGCAAGGAAGGAACTTTGTGTAAATGTTTCGTTATTCAACAAATGGTTATCGAGTGCCTGTGCTGCATTCGTGTGACCTGTGGTCCATGCTCAGTTATCCTCTCTCTTTTCTCAGAGTCTGATATGCAGGGGTCGTGCTGGATCTGTTCCCTTCACCTCCCTTCTGTCTTAAGGATGTCACTTTTACATCATCTTACTTTTCCCTAGTTTTTCCTGTCCTTTTAATCTGGTCTCTAAATGTCAGTCTCTGTTCTCTTCTCCTTTTCTAGCCAGTGTGGGTTTCTCCTGTTTATCTTACTCTCCATTCGCTGACGTATTTGCATCACTTTAGCTGCAGTTAATATCTGCTAAATCAAACCTTGTCGGCTTGAATAGTTTCCATTGATTTGTGAATAAAAGGATGTTTCAGCTGCCCAGCCTTGCTCTCTGTCCCTCTTTGTCACCAGGAGGTTTAACTTACTCAAAACCCTCCTTGTCCTTGTCCCTCTCTTACCCCTGCATTGTTCATCCTCCCCCTATTCAAGCCGGCTCATCCTTTCGGACTGTCCTTACGATAAGCATGATCTCTGTTTGCAGAGGTGACTGCTATTTCATTTACTCATTGTTTACCGAATGAGAAGACCAATTGTCATTTATCTTTGCTGTTGTCCTGTTTTTACTTTTACCCATTACCCCTCCACCACATGATCATGAAGACCAGAATAATCCCTGTTGTCATGAGTCAAGCCATATTAAGCATCTATTCCCTATTTGCTAAACATTGGAAGAAGACTTGAATTTAGTTTTAAAAAATGGAGCCTTTGGTTGCCTTTAAGAAGGGATGCAAGAGGAACAAGCCAAGTTCACTGAATAGTTTAATTCAACCAATTTTTTCTATATAGCTCCTCTCCCCAGAGAGAAATGATTAGATTCTAGATGCCAGAAGAAAGAAGTGTGAAAAGCACTAACCACAAAAGTAGGACTTTGTAAAGTATCATCAACCTACCTATTTTACACTCCAGGAAATACCATAGCAAAAATACCTTGATATTTTTTTATCTTAGTTCAAAACCATTCCAACCTGAAATCCATATGAAAAATATCACAGCTCTTCTGTCAACTTTTACCTACCTCTTGGCTTTGTCATTCAACAGTTGCCCACTCTTCCCCTACAAAAGAAGCGAATCTGTTTTTACTCACATGAGGAAGGCACGCAAAACATCCTAATGGGTTGCTAATAGAAAAATAATGCTTCGATTCAAGATAAATTTAAATGACAGGAAAAATGAAGGAGGCAGTCAGATAAGTGAGCTCTGAGTCAAAGGCCTTCGAGTTGGAGGATAGGGAGACCCTGGAAGTGGGCTGATGTGTCCTGAGAGCTGTACCTGGCCACTCCCACCCAAAAACCCTGTTCTCTGCAGGGACACCCAGAATGGACATGCCCCCTCCTGCCTCATCTGTCTTCAGAGGTATATTCTGACACCACACTTGGCCAGGATGTGTGAACGGGGAGGTTTGGGTCTTGAGAGTAAATCATGCAAGTTCCTTCTTTCCCTGAACTACATCAATAATGGAGAGCAGAGGAAGAGGAGTCTTCACTGCTCCACTGCCTCTTGGAGGGGTTTGAAGGTTCTCGCAGGTTAGGAGAGGCCTTTGGGGCCTATTTTGGCATCACTACCTGAGGCTGCCTGGCCACTCTGCCTCCCTGCGGGTGGGACAAGTTTGGGCAGAATGGAAGGATGCTCAGGGCAGCAGTAACAGCAGGAGCCAGGAGTTCCCATTGTGCCTCAGCGTGTTACAAACCTAATATCCATGAGGATTTGGGTTCCATCCCTGGCCTCGCTCGGTGGGTTAAGGATCCCGCATTGCTGTGACTGTGGCAGATTCCAGCAGCTGCAGCTCCGATTAGACCCCTGGCCTGGGAACTTCCATTTGCTGCAGGTGCAGCCCTGGGGAAAAAAAAAAGTAACGGAACAGATACAAGGCATCAGACTGTCCATTTTCCAGCAGAACATGACTCTTCTACCCAGAGATTATTTTCCTGGAAACTCTCTTCCCCACAGAGCAGCAGTTCTCAACTGGGAGTGAATTTGATCCCCTAGGGGACATGTGTCAATGTCTGGGGACATGTGTCAATGTCTGGAGACATGTTTAATTATCACAACTGGAAGGCGCCACCCAGCATCCAGTGGGTAGAGGCCAGGGATGCTGCTAAACATTCTACAATTTTCAGGGCAGCTTCCCAAGGTAAATAATTATCCAGCCCTAAATGTCAATAGTGCTGAGGTTGAGAAATCCTGCCAGAGAGCACGTTCTTCACCTCATGTTTACTGTGGGCCCCTCACACGTGACTTCCACATTTTCAACCCAAATACCTTTTACTTAAAGGTACTTATCTTCACTTTTTAATAAAGATATAAATGGAACACCTCACCGGCATGAGAGGCAGAAAAATGGAGTAAAGTAAACTAGCAAAAGAAGCCAGAGATCATCAGTATAAATTAACTTGTTGATGTTAATCTATGTTGCTTGCAAAGTTAGAAAGACGCTTGCTGTTGAAAGAGGGCATCTCTTTAAAAGAGAAGGCACAAACCCAAATGTTTAGTGCCCCTAGGCAGGTGATATGAACGAGGCGGATAGAAGAGGCACCTGGGCCACTGGACAGCACATGTGCCATCTGGAGTGAGCCACCTCCCTTGGCTCTGACCAACTGTCACCATTTAGAATAACTGGTCCACCATTGCCAGGTCTTTTGATTTTTTTTTTTTCAAGATAATCTGGAATTCTGAGCTTTTATTGAAATTCCCTGGTTAATAACTGTTAGAAATGAAAATTTAAAACTCACAAGCTTTGCAGATGCAAACTATTCTATATAGAATGAATAAATCACAGGGTCCTACTGCAGTAGCACAGGGAACTATATTCACTATAGCTATATGTGATAAACCATAATGAGAAAGAATATGAAAAAGAATCTACATATTGAGAGTTCCCATTGTGGCTCAGTGGTAACAAACCCGACTAGTATCCATGGGGACACAGGTTTGCTCCCTGGCCTCGCTCAGTGGGTTAAGGAACCAGCGTTGCCATGAGCTGTGGTATGGGTCCCAGATGCACCTCGGATCTGACATTGCTGTGGCTGTGGTGCAGGCCTAGCCAGGGAACTTCCTTGTGCCATGGGTACAGCCCTAAAAGGACAAAAAGACCCAACAAAACATATCAGTATAACTGAATCACTTTTTGCACAGCAGAAATTAACAGAGCATTGTAAATCAACTATACTACAATAAGAAAAGAAACAAGCTTTGAGCAGGGTAAAGAGCAGATGGGATAAAATCTCTTCTAATACGTGGATCCAAATGGGCTTCTCCCACCTCCCACTCTAAAATTCTCAGTGATTTAGAAAACAAGTCCAAGTTGATCAGCAAATTATTCAAGATCCTTTAAGATTAGTCTCACTGACTTTCATTAGGTATCTACCTACTTTCCATCCATCAGCTCCTCTCCACACTTCCTTTGAATACACCAGGCATGTGTATGTGGAGACTCAAGCTTGGCTTTCTCCCTCTCCCCAATCTCAATTTTCGCTGCCTAGTGAACTGTGATATTCATTCTTCATGGCCCAGATCAAGTGACAAATGATCTTCCTGAATTCCCTCAAAAAAATCTGGTTTGGTATATTATGATCTTTACAACTTACCATGTATTCATTTTGTCATCTTGGCGGCTAGGAACCCAACTTCTTGTTCTCTCCTGCATGTACCCTTAGCTTTGAGGAAATTTAAATCACCTTCTCTTTAACTATCCACCAGTATGCACTGTGATTAATATGGAAGTTTCTGTGTGTAACACCAAACTTTCTTCCTTTCCTATGACCAAATTTTCCCTCCGAAATTAAGATAACGTTGAAATTATGTTATTAATGGCAGCAAGGGAATTATGAGGGTTTTTTGCATCATCTCAGACCTTTTATTAAGGAAAAAAAGCAAAACTTCAGAGATGAGTAATACTTATTAAACATTTGGAATGGCATTAAAATAAGTATTTTTATACAGTTAAATATTTGCGTCTATACTTAGATGTATAAATTACTATTCTTTGAACTTGAAGTGGATTTTGAACAGTACTCTCCATAATTATAATAATCATACAGTTTATTTATATATAGTTGGGCTATATAGACATTAACCAATTAATTCTTGATCACATTGCCTAATACGAGGACTTTCCTTGGTACCCTATTTTTAGAGTGCACTTAGGAGTGTGTGTTAATTATAGACCTGTTACTAACTTTGCATTATATTACCCGAATGCTCACTTAACAATTTACCAACATCAAAGGGGGTAGGTGGGCAAGAAACTTGTATCAGAATTAACTCCTGTTTTAAAGCTGGGAGGCAACGTGTATTTATAAATCCATCAAATACCTGGCCTGGGTTCAAGGACAATTTATTTTCCTTAAGTGTTGGAGTGGTTCCAGGGGATGTGTTGACTTTCTCAATTCAAGTCACATCATAATTTTCGTTAAAAAACAGGGATGATAGGTATATGTGTTTGAGCCCAAGTGAGTTCTATTATAATCCTGGTGATATGGAGATGATGTACTAGTAATTAAGTTATCCCTACCTGATTATACTTTCAGAAATTGCTGTCACTTGCTGCCCATGCCATCAAAACAACTACATTTATTATTAACTTTGACATGAAACAGATCCTTTTGGAGAAAATCCATTATGATGGAGACAGAGTTGTTTGCTGCATAACATAGGATTGGGCTCAAGGCTAAATATAAATGTGATACAAATGGGAACATATTGGACAAATGTGATTTATCTCATTACTCAGCAGCAAGGTATTCCAAATGTGCTTCTGCTAATGAAGACATAAAAATGGAATATAGGAGTTCCCTGGTGGCCTAGAGGTTAAGGATCTGGCATTTTTACTGCTATGGCTTGGGTCGCTTCTGTGGAATGGGTTTAGTCCCTGGCCTGGGAACTTTTGCATGCCATGGGCATGGCCAAAACAAAAAAGCAAAGAAAATACAAACAAAAAACCATTTAGAAAATGAATTGTGTGTAACGTGTACACTGTGAGTTGTGTTTGCAGAATTATTTTTGCCACTTCTACCACTGTCTGAAACCAATCCTGTTTGAACAGCCAACAGTTCTTGAACTTCTAGTTATAAGAGACAGCTCTCAAAAAAAGAAAAAAAAAAGTCAGTGTCTCATTTGTAGAATTCACCTTTATGGAAGAATTTGTGGGAATCCATCAGTTTTATCTCAGTCTGATTGTGTTGGCCTCTGTTAAACTTCTGTTGCCCCTTGAAATCAGCCCACATGAAAAGAAAACAATGTTCTTCAAAGCTATGGTGAACCAATGCAGAGACTGAGGTTTCTGGAACACACTGTCTCTTTGCCAAGATACTGGTAGAACACAGTAGATGATATTCACCGAGCTCATGGCGAGGTCACTGCTTTTGCCCATTGCAGTTTGTAAGCAGTTGGTTGTGGCATTGAATTTAAAAGCCCCAAAGAATGAAGCGAAAATGTATAATGATGCTATTATTGCCCTAGTTATAGGGTTTTATGTCAGTGTCAGTGGAGCACTGAGTGATTTAAATGTCAATATGTATATGCTATCATATAATTTTCTTAGAATAATCATTTTACATTGAGAAAGTAGTTCATCTAGAATTCTCTCTGAGTCCCCATTCCCCAGAATATGTTTGAACAATACATTTCCTGAAAGTTTCACAAGGCGAAGAGGACTTTTGGGGCCCCCATCTCATGGTTAGAGGATGGTCCTAATGAGACCAAAAGATCAGATTTATGACAGCCCCAGAGACCTCAATCACAGGAAAACAATTTTTTTTGCAGCTCTCAACTGTACTCCAGCCCTAGCCAGCTCTCTCCTAAGTGGAAGTAAAAGTAACCCGATGAGAGAGGGTGGATGATTTTCTCCAGCTTTTAATCACTGCAAGTTAAAAACCAGCTCCAGAAGATCCTCATTGCTGGGCCAGAGTGAAGAAGTATCGTGTTTGAGAAAAGTCAGCGGCAGTAATGACACAGGCTGTCAGTTAGTGACTCTTTTCTATCTGCCAGGCCCTGGGCTAAGCAGTCAACGTACACGGTCATATTTCGCTCTTTTTTTTGTCCTCATCCACAGCATGTGGACGTTCCCAGGCCAGGGATCAAACCCTAGCCACTGCAGTGAAAATGCCAGATTCTTAACCCCTAACCACTAGGCCACCAGGGAACTCCCACATTTCACTTTTTTTTTTTCTTTCTATGGCTGCACCTGAGGTATATGAAAGTTCCCAGGTAAGGGTTGAATTGGAGCTGCAGCCTACACCACAACTACCTCAAGGCCTCGCCACAGCTTGCAGCAATGCTAGATCCTTAGGCCACTGAGCAAGGCCAGGGATTGAACCCACATCCTCATGGATACTAGTGAGTCTCTTAACCCACTGAGCCACAATGGGAACTCCCACATTTCACTTTTAACAGCTCCCTTGGGGGAGCCAAGGATCAGGGAGATCAGAGTGTCTTGCAGAGGCCACATGGTGCTACAAACTGGGATTTGAATTTGGGTGCCTAATCCCAGAGCCTCTCAAGTACAACTCCACAGCCATGCTGTGTACCAGTTGTAAGCATGCATGTTTCTTAGACACTGGAGTCATTGTCTGGACGTATAATTCACAGGCTAAAGGAAGTGTGTGGACAAGCAACCTTAAGTTAGAAGGGCTGTGGAAAGCAGCACGTGAAGGCTGGATCCAGGCCCCTGGAATATTGTGAGAGCCTTTCATCCAATACGGAGGGCCTTGATCGCTTTTCAGCAAATATGTAGGCTATTGTTACTGGTGTGCATACTTGCCGTATTGGGACAAATTTCCCAGTGACAACTGAGAGTGAACCACAGTGAACTAAAACCTATATCCTCTGATCAGTCCTACCTGTGATGCAGCCACACAGGAAAACCCATGGTTTGAACCTCTGTGGAGCCAGTTTCCCAATAGACTCTTTGGAGTATACAATAAGAGCTATTATTTACTGAGAGCCCCCTATCCCTCCAACACTGTGCTAACTCATTTTGTTTTTAGGATACCTTGAGGGGAGGGGAGTAGTAAGATCTCCATAAATAAAGTTTTTAAAAATTTGTCTAAAAGGAGGGGAGTTCCCACCATGGCACACTCAGGTCACTGCAGAGGTAGGGGTTTGATCCCCAGACTGGCCCAGTGGATTAAGGATCTGGTGTTGCCACAGCTGCCACTCAGATTTCGGTTCCTGGCCTGGAACTTCCACATGCTGCAGGTGCAGCCAAAAAAAACCATATATATATATATATATATATATATATATATATAGCCTGGCAGGCTATATCCCTCTTGATTTATTATATTTTCTGCTTACTTTTCAACTGTTTTACAGTTTTCTCAAGGCTAATGGGTATGGTCAAGAGGGAAAATATCAATTAAAAAACTCTCCTTGTGATGTGCTATTTATATTTACAAAGAATTTTTGTAAAGAAAAATCTTGACTATTGGAGTAATTTTGCATCTGCGCCGTTTTTTGAAAAACATGAATTAAAGGTGTTGCCAAGGAAAAAAAAAAAAAAAAAGAAGAAGATCCCCAGGCTAGGCTACAAGTGAAGTAACCAGACTCAAGGAAATTTTCCTAAGATCTGTCTGCATAAGTGGCAGAACAGGAATTCTGAATGTTCTTTAGCACCACAATATATGAAAATATACACCAGGGTGGAAATCTCAAGAAACTTTCCCAGTCAAACTCACAAGGTAGACTTCATTTAGAAGTGAACTGAGACACCTTCTAAATCAAAGCCTGTTTAATATCCTCTATCCATTAGAGTAAACTTAGCACATACACTTCAACCAAAATACAAGAAGTAGAATTCCTGGAGCTCCCGTTGTGGCTCAGGGGTAATGAACCCAACTAGAATCCATGAGGATGCAGGTTTGATCCCTGGCCTCGTTCAGTGGGTTAAGGATCTGGCATTGTCGTGAGCTGTGGTTATATAGTCCCAGACGTGGCTCGGATCCTGCTTTACTGTGGCTATGGTGTAGGCCGGCAGCTGTAGTTCTGATTTGACCCCTAGCTTGGGAATTTCATATGCCACACATGTGGCCCTAAAAAGAAAAAAAAGAAGAAGAAGAAGAAGTGGAATCCCACACGAAAAAAACACACATGTGCAGGAGTTCCCATTGTGGCTCAGAGGAAATGAACCTGACCAGTATCCATGAGGACGCAGGCTCTATCCCTGGCCTCGCTCAGTGGGTTAAGGATCCAGCATTGCCGTGAGCTGTGGTGTAGGCCTGCAGCTATAGCTCTGATTCCACCCTTAGCCTAGGAAGCTCCATATGTGGAGGGTGCGGCCCTATAAGACAGAAAAAGAAGAAGAAAAACCAGAGGCATGTCCAGTTAGGCAGAGAAGCACAAAAGGCTACACCTGGTATGTGCATTGTCAGAATCCTGCACATAGTAGGTGCTTAGCAAGTACTTGTGGTTTGTTTTAGAAACAGGGTTTTTTTGTTTCAATGTTTGGATATTCGCTTCATTTTGATTTTGGTTTGGTAGACTGACTCTGTGGTTTCTTTGGGAGAATTTCAGCTTCTATGCATATAGTTTTGGATTGGCATTTACTCTCTGTTTTTCTTGACCCTTTTTTAAAAATGCATTGGTATCTTACAATTTGGAATCTATTACATTATGGAAAGGGATCTGAAACCTTGGCAGCGATCTCGTGGTTAAAGTGTCTTCCTCAAGTTTTCCCAGTTCTGTAACACTGGGTGAAATTCTTGCATTCAAAGTTAGTTTAAACTTTTCCTTATTACTTTCTTATCACAATTACAATTGCATCTCAATTATTTATAAATATTTCTAATATTATAAAGTCCAAATTAAAATTCTGAGAATAGAGCACTTGTAATTTTTTGAAATTGAAAGACATCATTTATTGACCATTTACTTTCCTATTTTTATAAATCATATATATATATATATGCCAGCCACAGCTTCTGATCCATGATAATCAACCAGTACTAATTTTTTAGATCTTTTTAAAATCTTTTTTATTATTAAAGGTGTAGTTGATTTACAATGTTGTATTAATTTCATCTGTACAACAAAATGATTCAATTATATATATATGCACACACACACATATATATATTCTTTTTCAGATTCTTTTCTCTTAGAGGTTATTACATAATATTGAATAGAGTTCCCTGTGCTAAAAAGTAGGTCCTTTTGATTGTTTATTATTATCTATGGTAGTGTGTATATGTTAATCCCTCCCCTACCCCTTTCCTCTTTGGTAACCATAAGTTTGTTTTCTGTGTCTATGAGACTATTTCTGTTTTATAAATAAGTTTATTTGTATCTTTTTTTTTAGATTCCACATATAAATGATATCATATGATATTTGTCCTTGTCTCTCTGACTTACTTCACTTAGTACAGTAACCTCTAGATCTATCCATGTTGCTGCACATGGCACGGTTTCATTCTATTTAACGGATGAACAATATTCCATTGTACGTATGTATGTATATATCTCACACACACACACACCACATCACATAGAAGCACTATGTGATGTATTTTAAACATCACTACCAAAACGTGTGTGTGCTTGTGTGTGTATAAAGGCATATACATATTTAAAACCTTGCTTATCTCCGAAAGCACTCTTCAAAACAATAAGAAAACAAAAATGAAGAAGAAAATTTTTTAATTTTAACGTTTTTGTTACTTGGTATTTTTTTAAGTAACATGCATTTTAATATACACCCAGATGGCATGTTGTGCCTGTATTATCATTTTCAACCTAAATCCCTTTAAGAAGTGAGTCAAATTCTCTAGAGAGATCTAAATTTAATACAGTCTCATAGGAAACATAATAAAGACTTGCTCTGATAAACTTCTTGCTTTGCCAGATATGAACTACACATGATCAGTTGGCATGGTCAAATGAACTAAAACTGCACGTCAGATCATTCACAGACTTCTTGTTGTAACTTAAGTTAATCCTTTAGGAAAAACCATCTAGAGACAAAAGTTACTAAACAACAAAAAAAGACAGTAGCCAGACTTTATAAAGGATATATCTTTGGCTTGGAATATTTCAGAAAAGCATAAACGTTCCCTTGCAAAGTAACGTCAAATCAATTTGCTGTTCCTTAAAATATATCTACTTGGAGGCATTGAGAAGAGGTTGAAAAACTTTCTCAAACTGAATGTGCTTTCAATCGTTATCGAGCCATAATGCAAATAATAGAAAGGAGATTGTCCTACTCTCTGCGCACACTTTCTCTGGGTAACTTGAAGAACATGGTCTTACAGTTACTTTGTTTGCCTTCCTACTACAGCAAAATAGAACCTCGGAGAAATCCGTCCTCTTGCAACCTCTTCTATCAGGAACCATCAGAAGACATAGGAAGTAAGCAAAAGAGGCCTTTGGGTTGCCAAAAACAGAGTCCCAGAATTCAAGCATGACAACTTATGCACTTGGCTCAGAGGAAATCCCTCTAGACCCAATACGTCCTCTTTATAAGTGGTTGTTGTACAAGTCCTCTGACAAGTTTGGTTATCTGGTTGGGTTCCAATGGCATAGCTAATTCTGAGATGAAATATTAATTACAAGTAGAAGGAGGGCCTCATAACATGTAGCACATGACTACAGATGGAAGGAAAATAACTGATAAAGAGGGGGAAAAAAGCTTAAAAGGGCAAGAGACTAGGACATTTAACTTTGGAGCAAAACATCCTATAAGCCTTTGAAAGCCTTAAGCGTATTACAGCATATAAAATAATTTTGTACTGTTTTGATAAGTTTCTAATAAGTTTTCAAATTAGTTTTTTAATGATACTTTATCATCAGGAAAGAGTAATTTATGTTCCAAATCCTCTAAGAAGAAGAAAAATATGTCATGATTTTAGAAATATTCCATAAAAAAAGATTTATGATAACTACCCCCTTTGTTTTGATGTGCTTGCTTGGATAAAACTTCAGCTGTTAGAAAAACGTAGCTATCCGAAATTGCTTAGTAAGGCTCTAATCAGCCGAGATTCATTGCTCTTTGCTCTGGTGATGCTCTAAAATACATAATGTTCACAAATGTTTCTGAAGTTAGAGGAATTTACTTCATTGAATTTTTTGAGAGAACTATCTAGAAAATGACTTCTGTTTGTTTCTAGTTTGCAAGATGTTTCTCTTGTAGCTCAAGGGAATACCCTCTTGATGAATAGTGGGCTTGACAAACCGGAGGACAGAGGACAGAATTTCCTGTGTTTATCTTCCCATCCCGGAGTATGTAACAGTTAACTCTGGTTATTTAAACTCAAGCAAGGCTGAGCTTGTACTTCATTATATAATAGTACAAAGTAACTTAGCCAAAACACAGTGTTCCCTACCCTGGCCCTTCCTGTCACGTAACCGCAATCTCTGTGATTTTTGCTGCTTCCAAATGAAGGCCAAACCACATCTTACACATCCTCTTCTAGGGCCAGAAAGCCCCACTCTCTAGTTCCCAGGTAACCATCATAACAGTTGCATACAATTTATTTTTTTTTGAGATTTTTATTTTTTTATTATAGTTGATTTATAGTTTTCTGTCAATTTCTGCTGACAGCAGTTGTGTGCAATTTAGATCTTACTTAAGAAAGTTGGGAAGTTCCCGTCGTGGCTCAGTGGTAATGAACCCAACTAGTATCCATGAGGACGTGAGTTTGATCCCTGGCCTCCTTCCATGGGTCAAGGATCTAGCATGGCCTTCAGCTGTGGTGTAGGTCACAGATGCGGCTCAGATCTGGCATTGCTGTGGCTGTGGTGTAGGCCGGCAGCTGTAGCTCCAATTCGACCCCTAGCCTGGGAACTTCCATATGCCACAGATGTGGCTTTAAAACAAAAAAAGAAAAAAAAAGATTTTAAGAGTATTTATGGGGGTACTTATTGCTGTTCAAGCATTTGGAGATGTCCCAACATTTGGAGATGATGAAGAAATAATATGCTACAATAAAGCTGTTCCTTGTCATTTATCATTGAATAGGGTGGACATACAAATGTTCCTGGAGGGAAGATGGGAAGGCACCCTATTCCCAACAGGAAGATAAGGAAGTTCACACTGGATCCAGGACTGGTAGAGGGAAATATCTATTGTAATTTGCAAGATTTCTTCATTTTAAAAGGCTTTTAGGAGGAAGTAAGGTTTGAATCAAACATGGAGACCCTGGTAGAACCTGAAATGATAGATAGAGTGGGGAAGCCATATACTTCCAGGCATAGAGGTCCTCGTCAGTGGCCAGTAGATTTGTGGATGCTGACTTTGGCTAATGGCCCACAGCACTTTCATCCACTCCGCATTTCTCAGAAGTATGGGCAATAGTCAAGAGCAATGCCATCACCTGTAGAGTAAACAGAAGCAAGAAGGTAGCCTGGATCCTCAGAGTAGGAAAAACGTTTCCCTAAAACATTTAGATAAAGAATACAAAACTTATTTTCAGATATCTGCCTTATTTCGGTACTGTTGCATGATGCGCTCGTGAAAGAGAGAAGGGGCGTGGGAAGAGATGAGAATAAATGGTTAAATTCAGAAGTTGCCACTTAGGCCAGATTTTTTTCCCCTCCCTGTTCCTATTCATGAAACTAGACCTAGTGCCTTCAGTTTTGAGGATAGGGTTCATTTGCAAATGGATAGGAATCGCAGAGCACCCCCCACCCTGTCCACAATTAGATGGGTCTAAAAGGAGAGAGAGCATGAAAAAAAAAAGATGAGAAGCACCTGAAAGATATCCCATTTTTCCCCTAAACATTCATCCGAAATGCCAGATACTCTTAAAAGCTTTCATTCCAAATAATGCGAAATCCCTCTGTGTTCTGTGCTTCTTTGGAACATAGAGGGACCCCTCTTTCAAGTGGGAGCAGATTTGTGTAACAGAAAGAAATGGCAGAAAATAGGTCAACAAAGTCAAGTGACCCACACAGATGGGTGTTTTGAGATATGTAAGCTGTGGTCCCTCAGTCACCACCCAGATTCACTTAAAGGCCAGATGTGGAAAAATATTTTCTGGGCAGGTGGGAGTGGGGAAGATGGAGAAGTGGGTTATCATTCTTCTTTCAAGGAACTACCACTTGAAACCTTTTTTTTTTTTAAAGTTTCTTCAAAGTCATTTTGCTGAACAGATGAATGTTTTTCTTAGAAGAGAGACAGAAAAAAAAAATGTCAAGCCATTTGAGCGCCCTCTCACCCCTCCCTCTTCCCACCTGTGGACACGAGACAATTCCTTTGGCCTTTATTTGCCCCATTCTGCTTTAAAATCGCAACATCGTGCAATCACTTCATGTTGCAAACAGTCACCTAATACCAAACAGAATTTAAACATAGCCACTAATTCTTTTGAACAAGGCTGTGTCGGCAATTATGAAAGAGGGCAGACGTTGGCAAGTGCTTTCAGAATAATTACAGGGTTCCTCCAGTAGTACAGTATAAATAATTGCTGGTTTAAAAGCGTTATTGTGAGCAGCAATTTATACTAAAATTTATATTTGCTCCTTGAAACCAATAGACGTCAAGAGTGCCTCCCTCCCACCCCCTCATCTCCACCTTGAGATCCCAAAGGGCTTCGGAAGCTTTTGATTCCATTGCACTTTTAACTTACACGGCAACTCCGAGGCAGGTCTGGGCTGTAGTAAATACAGGTAAGAGTAATGCATTTAATAAATGGGCATGAATGAAGTCATGAAACTCTTCCAGCTCTGGCCACCCGATGTGCTCCCCCGATACTGATGGGCAGAAAGGCCATTTTGGTACAGAGGCAAGCTAAGAAGTGCAGTGGTGTCACTTTTGCCTGACAATTAGGGCACACGGAAGAAGATTATCACCTCCTCTGCGCTCACAATGGTGTGGATGTGAGGCACAGAGGACTGAGCCCCAGGAAACTCGTGGAGATGATACAGCTCTAAAATAGCACAGAGACTTATTAAAATGTCGATTTTCCTCTCTGCAGAAATGTTCATTTTATCCTATGGCACTATAAAGATGGGTAGAGATGTCCCAAAAGGCGGGGGGAGGGGGTGTGGGGGTGGGGTGCAGGCAGCAAGGTGGCTGGGGCGGGGTGGGGGGAGAAAGCCTGGGTGATGGAGGGGAGCTGTTTGTCAAGCGTGAATGCTGAATAGAGGCCTTTCTTTTCCAAGCAGGTGACTGTATGGGGCATCTTCTTTCTCTCAATCCCCGTGGCTTCTCTTACCCAGTCTGAGAACTCCCCTGAGATGTTCACATCCTGAAGTTTCTCACCAAAGTAGCTTGTGTTCTAGGATAATGTGGTTTTTGTTTCAATTGCTGTTCCTGGTTTCTGCTCTCTCAAACCCTTTTAAACCATATTTTCCATGATTGTTCAGTGCTGGCTTTGGTATTTAAATAAGCCTTTCAATGGGTCATTAGCTCTGTAATTAATTCCAGCTATTTTTAAATGGTGCCTTGGTTATTAAAGAGCTGCCATATTCTCAGCAGCCTTGTCTTTCCTGGAGCATCCCTAAACATTAGCTGATCTTTCTCTTTTTTTTAGTGCCAAAAATATTGTCATTTTTTCTCCTTTCAAATATATTCCTCATTGGTAGGACAAGTCAAACTTTCTGAATGAGGACAGAAAATATTTAACTGTTGCACTCCTGTATGATAACCTTGAGCTTTTTTTTTTCTCTCTCTCTCTCTCTCTCTCAAATGATCTCAACAGATAACTATAAAGGAGTTCCTGTAGGCCAGGCCCTGCCCTATATATTTTTTACTTATATTTTAAAAATCAATATTGGCAAATGAAAGGATTTGAATAGAAAGTGACATCATCGAGCAGAAGCGTTGGGAACAAAATCCCTGTAGCCAGTGAGTTACAGAGCTGGAATTCGAACCCAGACCACCTGACTCTTAGCGCCTCTTTCCATTTCTTTATGCTTTGTTATGTAATATTAACATAGCTATCCATCTCTGTGATGCTAGAAGAAGCTTACCAATTCTAATATTAGAACCCAGGAGCCTGGCCCCACCCTCTTGTCTCAGTCAACCCCAGCACAGTGCATCTCAACCAACATCTCAAGCATCCACTAGAAATCCATCTGACTTGGAAAATGAGCTGAAACCCACTTGCCACCCTGACCTTAGAGTAATCCCAGGATAAAGCCATCCTGCCTGGTTCAGAAAAGCAGATGGAGATTAACTTTGATTATTGCGTATTATCTGAGATCGGATGAAAATACCGATGGCTCATGTAATAACAGTAACAGGACTGCCATTGTGTGCCAGGCACTGAGCTGGTAGTTTAGGAGTCTTCTTGCACTGAGCGTCCTAACAACCCTGTGAGATCCTCACTATCACCTCCGTGGTACAAATTACAAGATGGAGGATCGGAGAGGTCATACTACTTGCCCGTGATCACTGAGCTAGTACGTGGTCAGCTCAGCTTTTGGCCCCAGATCTTTCTTTCTCTGAAGCTCCTCCTTGACCTCTCACAGCACACATAGGGCATCCAGGTGCTCACCACTTGTGAACCAGCCCTCAGTAGCAGAAGAGTATTGTACCACTTTTCTCATCCTGAGAGTCCCCTTGCCTCCATCCCAGCCCCAGCCATTTTTTTCCATCCTGTGAATTCCTTTGGCATCTTTGGGTTGCAGGTTCTAGTAAATGTAGTTCAGAAAAGAATGCTTGCCCCAAGTGATTTATGCTTGTTTCATTTTTATGATAAGTTAGGAATCGTTTCATTTATTTTGGGCTCTTGCAGTGGTTTCTATGCTAGAAAGAAATGCCCAGGTGCTGTCTAGGTTAGCTTTCACCACCCCTTCATTCCATCTAGGATACTAGAGAGTACATGCTAGGAACAGGTGATGGAATTCTCTAATTTATTCTTTCCTTTGGAACCCCTGCTGTGTCTCAGGCACTGATCTAGGCACCAGGGATATAGAATGAGGAGAAAAGACTGATCTCTCTATCATCTTCTATTCTCAACATGTGGAGACAGCTAGTTATTACGTAGCATTCCAGGGAGTAATAAATGCCATGAAGAATGAATCCTAGTATTATCATAACAGATGACTTGGGGGTAGAAGACTAGGGATGCTTCTTTTTTTTTTTTTTTTTTTAAATTTCCTGTGGACCCTAGGACAAATATCAAGAGACTTTAGGAGTTCCTGTCATGGCTCAGTGGTAAAAAAAATCCGACTAGTATCCATGAGGAATGAGGTTCGATCCCTGGCCCCGCTCAGTGGGTTAAGGATCTGGCATTGCCGTGAGCTGTGGTGTGGGTCACAGATGCGGCTCAGATCCCACGTTGCTGTGGCTGTGGTATAGGCTGGTAGCTATAGCTCCAATTTGACCCCTAGCCTGGGAACTTCCATATGCTGCAAGTGCATCCCTTAAAAAAAAAAAAAGAGAGAGAGAGAGATAGAGAGACCTAAAAAGACACATTAAGCTTCTGTATCTCTACATATGTCTGCAATGCACCGTGGCCAGGATGGAGACTGGGGAAAAATGTCAAGTGGACAGTTTTATCTCAATATAATCTTCCTCACTGGTACCACCATCATTTGTCTCAATCTGCTGGACCTTCTCTCCCTGATAACTCTCCATCCCCAGTTGCCCTGCATTCTGCCCTGGATGCCAAAGCTCTCTGCCTCCCTCACCACCGCTGTGAACCATGAACTGTCCTCTGTTTCATATGTCATGGTTAGGTCCCCCTGAGTCTGCCAAGACTAGCCTCCCTGATAAACTGACCTCTGCTCACTCCTCCCAAGTGAGTGATTTCTGTTAACACCGGTTCTCTGTTTTCACCTATGAAACCCTCGTTGAAAAGATGTGGGTAAGGCAGTGCGGAAACGAATCCGACTAGGAACCATGAGGTTGCAGGTTCGATCCCTGGCCTTGCTCAGTGGGTTAAGGATCCGGCGTTGCTGTGAGCTGTGGTGTAGGTCACAGATTCGGCTTGGATCCCGAGTTGATGTGGCTGTGGCATAGGCCAGAGCTATAGCTCGGATTAGACCACTAGCCTGGGAACCTCCATATCCCGAGGGTAAGGCTCTAAAATAAAAGGACAAAAGACAAAGAAAATAAAAGATGTGGGTGGGAATTTCTCCTGGGTCTCCCCTCCTCCCCCATCTTGATGACCTCAGAACAGTTATTTTACCACTCCAAGCCTCGGCTGAAAAGTCAGGGGTGTGATTGGGTGACCTCAGAGGCCTGGAATCCTGTGATCTGAAAAGTTCATTTTAAGAACAAAATAATGCCATTTGCAGCAACATGGATGGACCTAGAGACTCTCATACTGAGTGAAGTAAGTCAGAAAGAGAAAGACAAATACCATATGATATTACTTATGTCTGAAATCTAATATAGCCCACAGATGAAACTTTCCACAGAAAAGAAAATCATGGACTTGGAGAATAGACTTGTGGTTGCCAAGGGGGAGGGAGTGGGATGGATTAGGAGCTTGGGGTTAATAGATGCAGACTATTGCCTTTGGGATGGATTAGCAATGAGATCCTGCTGTATGGCACTGGGAACTATGTCTGGTCACTTATCATGGAGCATGATAGTATGAGAAAAAAGAATGTACACATGTATGTGTAACTGGGTCACCATGCTGTACATTAGAAAATTGACAGAACACTGTAAACCAGCTATAATGGAAAAAAATAAAAATCATTATATTTTGAAAAAGTTTCATTTTAGCTCTTTAAAGCACTCTAAGCAAAACAAAAACTCTGATTCACAAGAGCTGAATCATACCTTTGTGGTCCTACCCAGAGAAGGAGTTGCAGACAAGGAATGGGGCCCAGCAGGATATCCTTGCAAAGGCAGTAGGAGAAATAATTCGTGGTTTTCCAACTTTTCCTTCCTGAGGACAGCAAGTATGAATGGAGTCTTATTGAGATTGGTGATTAAATGAGGACAGAGATGACTCGGCATATGCCAAAACTATGTCTAATATCTTCAGTCTTAGAAATCTCAGGTTTTAATGAAGTCAGCCACATCTGCTGACCAAGATGTGGAAACTGCACAGAGACCAGAATGAGCCAGAGCATCAAAATCACTTGTGGAAGTGACCGGCTTCTACTTCCTTAGTAGCTATCATTTTAGTCCACATTGAGGTCAGAGTGGTAAAGCTCTTATTCAGTAGAGTTTCCTTTTGCTTAAAAGATAGATTATCAAAATAACAGGCAAGGGCCCTGAATCACTCTTAACAGTAATTTCCAAATGCTGAAAATAAATGTGTGTGGACCTCAGGTATATGAATGTGTTGCATTTTCCTTGTCTAGCTCTAGTTATTGCTCAGTTGATATCACTTAGGGCATCCTGAGACTTCTCCTGGCAGAAATCCGAAAGATGAAAAGATGCAACTTCATCCGTAGCTGTCTCATCTTCTTCTAAAGGTGTTGGTTTAGTGTGATAAAGAGCAAAGTGGTTCCACAGATCGAATCTTCTACACAAACTAAATTAGCAGAAAGAGCAGCAGAACCAGCGCAGTTCTGCAGAGGGCTCCTCTTGATCTCTAAGTGTGGTGATGATTTCATGCAACTGAAAACTTATTTTTGCAAACCTGTATTTGGTGTGATTTTGAGGTGTGAATTCAGCCACCCATAGCTTCAACTGTTATTATTTCAGAATTAAAGTGACATTATTTAGCTGCCTTCCTCATCTCTTTTGAGAACCACCGTTTACATGATAATATGCCTCCATTTACGTCTTTTTCAGACTGTCCTAAGAACATTTAAAAAGACTGTTTTTTTTTCCCAAAGAAAGCTTATTATACACTAGCAATAACCTTAATCTCTTAATGTCCAAATGAGGAGGATTGATAACTGATGACATTTCTATTGATATTTTCCAGATATGAGTCTATAACAAGAAATATTTTTAATGTCTTTTTGGTGAGCACTAAAGGAGGAAGCCATTGATACATAGAAAATTCTTGGGCTTTAAATATCATTTTTTGAAATAAATGTGTTGTGAGTTTTCAAACATTAAAATGCTCGTCCAGGAGTTCCCTTGTGGTCCAGCGAGTTAAGGATCTGGTGTTGTCACTACTGTGGTTCTGGTTACAGCTATGACTCAGGTTCGATCCCTGGCTTGGAGAGTTCTGCATGCCACAGGAGTGGCCAAAAAATAAATAGAAAAAATAAAATGCTCATTCAGATTTCAAGCCTTAGATATTCCTCTCCTATACATTTTACTAGGTCAAAAGCAGCTCAGATATAACCTGTTCTGTCCTTTGGCCATTTCATTTTCAAATATCACTTATGTTTTATTTTATTATCCTTCTGATTTCTTCGTTGGCTGGAAGAAAAGCAGACACCTTGTATAAAGCAAAATTTACAAAACCCTGGAGGCCTATTTGTGGCTATTTCACAGTACAAATAATAAGATATAAATTTTTGTTTTGTAGATTATAAAAGAAGATGGGAGAGAATGGACAGAGATGTTGTAATACGAATTTATAATTTGAAAGCATCAAAAATGAGTGAAATAAAAAAATTACCATAAAAGTATCACCTTATGTTCCACCCACTCCACCCCCAACATCCAGTCTGTCTCTTTGTGAGAATTCACCTTGGCTGTTTAAAACCCATTCCAATGAAAAAATGTGAACTTAAAAAAGTATACTACCGTTTTAGCAGGTACAACACGTATGATATCCTGGGAAACTGCGAAATATTTTCTTACCCAAAGTTTGTGCCTTTACCTCGCTCTTAGAATTTTGAAACCAAGGAATATAGCAAATACTGTTTTATATTTAGCATATTCCCTGATGCCTTGTTTGTTTCTTAAATTAATTCATGGGCAATGCATGAGGGAAAGAAGATAACAAAAGCAAAATACACTGATGATATGATAGAGAATACCACTTTCTAACATTCCCACGTTATTTTCTTCTCACTTGTGCCCAACTTGATTGCATAGAGCAAAAAAAAAAATATATGGCAGCTGTTTCTTAGTGTGGTGTTAATTCCACCCAACACAACGTGCTTAATTCCTCATTCCTCATAACCTTGGGATGAAGTGTTATGTTGCTTGTTTACAGTATAGTCAGGCAACAAGCACGGTACATAAAAGGTGCTACATCCATGTCAAGAATTCCAGAGAGTTTTCTGCGCTCATTAGTAAGACTGTTCCAACTGTACATATCAAGAAGTTCATGGGGAGCAATGTCAAGCTACTCTGGTATAATATTTTTATGCACTACATTATTTTGAACCAACCCTGTGTACCTTTAAATGTAGTGTTTATACTTCCTGCCTTCCAAAGTTTGAGGATTTCATCATGCACTTGCAGTATTTCTCAGAAAAGAACACGTTCCCTTGTGGAAATTATTGGTTAACTTTCGCAAATTCAGGCCACCTGTTCATTGAAAAAGTGTTGTATCCGAGTACCTAGAATGGATTGCTCAAAGATTCTCTTTTAGAGAAGTACCAGCCCAGTGCCCAAAATACCAGAGAGTGGAAAGTCATGGTCTGGACGGGGGAGGGACTGTAGCATTCGTGGAGACAGCGTTTTCGCATGGCTGACATTAATGACAACCCAATGCTATGCACTCACTGAATGTTTTCATTTCAGAAGAGCATCAAAACCACTGCCTCCTTTCAAGTCGTCTTCTTTTACTGCAAAACCAGAAACCATGCCGACAGCGACTTTCAGTAATAACCTGTGTCCCAGCTGCAGGCTGTGTTGAACTCCTTGTCATATAATTTTCTCATTTGTGTGTAGGTAGTTGCAGCAAACAACTTAGTTTATTTCAGAGCATGACATCAGAAGGCATATTTTAACGCGGCAGTGATGGGTCATGAAATCAGAATTTCCACAGAGTCCACTTGAATTGAACAGTCGTGTTAAGGAGAATAAAACGGGAGACTCAGAGGTTCCTCCCAAAGTCATTTACATTATTAGGTAATGAGGCTGATTTTATTTTAACAAATGTCCTAGAAAGGATGCTCCCACATGAACATTGTCCCTTCAAAGTGGTCAACTGGGGAGGCCAAATGTATGTCAAAAACACTGCCGTGGCCAAAAATGAATCTGATTCCTTTTTCAGAACTGCTTTCAACTTCTTTAGCAAAGTTTTTATATTCGCCATAGTGGCCCTTGTTTCCCTGGAAAGGTAAATGTAATTTTTACTTTTTTTTTTCTAATTAGAGTTGATTTACAATGTTGTATAAATGTGATTTTTTTTTTCTTTTTAGGGTCGCACCCACCGCATATGGAAGTGCCCAGGCTAGGGGTCGGACCAGAGATGTAGCCGCCGGCCTACACCACAGCCACAGCAACGCCCGATCCAAGCTACGTCTGCAACCTACACCGCAGCTCACGGTAACACCAGATCTTTAACCCACTGAGGGAGGCCAGGGATCAAATCCATGTCCTCGTAGATACTGATGGGGTTTGTTATTGCTGAACCACGACGGGAACTCCTAAATGTGATTTTTAAAAGCAACCAATAGTTCATGTGATGGATCAAGAGAAGAAACCAAGCCAGACTGTTTTCCTTTAAAAAAAAAAAAAAAAAAGTAACTACAAAATGAAGAGTTGTCTTTCTCATCTCATCAGCACTGAGAGCAGTAGCAAAAGAAGTTCAAAGTAGTTTGTGGCAATGACAACATGACTACTTTGAAGAGCACTCCTCACTTGGGGTGGGGGCTGGTGCCAGTGATCTTGCTGGAAGAACATATTGGCCACTGATTTTCTTCTTCCAGAAAATTAATAACGGTAGATAATGGATGGCCACAACAGAAACAAAGGCCGGTCCAGGTCACCCTCTGCCACCACACAGGAGCACCTTCATGCGTACAGTGTGTGTCCAGGATCCAGATGACCTCACCCCGAACGTACATGTTTTTGGTCATGTCAGTGTTGCTCTTCCCCTGACCCACAAAACTATACAGCCAGCCTCGAGTGTGGGAAGCCAAAGGGAGGGGAAATGAAAGGGAAACTGCTGGCCCTGAGGACCACAGGATGGTGACTTCCAATGTCATAGCTGGTGATGATGCCAGGAGCATTCTGACTGCAGCCACCAGTTCAGAAATCACTAAGAGGAAGCAGAGTTTGGTCATAGGGCAGCTCAGTGCTTTTACGGCAGCCAGCACAGGGCTGTCTGGTTCCCAGCTGGGCAGACTTCACCCACTCAGGGTTCAAGAGAAGCACACCCTGGAGAGTTCAGTGGAAACGTGAGTTGTGGCATTGGAGTTTTCTCTATGAGAAGTCCCATGTTTTACCGTTTCACAGTTTGGTGTGGGGGTGGGGGGAGGTATAAAAATGGGTTCTGTTAAAGTTTCCTTTTTTAAGGTTTATAAAATGCTGCTAAAGAATATAGAGAACTGCCATCTATCTTCTCATCCCTTTGCCTTTCTCCCAGGATTGTTTTGTCTTCCTGCAGATGGAGAAAAATAGCCACACTGGAGTAAAATGAGAGGCCAGGAGAAACCACTCTTAGATCTGCACTGGTGATCTCAAACCCCCTGGCCCACTGGCCATTTATGCCCATCGCTAAAGTCTGTGACTGATTTCCCCCAGTGGAGCAATTGCTCTCTCAATAGACCTACCAAACATTAATTCAAGTAACAGTTAATATGAATTTAAATTCCTAGAATATTGGAGTTCCTGTCGTGGCGCAGTGGAAACAAATCCAACCCATGAAGTTGTGGGTTTGATCCCTGGCCTCGCTCAGTAGGTGAACGATCTGGTGTTGCCATGAACTGTGATGTAGGTCGAAGACGTGGCTCAGATCTGGTGTTGCTGTGGCTATGGCATAGGCCAACAGCTGTAACTCCTATTCGACCCCTAGCCTGGGAACCTGCATGTGCCATGGGTGTGGCTCTAAAAAGACAAAAGACAAAAAAAAAATTCTAGAATATTAAAATACATTGTTAGTTTAGGAATTCCTTAGTTGATTTTCAGCTTTCTCCCATTTTATCCTTTCTTCCTCCCCATCTCTCAGTTGTGGTTGAACAGAATGTTGACCTGGTAAAATCAAGAGGGATGGAGAAGCCACACAGCTAACTGTCGGGTTAGGAGAAGAGTGATGAAACATGGTATCCAGTGGGGCTGAGGGCTCCCCAGTCCTTTGACCCCCCCCCCCGCCCCCATCTGATTAGTCTGATCACCTCTTTCGAAGTTTGGTTTTCTCTAATTTAATCTCTTCCTTAAGGTCCCTTTAAGGAAAACCCTTGGAATGACCAAAGTCACACAGACCTTTTTAAATCTTTGTTCTCTCTGTGCCTGAGAACACCCTGCCTTATTGGTGACATTATGTTTTTGCAAAATGCCCTGAACTTTGGTATAGGTTCTCAAAGAATATTTGTAATTTATGGGGCCAAGAATAAATGCTTTGCAATGAATTGGTAATGCCTAAAAGTCAAAAAAGAAAGGAAGGGAGGAAAGAAAGAAAAATAGTAGATTCACTTTAAAATACACTGTACAAAATAAATAAATAAAATAGATTATACTGTCTAATTGGACAATGAAGTATGTCTGTTGAGCACCATTTAACTCAACAAACCAGAAGAGGGGAAAGGATTGCTCTTTCACAGATGAAGTAATTCACTCCCAAGAAACATTTTGAAATGAACTGATGTTTCCCCGGTAGAGTTACCTGCTTCGCTACTGACAAAGGCGAGTTTTATGGTAAAGTAATCAGTTCATCTTGTCTAACTGACAACTCAAAAAGCTGATTCCAAGAACAGGAAATTGGCTTCAGTAGAAATACTGTTTTTTCATTTTAAAGGGTGGGTATGGTTAAGGACCCAGTCAAGCTTCTTCTCATGACATATCTTAAAGGATGTTTTAAATGAAGAGTAATTTCTCATACATGCTAACCATCCTCCTGATTATTGGTGGGTGTGTTTGAAGTGTGCTTGTTGTTTTTTTTAAAACCAACAGACCAAGGTTATTCAGCTAAAAAAAAAAATTCTTTCCCATTCAGAATTCTTCTTTGAAAGTCTGCATAGTTTTTCAAATGGTTTTCTTCTAAGCCTTAATTTTTTGTTGAGCTTCATTTTTTGGAATTGCTTTCTGTGACTGCTTTGGGTCCCTTGGAATAACAGGAAAGGCAAAGTCAGGGCAGGTCACAGTGAGTAGTAAGGTTGAGTTTCCTGGAGCACTGGACTGATTCCAGCCACCCCTCTGGGCATTGGTTCCCCAGCATCTCACAGGAAGGCTCTTGTCTGCTAAGTACACTTTGGTGTTAAGACCAGACTTTGCCTCAGAAGCGACTTCTCTGTGTCCTAATGGTCCCTGATAGGACCTTGGGCTTGGTCCTTGACACTTAATGTCTTAGACAGTCAGAGCTGGGAACCATGTAGCTTGAAGTTCTAAACTGCTTCACTGATGGAGATGGTTTTGTTTTGAAAAACAAGTAACTATGGGAAAGAGATTTGCATTAGTGATGCTACCTGCCATGGACTTTGTCTCTGTGGATTTAAGGCAAAAGCAAACCCTATTCGTGGCCTTAGAAAAGAGAGAAAAATAAAAATAAAAACAGCCTAATTCTGTCCTAAAACACTCAACTGAAATTGTTTACCTTGAAAGGGAAAAAAAGTACTTTATTTCATATCCACACCATGTTAGCTTTTTGTTGCCCTGTTTCTGCTATATGGCAGGATGTGCACTGAAAAGAATTCTCTTTGGTTAATAGTACCAAACAATTTTTTAAACAAGGCCCAAAAAAGGAAGGAACAAGTGTGTAAAAACAGTGTTCTAGCTCCAGTGGATATTCTGCCAGAACTTTCACTCTGGACCTTAACAAGACATGCCCTTTTCTAAACCAAATGCAATGAAAATGGACACACTGGTTGCCAGATGGGCTTCTCTTCCACATTCTGTGACTACTTTTCCTGCCTAAATGACACTTGCTGGGTTTTGTCATTTAAAAAAAAAAAAAAATTGCCCTAACTGTTGGAGAAAAGGCAATCATCAAATCACAGTATAATATAGCAGGACAGGATCTGGAAGATTATCTAGTGCCACACCCCGGGTAAGAACAGAAAAAAGCTACAGTATTCCCTAAGGGGGAAGCTGAGCCCCAGAGAAAGATGGTCACAAAGTGTCACAGGTGTCTGGTAAATTTCACTTGTTAGTAGATAGTGTTAGAAGCCTCTGAACCCTTTCCCTCCTTCACCACACAGCTCTTGAAGCCTCGCTCCCACTTCCTCTGCTTACCACCTCTTCAAGATGCCACCCTTGCTGTGGGTAGCTGACTTAACACCTAGTGGTTTCTTTCCCTCATCTTTGTATATGCTTAGTGTTGCTTCTATTAGTCCTCTGCATGAGAAGTGAAGCTGCTGAAGCCCCAGTCTTCATCTGAAGAGAATGGAATGACCTACCCATCTTCATTCGTTTACTTGTTCCCTCAACTCCGGTAGCAGCGCTTGCCAAATGCTACTGTCCTTGAAAGGAAGATGATGATGATGATAGCTAACATTTTCCGAGCTCTTGCTCTAGGCATGTGCTGTGTACTAGGCATTATGTGCACTTGGTTGTCCTGTAATAAGGAGTTAGGAGTGATTTTAAAGGTGAGGAAAATACGGCACAGAGAGATTAAGAAAGCTGCCCAAGTTCACATAGCTAGTACGTGACAGGGCAAGGGTTCAATGCCTCTACGACTTACAAAGTGAGCCTTTCCACTTTACCTTTAAGGTTGTACTTTTTTTCTTCTCCTTTTAAAAAAGCATTCACTGCTATTGATGGGAATGTAAATGGGTACAACCACTATGCAGAATGGCGTGGAGGTTCCTTTAAAAAAACTAGAAATAGAGCTACCAAATGATCTCTTGAGGCAACTCTTGGGCATATATCTGGAGAAAACCATAATGCCGAAAGATATAGGAGTTCCCACCATGGCACAGTGGGAAGAGAATCCAACTGCAGAAGTTCCCATTGTGGCTCAGTGGTAACAAACCCGACTAGTATCCATGGGGACTCGGGTTTGATCCCTGGCCCCTCTCAGTGGGTTAAGGATCCAGCATTGCTGTGAGCTGTGGTATAGGTCACAGACACAGCTCAGATCTAGCATTGCTGTGGCTGTGATATAGTCCAGCACCTGCAGCTTCAATTCAGTCCCCCACCCAGTGCAGTGGGTTCAGGTATCCGGCATTGCCACAGCTGCAGCTCAGATCCAGTCCCTGGCCCAGGAACTTCCATCTGCCATGGGTGTGGCCATAAAAAGAGAAAAAAAAAAAAAAAAAGATACATGCAGCCCAGTTTTCATTACACCACTATTTACAATAGCCAAATCATGGAAGCAACCTAAATGTCCATCGACAGACAAATGGATGAAGAAGATGTATACATATATACAATGCAATAGTACTCAGCCATAAAAAATAATGAAATAATGCCATTTGCATCATCATGGATGGACCTAGAGATTATCATACAAAGTGAAGTAAGTCAGACAAAGAAAAATATCCTATAATATTGCTTATATATGGAATCTAAAAAAATGATAATGAACTAATTTATAAAATATAAACAGACTCGCAGACTTCAACAACAAACTTATGATTACCAAAGGGGAAACACTGGGGGGGGCGGGATAAATCAGGAGTTTGGGATTAACATATACACATTATTATATGTAAAGTAGATAACCAACAAGGACCTACTGTATAGCACAGGGAATGCTACTCACTGTTCTGTATTAAACTAAATGGAAAAGGAATCTGAAAAAGAATGGGTATATGTATAACTGAGTCACTTTGCTATATACCTGAAACTAGCACAATATTGTAAATCAGCTCTACTCCAATATAAATTAAAAATTAAATTAAAAAATTTTTTTAAAAACCTAAAAAGTGTTCACTGTCATCCTTTATTTGTATACAAATAAAGGGAAGCTAATGTAACAAGATGAGTTAGGCTAGTGGGTTCTGTGTACCCTCTTTGCATCCCTGGTGCCTCGTCTGCAGGTCCCAACAAGTGGTGGTGGGACTTACAGTCGGAGAGACCGGTGTGTGAGCATGTGTGTGTGTGCGCGTATGTTTGCCCATGTGTCATGATTTAAGATGGTAGCAGCCACTGGCATTAAAAAGGACCTGCTATTCTGAGCTCCGGCTGTGACAGTAAGATGTGTCTGCAGCAGCTGTTAGCAATCAGAGTGTGTTTCCATCTGATGTGAAATGTGCTGCCATCACTTGGGAAGTGGATTTCAAGCCCTCGCTGTCCTGAAGTACCAAAGTGTGTGAATGGTGTGCTTTTACTGCAAATTAGAAAGATTCACTTATGCCAATGATAGTGTCACACTCACTCAAGCGCTCTTAAGTGACAAAGGCACACACTGCCAAGTGCTGGCTAGCTGATAGGAGTACGTGCACGTATATCCTGTGTGTAGAATGTCATCTGAAATGTTTGTCTGCAGGCAAAAGAAGTGCTCCTTGGATGAGAGGAGCAGAAACTAAAAATAGAATAGGAAGGACAATGTTGTGAACCTAATTTTGCTGTCTTTTCATGGCTGTGGCTTTCTTTATCTCACTCTAATGCATGACTTACATAAAAAAAAAAGATAGTTTCGGAGTTCCCATCGTGGTTCAATGGTTAACAAACCCGACTAGTATCCATGAGGATACAGGTTCAATCCCGGGCCCTGATCAGTGGGTTAAGGATCCAGCTTTGCTGTGAGCTGTGGTATAGGTTGCAGACATAGCTTGATCTGGCGTTGCTGTGGTTGTGGTGTAGGCCGGCAGCGGTAGCTCCAATTAGACCCCTAGCCTGGGAACCTCCATATGCCGAGGGTGCAGCCCTAAAAAGACAAAAGACAAAAAAAATTGTTTCAAGGTAAACTCCCAAGATAGACATTGTCTTTTGTTGAGGAAAAAAAATGACATGTATCAGGTATTAAGGTCTGTGAACTGATGCTTAGATGTCAGACCTTCTTAAAATAAAGCTGACAATCTCCAAGCTTGGTACAGAGCATTCCTTCTCCTCCCATCTCACAACTACTTAATATCCCCAAGGCACTGCTGCCTTTTTCTGTATTTCCCTTTCCAATGAAGAAATAGCTACAAGCTCCGGCTTCCCATCCTCCCACCCTTGGGACTAGACATAGAAAACAACTTTGCTTCAGCTACTAGCCGTTATTGTTATCCATTCTCTAGTTGATGTTATATATTATAAATAAGAATGGAAACATTTCTTTCATAAGCCTTTAGATAGGGAGTCAGGAAAGACTCCTCCGGTTATTTGGTCATTCTTATGTCTGGCTAAATGGTTGCCTTAGAAAAGCATTATAAAAGAGATTAAAAAAAACAAAAACAAAAAACAGGAGTTCCCATCATGGCTCAGCAGAAACAAATCTCACTAGCATCCATGAGGATGCAGGTTCAATCCCTGGCCTTGCTCAGTGGGTTAAGGATCCAGCGTTGCCATGAGCTAGGGTGTAGGTTGCAGATGCAGCTCGGATCCTGAGTTGCTCCGGCTGGGGTGTAGGCCAACAGCTGTAGTTCTCATTCACCCCCTAGCCTGGGAACTTCCATATGCCATAGGTGCATCCCTAAAAAGAAAAAAAAAATTATAATTGACCTGCAGTCCAGAAATACGTCTGTGATGTATGTGAAGACTTAGAACTTGCCATATCTGTTATTTAGACATCATTGGCTAAGTCCTGGAAATTGGAGGTGGGGAACTTAGTAGAATTTTTCTTCTAGGAGTTGGTCTCTAATCCTTCAAAATCTTAGAGTCTTAAAATGATTAATATGACAACATCTATACTTCTGCTTCTGGCAAGTCTGAATAATTTGCTTGTGATTTTTAATAAAAACCAGACGCTTCCTTGGTCTCTTGCCTCTCCATTCTCCCTGCTCATTCTAGGGAGACTTCATGGAGTGAAAAACAGCATTAAGGTGGAGTGGAAATCTGGGCAGTGGGATAATCCATTTAATCATCCTTACCCACTAAAATGATCTAGGAACCAAGACATTTTTGATGTCACCAGTCTGTGGTTTTGTCTGTGTTGTCATTTTCGTCCTCAATGGCTTAATATAGATGAAAGCAAATGTATTTTCAAGGTTTACAATTATGAATTATTTCCAGTTTTTTACCGTGAATCCAAACAGTTTGGTTATGCGGTATTTCTTAAACAACATGGTCTAATAGTCAATGAACAGTAACTGATCTTCAAAAAAAAAAGCTAAAACAAAACTGCCTAAGCTAATGGCAAGAAACTATAGGTTCCTTTGCCTGGATTCTTGTTATTTTGACCCACTTCTCTACATCTTCAGCAGGTGATGACACCATTTAGAAGTCATAGAAATTGTGCAATTGGAATTAGCAATCAATAGCTAACTTTTTAGGCAGGAGACTTTGGCCCTTTAAAGAGAATTCTAAGGCAAATAGAATGTTTTGATTGATTTATTCAGTGAACTATGATGTTGTGTGCTAAGCATTGGGCCAGACTCAGAGGAAGCCATAGAACAAATAGATTTAAACAAATATCCTACTTGTTATAAGACCCATTTCTGTGTCAATGGATTTTTCTGTCTTTGGACCTGCAATTGAATCACCAGGTTTGTTTATTTTTGAGACATTATATGTGTATGTAAAATAAACTCTTGTAAATTAAAATACCTAGATCTTACAAGGGCTGTGACTGGAGGTATGCATAGGCAGATGTGAAGTTAAGAGGGCTGTAAAATGGAGTGCTTATCTCTCGGGCTTAGGTGTGAGAATTTTTGGGGTAATGGTGTAAAGTAAGGTTATTTCATCAAACAGCAGTCAGAGTAATTGTGATGTTTTTGGTAAAGCAGAAACTAGATAAGATCTCCAGATTTGGTTTAGTTTTAAAGATGTTCTTTTCTGTTGTTGTGAAAAACAGACTTTGAATGATGAAAGCAAAGAGCTGACCCCATTGCTCTCAACTGTGAGCAAAGGAAGACGTAACCTAAATGTGGCACCATTGCTCCTGTTAAGGGGAAAAAAGGAATTGGTATCTAGAGTGAGGTTGATCGCTAGAAAAGATTAGCTGCAGTTCTGTGATTCAGATGACATTTTTTTTTTTTTAGTCCAGTATTATCCAGAATTATATAAGGGACACATACCTATTGTTGGAAAAGAAGTTTTGAAGAAATTCCCTTGATTATAGTCTAACCACTTAGTAAGATAAAATGGGTTCTTTTTACCTGCTGGTATGAAAGGACCTCACCCACACTGAGAAACTCAAGAGGATTTTGATTTTCAAGGGCCTAGAAAATCTTCAAGAACTACCTATTGAAAAAAATGTAGTTAATGCTAGAATCTCAGAAGGACCTTATCCCAACAGAGAATGATTGGCTAGATGGCCAGCTATCTTTGTCTTAGTCCTTGATTTCACAGAACCCCGTGAATCCTCAACATCACGTAGGTTCCATTGTTCACAAAAGTGATGAAGAGATTAGACGGGGGTGGGGGGGGGAGATGGGGAAGGTGGTGAAAAGTGTTTGTATTGCTGATCTGAATGTCATCATCTTTTGGGGGTGAGAATTCATTCAGTATTTGACCTACTGAATAAGTAAAGTGGAGTGTTGGGAAGCAGCTTCTCTTGCTGTTCAGTTATTTAATTCAAGGTTTAATTGGTCACCAGGTAGTTGCCAAAAGAGGTAAGAGTCCATTGCCTTAAGTGGAGTTATTCTGTGCATTACTGTGTAGTAGGAGGATTCTAGAGAGAACTGGATCTAAAACTCAAAGCCATCCACTGTTCCTCTGTATGAAAAATCTGTTTTCTTTCTGATTTGACAGAATTTCCCCCTTCCGGGGGAAAAGCATTCATTTAGATTTGGCTTTAGCAAAGATACATATGCATCACGGAACAGGAGTCCGTTTCTCTGGAAAGCTTAATCTAGTAGGGATAGAAACACATTACAAAGGATTAATATTCAGTTCCCATTGTCAGAACTACCTTCATGTTCACAGAAAGTCACGTGAGAACATGTGCCCGTCTTTCTCATTCTTCAGAGATGTCCTGCACACACAGCCCAGCTTTCTCTGTATTCCTGGGGGGCATTCTAGCCCAGTGTTTTAACTCTTCTGCACCTGAGTATTACATGTATAAGGACTGAAGGAAATAGCCGAGTTTCAAAACTTCAGTTCTGTCAAATTTTAGATTTAGTTTGCACATGTGTGATCTCTTGACAGCTTGAGGTGTGTTTATGTGTATGTATTCGGCAAGTATGTACAACTCTTTTTATTTTAAAAAATGATTTTTGAAAAGCTGTTATGTTTTCAGCAGAAACCACCATCAAGTTAAAGATTTTAAGAAGTAGCTTTAAGTAGTATGTAAGGTCCAGGATTTTTTTTTTTTTTTTTGGATGGCTGTAATTTGATGGGGTCCTTTGAGTCAGACGTGAGCTTCATACCGAGGGTTAAGATGTCAGAGGGCAACATGTATATCTATTGTGTATAAAAAGTGGAACTCGTGCCATTTGCATTACAAGCCCTGGTGAAGGTTTAGCGCAGGGACTTTGCTTGTGACAGATATTACCGAGAAGTGACTTCTCCATCTCTGCCATCTTTTTGCATTTTTTCTCTCAAGCTGAGACTGAGGTAGTAACATCTGAACCCATTAGTCCCCCAGAAAGGCATGTGGGAAACCAACAATTTAAAAAAAAAAAAAAAAAAACTTTGAGTCTAGTTAGCAGATGAAAATTACAGTTCTGTGGATTTTTATTTATACTCTTTGTGGCAGAGCCTGTTGTGGGGAATGAGGGCACAGCGTTGTGGTCCTTGCCAAGAATGATATGCCAAGCTTCCTAAAGCTTTCCATTTACATAGGTCTTTTCATCTTCAAAGAGCTTTGTGAGCATTCATTTACTACCACCTGCCAGGGAAGTAGGAGTTATTCCCATTTTATAGATGGAGGAAGTGGAGGTGTAAGTGGCTTGCTTGAGGCCACCCAGGGAGTTGAGGGTCAGAGGGAAACATGGAAGGATTGCCAACTCCACTTCTTAACTGGGCCTGCCTCCAGCTCTTTCCCTCTCTTGTCATTTCCCCCTTGAAAACCCCAGATGGATGATAACATAAATCTCAAGGCATCCAGTAGCCCTCAGCAGGAAAGAGACTCCAAGTCTGTCTGTTTTTTGTTTTTTGTTTTTTTTTTTACCCTTTGGTGGCTGCCTCTGCAATTAAATCCTGAGAAATCTAGACATAAGGAAGAAGCCATTCATCCCGCCTGAGGTCCATTTTCAACATCTGTAGAATGGGACTAATGAGACCCATCTGCTGCTTCAGAGTTGTTGTGAACACCAACATCCAAACAAGCTAATGAAGACAAAAACTTTAAAAACTGTTACAGAGCTCTGCAAGTATGAAGCATTAGTATTCTTGCCAGGAAGGACCACAGGACTGCTCTACCCAAGGGGTAGTGTTTTTCTAATTAGGGGGATAATTGCTTTGGTGATGTTCAACTCAGATCAAGTACTGGTATGAAAGAATCCAATGTCAGTAGAAGAAAAGACTATACAAGGGAAACATACCAGTGTTACACTTAGTATATATTTAGTAGGCAAAATGGCGGAACAAGTTGATTATTAGACTGCGGAGTATGCAGCCGAACTCGGCCCTTGCCATCCAGGACAACTATTAAACATGCATGGGCTATGAAACAAATCCATGCTCTACCCCAAGCCTCAGGACCAGGATGACGGAATGTGCCAAACTGTTTGAAAGCCAACAGTCTGCCTTCCTCCCACGATGAAGATGCATGGAGAGCTCTCTGAAAACCCTGATGGTGGCCTGGCATCCCAGCTGCAGCCATGAACGGTCAGAGAGACAGAAAGGCTTCGTTACTCCAGGCTGTTACAGCCACTCACAGGCAGGTGAATTATAGCCCCTACTTTTGCCCCTTCATCTAAGCTCCATGGGGCAGGGGCCTTGGAGACCCTGGATCTAGAAGTGGCCAGGCCCAGAGGGGCCACCAAACTCGAGAAGCCAGGAGTTGCCCAAAGTCACTCCAGGGAAGCTTTCCCCCAGCCGGCTGTGACATGCAAGCCAGACTGCCATCCCGCAGCTGCAGAAGCCTTTAATACCCCAGCAGTTTTAAACAGGGGATAAAATAAAGTGACTAATCCATAAAGGACTCAAGCCATTTTGCTGAAAATAAAATCAAATGCCTTAGGGTTTTTCTTTTTAATCTTTATTGGTTTTTCTGCATACAAAAGTAATGCATGCTGGCTGTAAAAAATTCAAACATTAGAGAAATATGTAACATAGTGGGCGAGAAGTCCTCCGTATTCTCAGCCCTTTGCTGACAGATTGGTATAAAGATAGTTTTTTGTTTGTTTGTTTGTTTGCTTTAAGCAGCAGTTCTTAACAGTTTTTGCAAGACACACATAATCGCTAGGCATTCATATGTGTGACATACTGTCATGGGTGTACCCAAGGTCTGGCCATTTCCTCACAAACCAGCAGTAACCCCGCCTTGTTCAGTCCAATTCAAGAAAGTATATGGTTGTGCAAGCAAGCTAAAATGAAAGATATTACTGGAGTAAGCTTAGATCCATATTAGTTTATTTTTTATATGAACCAATAAGAAACTTTAATTTTTTTTTACTATTATTAATAGCAAATGCTTTATGACACATCCCACACTGATTGCAACACACTGCTGTGTTGTAGCAAACAGTTAAGTGCCAGCCTTGTAAAGGATTGCTGTGGTAGCTGGTATGAACTGCCTGTCATATTATTTGGAGGATAAGCCGCTTTTCTCTATCCCCACTTTGGAAAGAGCTTAAAGTCTGGAGAAAAGAATTTCATTTCGCTATAAGGCAAGACTTCTTATCAACAATAACAATAATAATAACTATGTTTTGAGTGCCAGCTGTTTCTAAGAATTGTATGCTGTGCACATATATAGAAGACATATATAAAATGATCATATGTGCTGTGTCATTTATGCATTGTATCATTGAATCTTCAAATATGAAACTGAGACTCAGAGAGGTAGGTTAAGGAATTTTCCCAGCCTTAAGAACTGTTAAACATTGGTGTTGGTCACCCTAAGGTCAAAAACTCTACTTGGAATTTTATAAAATTGAGAAGAATGGTCTGAGAAGGTTGGTGATTATTTCCAGTTATAAACTAGTCAGTTAACTCCCAGAAAGACATCTTGACATCAGTTCTGAGTGGTATTAAGTTTAACCAAATTACTTGTGAAATGTCCTTTGATCCTCAGCTAATGGTTTCCTACCAAGAGCAGTATGTTCCTGACACTTGTTATTGGAGCGATTGAACTCGGCTATGCGATATGATGAGAAAGGGTGGGAAAAATAAGCTTTTTAAGAAAAGGACAAAATATGTCCAGAATCCAGCCTTACCTCTTCTTATCCCTCTGACTTTGGGCAAGTTATTTAACCTTTCTGAGCCTCAGTTTTCTCATTTAAAAAAAAAATGTAGGTAATTGGAGTTTCCTGGTAGCTCAGCAGGTTAAGGACCTAGTGTTGTCATTGCTGTGGCTTGGATCACTGCTGTGGAGGGATTTCTATCCCTAGCCCAGGAATTTCTCCATCTCCTGGGTGTTGCCCCCCAAAAATGTAGACAATGATGATGATGATACCATGTACCTACTACGGTTGTTCAAGCAGCAAATTAGATAATGCCTGACACATTATAAGCCCAAATGTTAGATATTATTATTATTAATTATTATGCATTTAAATTATCATCAAGAGGTTGCTATTCAGAATGAAGTGATGGGCACAACTTTTGTACAATTATATTTTTTAATTCTTTGGAAGAATGGGCATTTTTCTCTGGACCAAGATATCTCCAGAAATAGGTTGTGAGGGATAAGTGAGGGGGTAAGAACGCCAGTGTCTTGTTACCTTTTATAATTAAAAGTAGACAGCAAACTTTTTTACAGAGGTGCAGCACTAAATGACAGCCCAGCCTAAGGACCGCTTGGCTAATTAGCACACCTGCATTCCAGGATTTCCTGCCGCCACTTGTCAGCTCCTTGAAACTGCAGAGATTTGCCTTTGCAGGTGTGGAGAGCCTGCTTGAGTTATTTAGGGTGCATGAGAGAGCAAATTATTTAGGCAATAGAGCTGAGAATGTGGGGAAATTAGAATTTTTCATAGCAAGATTGTTCGTTGTTAAGCGAATTCATGATTGTGTGTGTGCATCTTGCTTCAGATATTCTGCTACACAATAAACCTCTTTGCTGCAATGAATGTGGATATGAACTAATTTAATCAATATACTTGTGACAGTAGTGGTGTCTGACAGATTTCATCCCTTGAAATACTAGCTGAGTTAATGTCTGCAGTATATATATGGGCCAAGACTCATGATTTGTGTTGCAAGATAGTTTTGAAAAGACAACACTGCCTGTTAGAAAATGGAAAAGCCTGAGGGATGAAAAGCAAAGGGCAAGGGGATTCTTGTCCTTTTTCCTCTTATTGGTCTGCAAACTCAGATTTATGGAACTAAACTGCTTTCCTTTTGAAAAATTTGTAAGACATTGTGTTTTTTTTCTCCTTGGTACATTTGAATTCCACAAATTGACTAAAAGGCAGAGGGAGGTGGCTTTTGTGCATTGTTAGATTAAATGGAAGATTGACTAAGTGCCCTACTCTGATCTGCAAATGTTTACTTTCTGGAAAGATCAACACATGTGATCAGATCACTTTCAGAGAATTTGCTTTTTGGAGCAGGTGGATTTTAGCCATTTTCTAAAGAGCACTTGCAACTGAAATTGTCTTCCGAGATTAGAGAGCCACCCAGGAGGGTAGCCTGGTAGAATAGTTAAATCCAATGAATCAGAGTATCTGAACCTGACTTTGGAGAATCCTCCCATCACTTCACCATGTGAGTCCTAGGGAAGCTTGTTTTAACTAATTCAGAATCTTTGGCCAACATTGCCCATGGGAGCCAAGCTCATACACACTGGGAAGGCAGAGGTCTAGGCAGATGGTCCCTTGCTTGGAAATACAGGTCAGGGAGTTCCCATTGTGGCCCAGCAGGTTAAGAACCTGACGTAGTGTCCGTGAGGGATGCAGGTTCAATCCCTGGCCTCACTCAATGGGTTAAGGATCCTGCGTCGCTGCAAGCTCGGATCAGGTGTGCTGTGGCTGTGGCATAGCAACCCCTAGCCCAGGAACTTCCATATGCTGCAGGGGCAGCTGTAAAAGAGAAGGAGAGAAAGAAAAGAAAAAATACAGGCCAGTCTACAGTGAGTCCACTCCTGCTAAGCATCTTGTCCTCCATATGTCTTGTAAAATATGTCTCAGCTTAAGTGCCCTCCGGATCAGAGACCCTGGGAGCAGAAACAAGGTGAAGAGCAGGAATTTGGGAGCCTGACACAGGCCAGTAGTTGTATGCAACAGTGGCACCAAACTCTGGATTTATGGTGCAGTGATTTTCCCACCAGCGAGCCTCACCCTCGCCCCAGCCAGGCTAAGAGCTATTCCAGGGGTGGAAGTGCTGGGCCAGGATGGCAATCCCAGGCCCACCCCATCTTGAGCAGATCCCTCCATGCCAGACCTCCAATCACTTGCAAGATTACAGGAGCCATTCATGGGCATTTAGGTCACTGCCTTAAACATCATCATGTCACTTCTCATGGGTCATCTATTAAGAGTCCATGCAGAGTGAAGGACAACACACCATCATCCATTTGAGTTGCATATATACGGTTTTACTTGCTTTTCCCTGTCCGGCCTGCCCAGGGCTTTCCTATCTCGTCAAGGATAAATAGATAGGCTTTATCCCCCCATTATTAAGATGGAATGAAGATACCTCTTGAAAGGCCTGAGTTTAGTGCTAGCCTTGCTTTTAGTTTTGATGCTGACTGAAACTATAGAGCCTAACTCGTTTGTCTAAGTCTGATTTCTGTAATTGCAGCTTGAGGTGAGGCACAAACAAGTGGCTCGGTGTCTGTCTTCTTTATTTCTTATATTTTAATAGATGGTTCAAGTACTTCGTGTTGCCTAATTATTCTATTCCTTAGGGGTTGGAATAGGGAAGGATCGTTCTCCTTACAGACTAGTTAATTCCTACGGGGAAATCTAGGCAATAACTTTCAGCTGATATCGCCTTTCAGAATTTTTCTACTACCCCCTTGGCTTTTGTGAGTCTCTGAAAGTGTTGGGTACAACTACCTCTCTCTCAAGTCACAGGCACTCTGTGGCACAGAACTTAGCCTTGACCATGTATTTAAAATAATGGAGGAGCCCTAAGTGTGAAACACTGTTAGAGTTGAGATTTCGTCAAGAATTTTCCTTGAAGAAATCAAGCCAGGCTCTTAAGACATGGTAGGCTTGGAGATGACCATTCTTGGTAAACGTGATCTTACAATGTATTAAGTTGCATAACTCAGAATAGAGCTATTAGGCAGTATGCAAAGACACCATTATTAGGGTGTTAGAAGGCTTCAGGATTATGGCACATTTATTGGATGTGAGATCTTGAGCATCCTCTAACTCTGGACCATCAAACTTAGACTGTCACACTAAAAGGGACTGATAGGAAAAGGACTCCCCCTCTAGAATAGCCTGTACTCCCTGAAAGTCACTGTAGTACCTGTAGTAGTCTCCTTGAAAGGAAATGAGCAGATACACATGGTTTATGATGAGGTTAAATCCAATAATTTAATGTGGGCAACATTGCATCAAATCCAGAGTAAGTGGTTGTGGAAATTTTCCCAGGGGATGAGATTACACTGGAAGAAAGAGTGGGCTCTGTGTATACGTGCGTTACATAGTATAGCACATTCCTGGGACAAGTTGTTGCTTTGTGTAAGGAATGGCACTAGGTAGGGACTCTGAAAATGAAATACACTGAGGCACTTGCGACTGTGTTGTGTGTGTGACTTAGCAGATAATCCGACATGATATCCAGTAGTGAAAACTATGGAAAATAAATGTAGCATAAAGGAGCATTCCAGGTAAACTGGTGAGCATTGCCATCCTGTATATGTAGCTCAGTGTTGGTTCTTTATTTCACACATAAATTATTTTTAATAGGTGGTCCAAGTACTTTGCTTTGCCTAATTATTTTATTCCTTAGGTTATTTTTTAATCCTTAATTATGCTCTTTCCAACTCTGCTCAAGATGTAATGTGTTTGCTTAGAAATGTGCTTTGTCATATTTGAGAACTTGGTTATAATATATATTAATTATTTGGTTATTCTTCCAGCGTGAGACATCTTTAAGTAACCAGCTAGATAGCAACACACATACCGGGAAATCAATTTCTCATGTAAAGAATTCAGAAGCTACATAGTCTATTTGTCCTGATTCATCATTATTAAATTCAGAGAGGATATTAACTTTATGGTTGAAAGGTTTTGATTGTACACAAATGGACGAATTTTTAAAACATGGCAACTCCATTAATTAAAACAAGATGAGTAAGGAATTCTTACCATCATATGTAACTTATTAATATTTTGAGTTGAATCATTTCCTAAGATGTCTTGACTTTTTGGAGTCGATTTATCTCTGCCATCCGAGCTACAATGCTCAGCCAAGACAGATTTGTGACCTTTTAAAAATAATGATGGAAAATGAGATCGGAGGAAAGGTTTCAGTCTCTGCTTTGCTCTGAGGCCTAAACTGCGAACTCTCCAGTTCTTGAAGGCTTTGAAATGCTGATTCCAGTCTTCTTGTGGGTTCTTAAACACCTTCTCAAATGACCCATTTTAATAACCCGAAAGCTATTATATAACGAGCAGCCATAATTTAGTCCAGGGCTCTCGGGGCACCCTCACAGTTCAGCAATGAATAGTTAATGCAGTATAATGTTTAGCAGGTTATTAGTTTTCACTATACAAATGCTGATCAGGGAACGCTTTTATAAGGTGTTTAAAAGAAAATGTAATTAACTGGTTGCGTGCTTCTGTTGCAGCTCAAATTGAAATTATTCCATGCAAGATCTGTGGAGACAAATCATCAGGAATCCATTATGGTGTCATTACATGTGAAGGCTGCAAGGTAAGCCTTTTTAATTGTTGTTGTTGCTTCTATTAATGTTAGGTGGTATCCTTGTGATTTTTACTTTTTTACCTCTACCATGCCTGAAAATGCACCTCCTTGACATTTCGAGTGATGAGAAAAGACAGGACAGAGTAACTATTTGGGCATTTGTTACAATTAAGGAAGTTTTATATATATATATATATATATATATATATATATATATATATATATTTGTATGCCTCCCATCAAAATAACAGGAGGCTGGAGAAAATATTTGAGCGTGGCTTGCCTGTCACTTTCAATCCCAGAATTGATTGAATGGACGAAAAATCTCCTATCTTTTTTCAAAAAAAGGGATGACTCTGGACTTCTGTAATGTCCCTATTATAAGCTTGGTAAGAAGGCATTTCCAATAAGTTGAATGGGAGTGTGATTGAAAGCCTTACTGTTGGCCCACAGATGTTGACACATCTGGCCAAATGATGGCAAGGGTTTTAGAAAGAACTGAGTCCTGGCCCCATGGCCACCACTTGTCTTTATTGTTTTGGGCATGCCTTAATTTTTTAGTGACTCTGTTTCTTCATCTGTAAAGTGCTCTTCTTCCTACCTTTGAGAGCTGTTCTAAGCATAGAAATAAAAACTATAAATAGAAGTCCTTATAAACGGAAAAGTGCTATTTAAATCTAATAGTCTTATTGCCATTGTCACTATTTTAATTATTACTGACGCAGATCTCAGGACAACATACAGCACATATATCATGTGGAATGGGAACTAGAGATGTTTATCCTTATCATTCAAGACCCCCCAGACCTAGATTGCCTGTTATTCACATTTCAATTTATTAAGATTTAAATCCTCCTGCTTATATTGGAAGGGCCTTGAGAGAGCTCACAGGATAAAACAGTGCAAAATAAACAGGAGAGACGCTCTTTAGACATACTGGAGACCTCTGAGGCAGTTGACTGTCACTGAACCAGGCCTGAACTGGCCCTAAAGCATTTTGAGGGCAAAGCAAAAAATAAAATCCACAAATTTGGTTATCTTTCCTTTAGTGAAATGAGAAGATGCAATGTCATAAGATACAAAACCACTTTCAGACACAAATAACTACTGGGGACTTCAGAGAAAAGTGCCTCCTAATTTCCTTAAGTTTTTGTTTTACCGTTAATCATCATAACATTTGTCACTTTGTACGTCTACAGATGCTTCATTTCGATCCCATCTTAGGGAGGCTTAAGATTTCTGCACATCACCCGCCATACTTAATAATTCTTTTAAAAATCCACCTGCCTTTATGAGTTCCCACTGTGGTACAGTAGTTTAAGAATCCAACTGCAGCAGCTCAGGTTGCTTCAGAGCCACAGGTTCAGTCCCTGGCCAGGTGCAGTGGGTCAAAGGATCTGGAGTTGCTACAGTTGTGGCTCAGAATCAGTCCCTGGCCCAGGAACTTCCATATGGATTAGGCCATTAAAAACAAACAAACAAACAAAAAAACACCTGTCTTTAGGAATAGGGAGCTTGCTACTCAGAGGTGTTTTTTGAATTATTCTTCTCTATGATAACTCTCAAGACCTCAAGGCTCTGGATTAGCAAGGGAAAAAAATTATTACCTCAAATTTTCCTCGCTTCTAATTAATTAAAACTGAATAAAATAAGATCAACCATCTGGCTTATGTGACCCCAAGACATAAGGAAGAGAGTTATCTACCTGGGACGACTGTCACTCCATTGATTTTCAGAGTTAATTCGACTCATGTGGCTGGAAAGCTATCAGGCTTTACTCTCATTCACCCTGTGTTTGCACCGTCTTGTCCCTGGTAGAAGGTGGCCTGGCCTTTGTTGATGAAAGATATGTTGACAGCAGTGCTCCTCTGCCAGGAGTTCCAGGCAGACTTGATTTTTGTGCATTGCCTATCATCTAGGTGTTTTCTTAAATGGACAGGGTCCTAGGTATTAGCCACCAGGGTCCTGGGTGTAACTCCATGCTGCCCAGGAAACCAGTCCATCACTCTCTTGGCATCTCTCAGTAATAACACACGTAGTTTTTTGGGGTTTTTTTTTTTTCCTGTCCTTTTTTTTTTTTTTTCTTTTTTTTCTTTTTAGGCCCTCACCTGTGGCATATGGCGGTTCCCAGCCTAGGGGTCGAATCAGAGCCAAAGCTGCCAGCCACAGCCACAGCAATGCGGGATCCAACCTGCGATGCAGCTTGCAACAATGCCAGCTCCTTTAACCCACTAATAGAGGCTAGAAATCGAACCCGCATCCTCATAGATACTAGTCAGGTTCTTAACCTGCTGAGCCACAATGGGAACTCCGCATATGTAGTTTTCCATGGCAAATTGAAGTGAGTATCTAGGAAGGGTGTCCCGGGCAGAGACTAGAAGAGGATTGGCGCTACTTTAGGTAAAACCCCCCAACAATTCTGAAGATTAATTAACAACATGCTGTTCAGTAAAATTTGAATTGATTCTCTAAGTACACCTGTGTTTACAGAGGCAGAACAATGTGTTTTCTTTTTACACCAACATTTATTTATGACAAAATTAAAAGCCATAAGGAAACAGAGGGCAGCTATTATTCCACTGTTGTCCTTTTCCTAGTTTCTCTTCCAGATCTTTTTTTTTTATTAAAATAGAGTTGATTTACAATGTTTCTTCAATTTCTGCTGTACAGCAAAGTGACCCAGTCATACATATATATACATTTTTTTCATACTATCTTCTGTTATGTTCTAACCCAAGAGATTGGACATAGTTGTCTGTGCTGTACAGTAGGACCCAGTGCTCATCCATCTTAAATGCAATAGTTTGCATCTACCAACTCCACCCTCCCAGTCCATCCCACTCCCCCCACCCCACCCCCCGGCAGCAAACACAAGCCTGCTCTCCAAGTCTGTGATCTGTTTTTGTTTTGTCTTGTCTCAGTACCAAAGTGTTTTTCTGTTGTCTGGGGTTCTGTTCCTGTTCTATTGACATTACACAATGGAAATCACAAAAACAAACAATTAAAACTTAATTTTACTAGCAGGTTAGGTCTATGCCCAGCCTGAGACCTATACAGTGCTTTGTGTTTGTATTGGATGACTATAATTTTTTCTCTTCCTCATAGTTTCTGCTACAACTTACATTTTTTTTTTTTTGTCTGTAGTTGTGGGGAAGTCAAGAGACTGCTTTTTCCACTGATGTTAATGATTTATCATGTTCTAACCAGGTGAAGGTGGTTATAGCATGACAAATTGTAAATAATTTATCTCTGTGATAGTATCATTAGACTTAAGGAAATTTTCTAATTAGACATATGAATAGATATCTAATGAGAGGGGGAAAAAAAGGTGACTCAGTCGTTTTCTGAGCTAATCCCTTCGTGTGTTTTAAGTTGTATTTTAATATCAACAACCTGAAACCACAGGAAACCAGAGAACCTGTTTCATTGCTGCAATGATTCTCTTTTACCACGTACTGGTCCAGGTCAGCAATGCATGTGAACAGTAAAAATAGTAGAGGTTTTGGTAGTTTTTTTTCCAGTTCCTAGGTATTTCCACCTCGCCCTCTCCAAGTCCCTTTGTCCATGAGTAGAGAGACAGCAGAGCATCATGCTATATTCTGACTCTGGATCCAGACTGTCTGCATTTGAACCCCAGTTCTCCTGTTTACCAGCTTGAGCAACTACCCACCCTCTCAGGATAAAGTGAGGACAGTAATTGTAGTTACTTCATAGGGTTGTCACATTCATTTAGGTAAAGCACTTATGAGAGTGCCAGGCGCATAACAAGCACTCATTGAGTATTGGCTCTTGTTAATATCATTCCCAGGCGAACGCCTCAAGCCTGAGTTATGTGCTCTGTTTAGTTAGACATTAATTATGTCCAGGACATTTGTGAGTCCAGTCTTGATTATGTGACCATGTGTGATTTGTTATGTAGACTCTGCCGGTAAAAACAACAAAGATATCACACACACACCCCAGCCCCCACCCCCACCCCCGTGCACTGGAAACACTAGAAGGAATCCAAAGACATAGAAGACTCACTTCTTCCATTATGCAGCTCACAGTCTTTTTCTTTTTTCTTATTTTTACTTATTTTTTCAAAAAATATATTGGAAAATATTTTGTAAATAAATATGAATTTCTTCTTAACATTATCTTTTCATTTTTGATATCTAATATAGGTAATACATATAACATCTCCAGTATCGTATCAGGCAATATGGATGTAGGTACTGACAAACAGATAATTCATCTTGAAAACAACAGACAGGAGTTCCCGTTGTGGCTCAGCAGAAACAAATCTGACTAGCATCCATGAGGACGCAGGTTTGACCCCTGGCCTCACTCAGTGGGTTAAAGGATCCGGCATTGCCATGAGCTGTGGTGTAGGTCGAAGATAAGGTTTGGATCCCACGTTGCTGTGGCTGTGGTGTAGACCGGCAGCTATAGCTCCAATTCAGCCCCTAGCCTGGGAACCTCCATATGCCAAGGGTGCAGCCCTAAAAAGACAAAACAAAAAAACGTAAACTTATAGTATTGGTAAATACAGTACAGTACTCTCAATGTATTTTCTGTTCCTTATGATTGAATAATCTTTTCTCTGTCTTTCTTTATTGTGAGGATACAGTATGTAACACATACAACACAAAAAACAATGTTAATTACCTGTTGATGTTGTCAGTAAGACTTCTGGGGAGTTCCCATTTGTGGCTCAGTGGTAACAAACCCAACTAGTATCTATGAGGATGCAGGTTCAATCCCTAGCCTCGCTGAGTGGGTTAAAGATATGGTATTGCCATGAGCTGTAGATCGAAAATACTACTTGGATCCCTTGTTGCTGTGGCTGTGGTGTAGGCTGGCAGCTACAGCTCCGTGTGCCGCTGGTACAGGCCCAAAAAACAGAAAAAAACAAACAAACCAAACTTCTGGTCAGTAGTAGACTAAATAGTACTTAAACTTGGGGGAAAGTCATCGGCTCAATGCAGATTATTGGCTGCAAGGAGATCTGCAACTTCAAAGCCCCTCATTGTTCAAAGGTCAACTGCTGATACAATAAAAAGAAAATAAAGGAAAAAAAATTTCTCCTTGTGATAAAAACTCTTAAGATTTCCTCTCATAGTAACTTTTTTATATACCATACGACAGTGTTAGCTATAGAGATCATTCAACTATAACTTCTTATATAGTAATGTACGATTGAGTATTGATGTTAGTCAATTGATTTCTGATTACATTTAAGACTCTTCGCCTCTTGATAAGTCTAAGAATATAGTTCATTCATCTGTCAAATATTTATTCATCAGTCAATACATTTAAGTTATGCAAAGCCTCCTCTTCCACCCCCCAAAAAAAGGGAGAACTTGGCATAGTTTCTTTTCATTAACAAATATGCTATCTGAAATTAACTATAAAAAGTTTTTTCAAAGATATCCAGAATGCATGATTAGTACCTTCTTTTTCCTAAAAGACTTAAAGCATTTTCTGCAGCTTGTTATGTATTAGGTTAAGAAGATATATCCATAAATGTTCCTTGTAGGCCCAAATTGTTTTTAAAGAATTCTCATATTTTTATTTCAGTTGTAAAATATCACTAGCCTTGGATCAATTTTGTCCACTTTTCAGCATCGATACATTCATTGTCAGTATTTTTACCTTATTTTATAACCCTTAGCTGCAGTATTAGAGCTAGCCATTTAAAAAATGAAAATGAGACTTGGCTGTTATTATATCCTCTGACATCAGAGTTTCATTTCTGTTCTGTACAAGTGATAAGAAAAAAGTTTTTATTTAGAAAAATCTTCCAGATCTGTGATCAAATGCACAAGTAGTAGGATGTGTTAAACCCCAATTTGCATCAAGATGATTTGAATATTTGGGGATTTTATTTTATTTTATTTTTTTTTATTTATTTATTTATTTATTTATTTATTTATTTATTTATTTATTTATTTATTTTTGCTTAGTCTGTATCATTCCTCAGCTCATAGAAAATGCTGGGGGTGTGTAGAGAAGGTCTAAACTGGTGTTTGGCTCAGGGGAATGCCCCTCCTGCTTGCTTGGGAATCACTATTGCTGAATGTGTCTGCTTGGCTCAACTGAGGATGGCCAGTCACCATATGGCAGAGCAGACATTTCTGCTTACCAGCTCTGACACAGGGGTCAGTTTTAATCAGAGATCATTTGCACAGACAATTCTATGGGGAGGCCAGTCCTTATTACATGGGAAAGTCGTAGAGAAGGTCCCTGTTTCCATGATTTATTGCTGCCAGATGTATGAGTGTGAGGCTGTAGAGCTCACTTTCACCAATGAGGTTTCTTGTTCTTTTCTAAAGAACCAATTGCATTCTTCATTTGCTTCCTTCGGGACTATTATTCCTAGCCGCCGTCCCCCCCATTTTAATTTTATCGTTTCTTCTGCCTCTTCCTCTCCCTGATTTTAATCTATGCATGCCCTCTCTTTACCCCTCAATAAAATTAAGTTGCCAATTATCATCTTAACTTTACATACTTAACTTTCTGCCCATGCTTATCCAAAGATATTTCTTTTTCCTCACCCCCATACTTCTGAACATTCCAGCAGAAAGTTCCCAATATAAATGCGATCGAAACAAAGTTTATGCCTTTCTGTCTGAGTCTCAGCCTCAGAAATGGAATGAGAGGGATTCCCACTTCCATAGTCCCCGAAATCCTACCATTTCACTTGGATTGGAAAATACAATAATCTGGGCAGACATATGAGCATTCACAATAAATCATAGAGTTATGAATAAATCTTGGTTGTCAAAAGCAAATGTGTAGCCGTTCAAACGCGTCTGCCATTAGAATTCAGCAAGGCAGCTGTCAGCTGTTTTCTTGTAATTAAACAGCCAATGAGCAGCTAATTAAGACATATGTGTATACAGAAGTGGAAGTGGGTATGTTAATGAACTGTAGGAATCAATTCATTAAGTGAAAATTGTCAAAAGACCAAACATCAGATCAGCATTTCAGCCTGTGCCTCATTGGGAAGGAGCCCTGAGCAGGAGGGGAGCCCCTCAGAGCCAGACCCACCCCTTCCCAGCCACACCCACAGGTCCCCATCCTGCCAACACCCACTTGGGGGCAAAACTATTAATAACCCCAATAGGAAATGCCGTGTCTATTTCAAAGCTTTTTATTAAGGAGACATAAAATGTATAAACCGGGTATTCAATACCTTATAAAATGTTGTCTCTTTTACCTTGTGTCTGAAACATTAAATGGAACTTTGACTACACAACTTAAAAGCTGGGGGGGGGGGTGTTCACTTGTTTATTTTGTTGTTTATCTGTTTTTGTTTGGTCAGCCCCACATGTTTATCTGAATGCCTTTTGAATAGTATATTAAGAAGCCTCTGGCTTTTGGCTTAAAATGCACCCAAGGTTCAGGAATTCAAATTCTGGCTCCTCTCAGGAATTCCCACTGTGGCTCAGAGGAAATGAACCCAACTAGTATCCGTAAGGATGCAGGTTCCATCCCTGGCCTCACTCAGTGGGTTAAGGATCTGTGTTTGCCGAGAGCTGTGGTGTAGGTTGCAGATTCCCGCTCGGATCCAATGTTGCTTGTGGCTGTGGTGTAGGCCAGCAGCTGTAGCTTTAATTCAACTCCTAGCCTGGGAACTCCCATGTGCTGCAGGTGTGGCCTTAAAAAAAAAGAAAAGAAAAGAAAATTCTGGCTCCTCTCCTTACCTGCTTTATGACTTTGAACACATGGTTTAACATCTCTGAGTTTTCTCATTTGTAAACAAATATAAAAATACCCTCTTTGCAAGTTTGTTCTGAATTGCAAATAAATCATGTTTGTGAAGTATTCTGGTACAGAATAGGAGCTCAGCATATGATTATCACCAGTGTGGGGTTTTTTGTTTGTTTTATCACTGGCGTCATTTTTCTTCTGGTCATTCATTCCATAGGTGTTTGTTGACTGCTCCTACAAGTACTAAGTTAGCTACTGGAAACAAAGAAAGATAGCAGTCAGTGAGAGAGACAGATTAGTAATACAGCAAACTACACTATTGTATATGGAATGGATGATCAACAGGAACCTGCTAAGACAGGGAACTCTACTTAATATTCTACAATAACCTATACGGGAAAAGAATCTGAAAATAAAATGGATGTGTGCATATTTATAACTGAATCACTTTATTATTCAGCAGAAATTATCACAATATTATAAATTAACTATCCTTCAATAAAACTTCAAAACGTGGGAATTCCGGGAGTTCCCGTCGTGGCGCAGTGGTTAACGAATCCGACTAGGAACCATGAGGTTGCGGGTTCTGTCCCTGCCCTTGCTCAGTGGGTTAACGATCCGGCGTTGCCGTGAGCTGTGGTGTAGGTTGCAGACGCGGCTCGGATCCCGCGTTGCTGTGGCTCTGGCGTAGGCCAGTGGCTGCAGCTCCGATTGGACCCCTAGCCTGGGAACCTCCTTATGCCGCGGGAGCGGCCCAAGAAATAGCAACAACAACAACAACAAAAGACAAAAGACAAAAAAAAAAAGTGGGAATTCCGTTGTGGCACAGTGGGTTAAGTATTTGGCATTATCTCTGTAGCAGCCCGGGTCTCTGCAGTGACATGGGTTTGATCCTTGGCCTGGGAACTTCCACATGCTACTAACGCAGCCCCCCCCCCCCCAAAAAAACAGAAAGAAAAAAAAACTGTAAAACCAAACAAAATTTTATTACATTTAGAATGGATAAGCAGTGAAGTCCTGCTGTAGAGCCCATGACAGAATGAGAAAAAGAATGTACAGCAGAAATGGACAGAACATTGTAAATCAACTAAACTTTAATTTAAAATTTTAAAAGTTAATTACTTTTTTTAAAAGAAACCAAAAAAACACAGCAAGCTGCAGAGGGGATCCCAATAGGGATCTCTAGGTACAATGGAAGGAGCCCCTCACTGAGCCTCAGGAGGAGCAAGTTCAGAGAAAGTGAATCCTGAAGAGAAGAGAAGAGCTTCTAGGAAGGTGGGGTGGGGTGTCCTTTGAGGAATTGTAAACCCAGTCGTTGAGGTTTGTCCAGAGTGTGACGTTGGGAAGAGGACAGAATGTAGGAGAGAGAGATGCCTGGAGAGGTGGTCATAGCTGGTCGTCAGTAGGGAGCCCCTGAGGGCTAAGAAGCAGTGAAGTGACGTGATCAGGCTTATGTTTTAGAAAGAGATCTTCAGTGACTATGTGAAGATGGCTTGGAGGGAGTGAGGATAGAAGCCGGGAGCCGTGGGGAGGCTTTATAATAATCCATTCAGAAGATGGCCAATATGGGAACCTAAGAAAAGTGCAGTGAAGATAGAGAAAAGGAGATGGATTTGAGAAAGACCAGAGACAGCCTCATTTGGTGACGGGTTGGACGTGGGTGGGGTGGAGGCAGGGAAGTCCATGTTTCTGCCTTGAGGGACTGGGGTGAAGGTGGTGCCCTTGACAGAGCAAGAAATCTGGAGAAGAGGAGGCTGGGAAATCGTCAGTGGCACAGGATACGTTCTGTTTGGAATGGAGATAAATCCCTTTAGCTGAGGTTTCTGGAGAGTCTGTGTGTGTGTGTTGGTGATGGGGGTAACAGGGCTGTAGAAGGCCAAGCCACAACTTTGATACGTGCTTCCAGGCATGTGCTGTCAGTTTTTAACAACTGACTCTCTGGGAAGCAAAAAGTGTTAATATGTATGTATCAAACTAGTATGTTCACATGAGTATGTATGTAGATAACTTTAGTATATATTTCACAGATATAATTTCATGCAATTTACAAATAGTAAAATTGACAATATTCTAAACTCTGTATAGACTAATGATTCTCACTAAATGCACTCATTGATTTTTGCTGACCTCTTAAATCTATACCTGTGGTTGCAGTTGACAAAAGACTGCAGCACCAATGTGATTTTTCATTTATATTAATGAAAAAGAGGAAAGTGAAACAAGGAAAAATGTATTTTGAAACCACTCCTTGATCACTGATGATGTGAGCAATTTCTTTGCTGAATCAGAAAATAGTTTTTAAAAACTGCCAGAATGTTTCTTCACTTTTTTTGTGCTCTTTACCATGTCATGGCTACAAACGTGACATACTTTTTTAAGTCTCATGTTATTTTCTTCATCACTTTTTACATTTTTTTATTGAAATACAGTTGATTTACAATTTTATGTTTCAGGTGACAGCAGAGTGATTCAGTTATACATACACACACATATTCTTTTTTAGATTCTTTTCCATTATACGTTATTATAAGATAATTGAGTAGACTTCCTTGTGCTATACAGTATGTCCTTGTTGTAATCTATTTTGTATGCAATAGTGTGTATATGTTCATTCCAAACCCCTAATTTATCCTTATCACTTTTTAAATCTAGACAGTAAGCAGAGCAATAAGTCAAGCCCCAATTTGTAGTGCTTCACCAATTTCTATGGTGTAAATACTCTCACCACATGGTCAATTTCAAGCCTCGAAACATGACGTCTCACTGCATTGCGGGATAAAGAAGATGATAGAACACTGTTAATGCAGTGTGTCCACCATTCAGATATAATTGCTAACAATAACCTTAAGAACAGGGAGAATAGCAAAATGGTAATAAAAATTTAAGTTAATGTTTAATAATGGCTATGTCTAATGACTGGTTCATGGAATTCCTGAAATTTTAACATTTGGCCCTTGCAACCCAGTATGAGCCTTCTTCCACACATCACGCTCTCAGTCAAGTCCTGGGGGGCTCCAGTGATCAATGAAAAATTTCATAGTAGACAGCCAGATCATTGTTTTTTAATTAGACAATAGAATTTTCCAGAGAACAGAGGTAGAAATCAGAAATAAAACTCAGTGAAAGTCACTTCGAAAGACAGTGAAATAAGGGAGGAAACACTGGAGAGTTCTCTTTGAGGCAGAAGGTTGATGCATGTAAGGAAGTCAAGACTGTGTCACGTCAGTTTTGTTAGTCCAGCACTGCAGGAGAGATACTGACTTGAGAGGGCTCTGCACTTAAAATTAGGACCCTGGGGTTTGAGTCCCAGCACTGACATACAGCAGTGGGAGAGCCTTGAACAAGACACCATTCTCAGCTTCATTTGTGTTATCTGCAAAATCATAAAATGAGAGTGGATCTCTGGTTCTTAACAAGGGGAGGGCAGCAGAGTCTTTAGGAAGCTTTGTTAAAACATTTACCATACAAGATGACATTTCTTTTTGACTAACCCAAATGGCGCTTCATATTGTTCAAGCTAGTATGTGTGTCTGGGACTATACCCTCAAAGGTTCTGGTTCAGTAGATTTCAGATGTATTTTAGAAAACTCCATGGGTGATTCTGAGAACACCGTCACTTTAAGAACTACTGAATCTGATTATCTCTCAACTTCCTTTCATCTATAAAGGCCTGTTCATATTATACTAATTTACTATCTGCAATAACTGCATGTGAGTCTGCTGCCACTAGGTGGTGGTGGTGTGTCACTGTCACACCAAGTACTGTATCCTACCATGAAATTCATCATGGTGGGCCTCTGCTCCAGCCCACATTTATAATGGCACATTTCCATGTATTTTGACTTCCATAAAAAGTGAACTTTTAAGAAAGCCAAAGAAGTCATCATTAGCTCAGCTTTTAGAAATAGAACTCCCAAACTGTGTACTTAATATCTTTCCCAGCTGACTCACAGTTTCAGCACCTTCTCTCTTTATACATACCTCCTAAATCCTGTTCCAAAACACTAAGCACTTTCTTGTGCCGTCACTGCTTTGTGTGTGGCCTCAAGCTTCCCAGCCCTTCCATCTGGTGTCTCAGCTTACTGACTTCTCAGTGGGACCCTCTCCAGGATTGCTCCCTAGTCACTCAAGATCCTGCTTCTACTTGTAAGAACATACCTACCTTGAGGAAGGAAGGGAGCTACCATCTTTTTACCTTTCTTCCTGTACTTTCTTGCTGTTCTAATCTTTCTCCTCTTATGTGTTCATTAGCTTTAAATACTTTATCAGTTTAACTAAAGCTGAGGAATACTGAAATGAGTTGGGTTTTTTGGTTTTTTGTTTTTTTTTTAAGGGTGGTAAAGGAAGACCAAGCCCTCGTTCTGTCTGAAATGCAAAGTTTACTGTGTATCTGAGTCACCCAGGTTTACCCTCCCTCTCCTTTCACTGCTCTCACCTTATTACACCCACCTAACCCCGATCCCCCCCACCGCCAGTTTGGTATTTGCTAACTAGTCTTCAGTAAATGACACTGTCACCTTGGTCCAAATGAAAGGTCTCTTCTCTGGTTCTTAGCTCTGCCCCTCCCTGAACGTTCCATAGGCACTTGCTCAGCTAACTCAGTAAGGAATAAGTGCTGTTGTAAAGAGTAAAGTGTTTCTGTTTACTCACTTGCCTTCCCCAAACCTTTCAGAGTGGAGGCATCCAAAGATGTGTAGTCCTTTTTCAGACGTTAGCTCCAGCCTCAGTACCATTGCTCCAAGAGCATGTGGAAAGCCTCTTGGATTTGCCTTGCAATTGATGGCATAGTTTCTCAGACATCTTTAATGATAGGGACTATGTCCTTGAAGTCAGTTTGTTGTTATTATTGTTTTGTTTGTTTACTCAGTGAGCCAAAGTAATTTAGAAATAAGTAAGGTGAATAAAAGGGGACATCATTTTCCTGGTGAGAAATGAGTGAGAATCAAGAAATCATGAAACTGGTTTCCTTATGTAAATAATCCATATCAGGAGGTGGCTATGGAAGAGAAATCTGTAAAATGTCTGAGCAGTGGCAACTTGGCCAACTAAAGGGTCTAACTTGAAGGAAATTGCTTTAGAGCAATACATACCTTGTGTCGTGACTCTGCCTCCTTTAATGCTTGTCTTCTATGAGAACCCACAAATGGGAATCCTTTTGACACACAAAGGAAGCAGAAAAACAACAAAAGGGATAAAAGTGTGAGTTCCAGAATTAAACCACCTGAATTCAGATCCTAGCTTTACCCCATGCTGGGGGGTACTGAGAGGGGGGCCGGGAGGTTCTGAGAAAATGCTTCTCTAAGCCTCAGGTTCTGACCTAAAAACCAGAAAAATGATAGCATCTTCCTCATGTTGACCTTGTCCAAATTAAGTAATGGAATCCATATAAAGCACAGGGTGCCTAACAAATAATAAGCACTGTTTTAAGGTTTTCCGGGATTGGTTTTAATCAGGTATATGAGACACATAAGACACACAAATGACTGCCACGAAGGGAGAAGTTTGTTATAACACAGGTCTCCAGAAACAGAAGGAACAGCAATGCCAAGCAGGGGACCACAGTGGGAAGCCCCAGGGTCAGCCAGGAGGTGGGGAGAGTGAGGCAGAATTATGTGCAGAAGTGTTTATTGTGTTTTCCTGGAACTGGCGAGGCAGGGTACCCAGGTTGAGGATTGGCTAGTTTAAAAGGTTTTAGCGGGCTCTGGAGTCATGGGGCTGCCTCTAATTGTCTGATACCTGGTCCTGGAAGGATTAAGGAAGGAGAATAACGGCACAGAGTTCGAGAGCCTGATAGAGAAGACAGCTGGGTGTCTGGACTCTGGATTGGTTGGTCTGCATATAAAAGGTGTGCTCCCAGGCAGGCTGTTTGCTATTTCTAGGAATCAGGTAACCCTGGGAAATGTACTCTCTCCTGGGTCAGCAAGACCTCAAGATGTCAAAGTATTGAAAATACAGAACAGGAGCTCCCACTATGGCGTGACAGGATTGGCAACGTCTTCGGAGTGCAGGGATGCGGGTTCAATCCCCAGCCCAACACAGTGGGTTAAGGATTCGGCACTGCTGCAGCTGTGGCTTAGTTCAAGGCTGTGGCTTGGATCTGATCTGAACAAACAAACAAACAAACAGGATAAGAAAATACAACTAATACAAATGCTCATTAAGATCTCTCTCTCTCTCTCTGTCATACCACTATCATTATGCCCTCCTAGGGTTCCCTTGTAGCAGAACAAACTGGTAGTTTGTACATGGCATCTACATGACCATTCTGTAGTGAACTTTATTGGTGGTGGTTTGATGTTAACTTGAGTTTAATATGTGGAAACTAAAGAGTAGCCTTTCTGTCCTTTGATAATGACCCAAGCATTATTTAAGCACTATGTCTAGTCCTGGATTTCAACTTTTTTTAAGAAAGTGGAGAAGTTAGAGAGGAACCTAAGAAGAAATATTAAAGTACAAAAGGATGTAGAAAGAAAGGTGACAGATGCTGTGCTTTAGTCTATAGACGAGGTATTGGAAAAGGACTTGGCAGCCCACAAGTACTGGTTCCATTTAAAGAAAAGAGATCATGCAGACATTCTCCATAGTCAATGATTATAAAGCAAAATGGAACGGGCTAATTGTAAAGCAAGCAAAATTCAGCTTCAGCTCAAGGAAAAGCAAATAATTCCTGGTCCTAGACATTTGCAGTGATGACAGTGACAGCAAACACAGAAGGTTTGAATGGTGGCAGGGTCTCAAGAAAGAAATAAACACCTTTCAGATGTGACAGGGATTATGTGTCTCAGACTCAACTGAATACCCAGACAGGTGACCTCTTGATATCCCTTTCTAAGGATTCTCTGCCTCTGTTAGCACTTATATTTTCTTGAATTCTCTCTATTAAGCCCGAAAGAAAGCTTTACTTCCTCTCACTTTCTTGTCACAGAGAAAAAAAGAATCACATAAAACTCCATCCAAAAAAACCAAACCCCACAGCTTTAGTTATTTTGAGAAAAGAGAGACTGCCTTACAGAAGAGACCAGATTTGATATCAGGAAGATTTGAAGTACAACAGAGAGACAGTCTGATACCCTGAGGCTCCCCATGTTAGTTAGTGAGAAGCTTGCCAAAGAAAGGTTAAAGGTCAAAGGTGGAAGAGGGTAAAAGATCAGTGCACAGCCCAGCCATCCCAGGTTAGTTACCAAAGGCAAGGAACTGGGAACTGAGGTCCTATGCATCATGTCCCTCGACTTAATCTACAAAGTCCTCAGCTATCACAGCAGAAAGCAAATGTACTAAATAGTTCTTCCTGAGTAGTTCACATACCTTTCCACCTGCATTATTTTAGAAAAATCAGATAAACCGAAAGAAAATTGAGATCATTCATGACCCCACCAACCAGTGCCAACAGTTCTTTTCATTCGGGGGCATAATTTTCTAAAGTTTCTTGTACATTAAATATATAGATTTTCCCTCCAAAATTGGATATATTGTGTTTAGTCCTTTAGCCTTTTTTTTAAACTTAGCAGTATATTTTATCACCTTTTTATGTCAATCGCTGTACTGCTGAAATACCATTTTTAATGGTTGTTGGGTGTATAGCTATCCAATGTGACTCTTCTGTTCACTTATGTTGGACATTCAGCATCTTTCTAAATTTTTTATACCTTACATATAGTGCTCTGATGAACGTACATGTAGGTAAATCTTTGTACCATTCTTTTAACATTCCTTTAAAATATACCCCTTAGGAGTTCCCATTGTGGCTCAGCAGCAGTGAACCTGACTAGTATGCATGAGGACGCAGGTGCCATCCCTGGCCTCGCTCAGTGAGTTAAGGAACCAGAGTTGTCATGAGCTGTGGTGTAGGTCACAGACACAGCTCAGATCTGGCCATGCTATGGCTGTGGCATAGACTGGCTGCTATCGCTCCGATTGGACCCCTAGCCTGGAAACCTTCGTGTGCTACGGGTGCAGCCCTAAAAGGATATATATATATATATATATATATATATATATATATATATATATATGTATTCCTTAAAGGGTTATTATTGGTTCAATGGATAGGCATGCTTTTAAGGATTTTGATAGAACTGTTGGCCTCCAGAAAAATCTTCTGGTGAGAGAATATTCTTATCAGTTTACCCAGTACTCTGTCAGTTCTGCAGGATTTTACCTCAGCCCTCTCCACTAGTGTCCCCTTGCTTGCAGTCATCTATCTTTGCCACTAAAGGTTTGAAGACGATAAAATGCTTTTGTACCTGTCATGGTTCTGCTTCACAGAAATTTACTCTAGTTACCTTCTCTTTTTTTCAGAGGACATCCCTAGTTTGCAAAAATACTGAAGATAATTCAGTCATCAAAAGATAACCAGAAACAACTCTCTTCCATATGTTTGGAAATTAAGATATGTGCTTCTAAATAAAAGAAGTTATGGATTAAAGAATAAATCTATGGAAAATTAGAGCATGGTTTAAATTGAATAACTATGAAAATACTACATTAACAAAACTTGTGGGTTGCTACTTAAATGTAACTAAAAGGAAATCTTACAGTTTTAAGAAAAGAATAACCAGTGAAAATTAATGAGCTAGTAAAAATCCAGCTCAAGAAGTTAGCAAAAATAGAGTTCTCTTGTGGTGCAGCCAATTAAGGATCTGGTGTTATCACTGCAGCAGCTTGGGTTGCTGCTGTGACTCGGGTTCAGTCCCTGGCCTGGGAACTTTCACATGCCATAGAAGCAACCAAAAGAAAAAAAAAAGTTAGCAAAAATGAATGAATTGTGAGTTCCAATCATGGAGCAGCAGAAACGAATCCAACTAGGAACCATGAGGTTGTGGATTCATCCCTGGCCTCGCTCAGTGGGTTGAGGTTCCGGTATTGCCGTGAGCTGTGGTGTAGGTCATAGACATGGCTTGGATCTCGTGTTGCTGTGGCTGTGATATAGGCCTGCAGCTGTAGCTCCAATTGGACCCATAGCCTGGGAACCTCCATATGCCACAGGTGAGGCCCTAAAAACCAAAAAAAAAAAAAAAAGAATGAGTTAATGAATGTGAATGAATAAATGAAATCCTTGAGATCAGTACTCCTATAAAGCATTTTAGTACACCTCCTCATTTCCAAAGCATTGTTTAGCAAATAAGTGGAACCTGATGAACATCAAATTTGATTTGTTAAATCTTAAAGGCCATGAGTCTAAACACATGATATTTCCAAACTGTCAAAGGTTGAGTCTTCCTGGTCTGATTGATCTGCCAAGATAATTCATCCAAGGTTACTTAACTTTTGGGGTAGTTGATTATGACATAGAGAATGCAGGACCCTAAAGCATGGTGGATTTGTGTGGCCTAGTTGAGATTACCACAGTGTACCAGGATTGCAGCCTCCTGGGTTTTAGAGTAAGACTGCATTTTCTTATCTCTGAACATCCCAGAGAAGTGTTTTCTGTTTATTCTATTAAACAAACAAACAAACAAAAATGTTCTGGGAGTTCCTGTTGTGGCTCAGCTGAAACGAATCTGACTAGCATCCATGAGGACATTAGTTCAATCCCTGACCTCGCTCAGTGGATTAAGGATCCAGCGTTGCCATGAGCTGTGCTCTAGGTCAGCAGGCTTGGATCTGATGTTGCTGTGGCTGCAGTATAGGCCATCAGCTACAGCTCCAATTTGACCCCTAGCCTGGGAACCTCCATATGCCTCCAGTCCGACCCTAAAAAGCAAAAAAAAGCAAAAACAAAAAACAAGAAAAAATGTTTTGGAAATAAAGGTTGAAAATAAGTGCCTTTGCACCATTTCATTAAGCACATCCTTTTGATCATCCGAAGCCAAGACCATGCCTGATCCTGTGCCTTCTACATAGGCCACCATTTTTTGGAGTTAAAGAAAGTTTTGCATGTGTAAGGGACAGAGGATGAGGCTCTGGGGATCAATTTTACTCAAGGAAAAAGAAGTGACTTTAATTTCGTTAATGACCTCCTGGTTGATTGTGCTGCAAGTTTAATTCTCCATTAAATATTAATGCCGCTTGGTGCTTAGTTTACTGCCTTTAGTATCCTTCTATGCAAACTGACACTAACCTGTTTTATATTTCATAACTGAATCACAGGGCTTTTTCAGGAGAAGTCAGCAAAGCAATGCCACCTACTCCTGTCCTCGTCAGAAGAACTGCTTGATTGATCGAACCAGTAGAAACCGCTGCCAACACTGTCGATTACAGAAATGCCTTGCCGTGGGGATGTCTCGAGATGGTGAGCGCCCACTGCCCACATTGTACAGTAGCATGGGGTTGTGAAAGTGCTTTCTGAAGCCTAGACCCAGATCTGCCAGAACAGGTCCCCGTGTCCCTCATCCCCACCCCTCCTTCCAAACCTCTCTTCTCTGGTGGCTTTGTGGGTGTCAGTTACTTCCTCCTCTGTAAACCATCCATCAGCTCCCTGGCTGATGGGGGCCAGTGAGGAGGAGAAATGTCTGTGTGGTCAGAACACCTTCAGCTTTTTGGCGTTTAGGACATTACACATGGATGAACTGATTGAAGGTATCACTTGAGGGTCTTTAATAAGTATACCTTCTAGAAGCATTTCCCCCCTACAGGAAACCCAACCCAGAGCTAATTGTTACATGCTTTACACTAGTAAGCTTATTGGCAGTTGAGATGAATTAGCTTTTATGCTAACTGGATCCAACGTCAAATATTTGTACCTGCAGTATGTGTGAAAACAGTGCAAAACATATCTCGGTGACAAATGTTCTTTTCATTAAAAGAAGCTATTTTAAGAAATAGAGACCATCTACTATTCATTTGCAAAACAATTCGAGATCTTTCTGGAAAACAGTCTTCAGGGTACTGAATAATCAACACCAGATTTCAAGAAAATTATTCTTCTATAAGGAAACTGGGCAGATATTGCAGTGGATAATAATATTCACTTTTAAGGACTTTTCCAAATATACTGGCTAGCAGGCTCTCTTGAGAGATCCCTTTGAGGGAAATGTCTCTTCCAGCGGAGTTTAAGCCTGTGGAAAATAATTACAGAATGCTGGGCAGGCATTCTGCAAGTCTGCTTTCCCCATAATCAAATGTTCTTGGGGCCTTGTGGATCCACCCAGGCAACAAGATATGCACAGGGTGACCTCTTAGAATGTGTAGAAATGAGTCAAGTTTTTGATATTGGAGGATGCAAGTCACAGAATCTGCACTGTATTCTCATTCTCAGAAATTCCTGTGATATGCAACTCTGCAGATTTCATCTTCCAATGGCACTAAACTGACAAAATTGGGTATATCTCTATGAATCTGTAAGTTAAAAGTCACACATTATGTGTGTATTTCATGACCTGATCCCTTCATTTTCCTTAGAGGCTAGTATGATTTCTGTTGTTAATGTTAAGAAAAGAATTAAAACACAGTTCAGAGTCATAGCAGAACAAGTGTAATACCTATCGATTAATCAGGTATTAATTGATCCCCTAGGGAGTTCTAGAATATTCTTTTCAAAAAAATAAATAAAGTACCTTCAGTCTGCCTAGTGAAGATTTTGCATGTAAATGACAGCACCTGTCCTTAAGGGCTTAGAGTGAATTGGTGGCTTATACAATTCTAGGCCTGAAACTTAGAGCCCACATCAGCATAAGTGCTGTCTAACGAGCCCCACCCAAGTTTGTCACCTGAGTCGTGGAAACTGGAGATTGACCAGAATCCAGCTCTCACTTGTTTTCTCTTGTGCAAAAGGAAAGCACAACCTCTTTGGCAGGAAAGAATCCACCAGTTGGCCTGGATGGTGGGTCCTGATTCCCAGTTTCACGTCCATCCATCCTGCCTCCTTCCCTAAGACTCGTGCAATTATGATGGTGGTCAAATAGATGAATTCTTCCACCCAGTCAGGTGTAAATTTAACCATAGTCAATTAGGAATCTAAGTCCCTCCAGCAGAGGCTTTATCTGCATATACAGAGTCAGGCTGAGAAATAAATGCGTTAGTGGGGAGTTCGGACCAAGAAGTCATAGGATTTTTTTCCCCCCAATTACATAGGTGTTTCAGGAGAAATCGTTTGGGATTCTGAATTAACTGGAAAGTCACTCCAGCTATTGGTCCGCTTTAAATATGGGGACATCACAAGGAGAAGGGCTGCAAACACAGATTCTCCCAGCAGGGATCTTCCAGTGTCTGCCCTTTCCAAAATTCTGATATTCTTTTCACTTGGGGCTAAACAAGTATACCAAAAACCATCCTTAAAGAGGGGTCCAAGGGTTTCACAGAGACCTGAGGCATGGCCCGGGAGTGGGGTGGGGGAGACTCAGAGATGTAACTCAGAGAATTGCAAACACTTCATCCAGTCAGTTAAACTTTTTCAAGGAAGCCCCAGATTTGGTTGTTCGATCAGAAAGAAACTCATGCCACTGTACGGATTAGTGAAATTAATGCAAGATGAGGTTTGACTGCTTGTGACTCATTGTACCTCCATGAGTCTCTGCATCCCTGTGCACTGATCTGAACACCGTGAAGAGACAGAGGAGGTGGTCTAGGCCAGCTGCCTAGGTAGAGGGGGAATGAGCCCATTAAGTCTCATTTCAGTGGCTCCCACTGAGCGCAGGGTCATGTGACAGCACCAAGACCGTGGTCATTGCTCTGGGTTTCGTCTATCAGCCTTGGGTCTGTTTCTGAAATAGCCTCACTGGGCTGTGTCTTTGCTGTTTGGGATGTGGCATGAGCCTGTGTGGGGCAGGACTGTTTTCACCCCTGGACCGTATCCTTGTTTTGCGGCCCTTTGGTTTTGGATTGAGAGTGTCTGAGATTTCAAAGGAACTCCTAAAGCATGGCAGAGAGGAGAATGGAGAAAAGCGTATTGTATATGGTGTGGTGTGGCTTTTTTCTTCCAGCTGTAAAGTTTGGCCGCATGTCGAAAAAGCAGAGAGACAGCTTGTATGCAGAAGTACAGAAACACCGAATGCAGCAGCAGCAGCGCGACCACCAACAGCAGCCTGGAGAGGCTGAGCCGCTGACTCCCACCTACAACATCTCGGCCAATGGGCTGACGGAACTTCACGACGACCTCAGCAACTACATTGACGGCCACACCCCTGAGGGCAGCAAGGCAGACTCTGCCGTCAGCAGCTTCTACCTGGACATACAGCCTTCCCCGGACCAGTCAGGTCTTGATATCAATGGAATCAAACCAGAACCAATATGTGACTACACACCAGCATCAGGCTTCTTTCCCTACTGCTCTTTCACCAATGGAGAGACTTCCCCAACTGTGTCCATGGCAGAATTAGGTAACGGCTTCCATGTTTCCATTGGGATGTACTCCTTGTGCCCATCAGAGTAAATGGGATATGTTTGACTTTCCGCTAAGGAGTTATGTTATTAAAATAATGCATCTAGGAGTTCCTGTCGTGGTGCAGCAGAAATGAATCTCACTAGGAACCATGAGGTTGCAGGTTTGATCCCTGGCCTTGCTCAGTGGGTCAAGGATCTGGTGTTGCCGTGAGCTGTGGTGTAGGTCACAGACATGGCTTGGATCCATCGTTGCTGTGGCTGTGTTTGTAGGCCAGCAGCTGTAGCTCTGATTCAACCCCTAGCCTGGAAACCTCCATATGCAGTGGGTGTGGCCCTAAAAAGCAAAAAATAAAATAAAATGAAATAAAAAAGTATCTAAAAAATAAATAAATACCATAAAATGATGCATCTAGCAGGACAATTCAGCTTTACCATTTGGACCACTTCATAATTCCAGCCTGGCCCCTTGTTCTTTGCCTGTCCGCTGTTTCCCATTGTATATCCAAGAAGTTCATTGACCTCTCAGCGTCAAAGCTGGGACAAGATGAACTTAAAGCCATCTTTAAATTCCACCAAAAAATGTCTAAGCTCAGGGAATGGCCCCATTAACTTCACCTCTTTAAGTTATATTCTAGGTATTGCTTTATATACCAAAAGTCATGGAATGGCAACCCACAGACTCAAGCTGGTCCAAAGACATATTTCTCTGAGCTTTACAATTTTTGAATTGGCTGCTAAAGTACAGAGCTTTACAATTTTTGAATTGGTTGCTAAAGTTTTAAACCTGGACGCCTCCACCAGAAAGTTCAGATGTTCAGTTTCTTGTGGGAGGAAAGAAGAATGATCTGTTTACACTGGAGCAGTATTTGTGAATGGCAGCAACCAGCTGGTACCAGTTAGGTCCTAACCCTTTTAAATGAACCCATCCCGCTGTCCCCATTTAGATCACTCCTCAGGCCCTGTTAGCATCTACATTTTTCAACTCTGATGTGTTCCCTAAACTTTCAAGGAAAGTTGGCTTATTTGCCAAAATGTTTTCGTGATGGATATTAATGATGAAACAGATGTATGTCATGGAAGATCCACCTTGCCCCCCAAAACAAAACAAAACAAAACCCAACAACCCTGTCATTTCCTTATTCCTGTGACATTGGTGCTTCTCTGGAGGTGTGACCTAGAAATGTTAACACAGACAATGGAAAACTTTTCATTTCAAGGAAGTCGTGTTAACATCCTCTGTTATATTTAATCGATTTTTAAGTGCAGCACTATTATTAGAGAAACTTTGATAAGGACCTTGGCTGTTTGAGAATTTGATCTGCTCCTCCCCATGATTCCTCATACAAGGTTATACTCCTTTGGGATATTTCAATTAGTTGCTGTGAAGATGACTAAGTTAAGACGAGGAGAGAATGGAGACTTCAGATGGAAAAGAACCAGCAGGTTCTGACTTGAGCACAGACACCCTTAGTTCACAGAGAGAACAGTTGTGTTCTTTAGATGGTTTCTCCACCTCTGTACCCCATAAAACATTTTTAAGTGAAATTTATATTTCCAGTAAAATCTTTCTCCAAATAGAACAAATTGAATGTTCTTTACGGTTTTTACACAAGCACCTCTTTATGGGTCTAAATTTAAATCCTCAAGAGCAGGGACATTTTAAGCCTGGTCTTTAACCACTGAACAGCATTAAAGGTGTATCACAGCTCTTTTGATTAACAGAGAAACCTCTGAACTAGAAGCCAAGCTGAGCAGAGGTGGGTTTGATTTTTTTTTTTTTTTCTTGAACTAGAACAAAAACCTTCCGTTTTGGTCGTGAAATCTTGGTTGGCTAAGCCTTAAGCAGGGCTGTAATGAAAGTAAAATTTTCAGAAATGAATAAGGATATGATTGAAAGTTGACAGGCACTTGTGAAAAATGACCTGGCTCACTTTAGGCTTGCTTCTACTTTATCATAACTACTAGTGAATCTGCCTGTTTGCTTGTCATATGTTCAACCCAAAATAAACCCACACTGCTTGACCTAAGTGTGGCCCTTGAACATGGCACTTGGGCTGAATGTGTGCTGATTCCTGAGTGGAGCCAGAAATGGCTCAGCTTCTCCTTTCCCAACAAACCTGTCAACTCCTGGAGGGGTTTGGGGCCCTGTGCCCATGTCTATTCTACATGTTCTCTTCAATTAGGGATTTTTCACATGTATTATGGCATTTTCCAGGATGAATAAAATTAACTGTTACTAAGATTTGTCCCAAACCCAAAACTAAAGAAGAATTTATCTGAAAAGGATGTAACAGGACTCTAATTTTCTGTCCCTTTTGCACGTGGAGGATAGTTTGAGGAGCTAAGAGTAGCATCAAAGTGACCAAAGGCTTTGCTGCTGCTTCTCCAAAGTCTTTACTTCCCTGAAATTCCTCTGGGGCTTAAGTTCTGCTCTTTCTTTAATTTGACTTCATTTTAGGCTAAATTTTGTCATCTGATTTGAAACAAATGAAACCATTTGTGTAATTGGAAAATAAATTGTGAGTTAACATAGCCTAAGCCCAATTAATTCTGTCTTTCAATAATAGCATCTACAATCCATTACTTTTAGTGGAAATATATCCGCATTCCTGGCTATGAAATTTTGCCCTTGTTATACACTTAGCACCCAAATTATACATTCCAGATAAACTATCTAGGTTTATTTTTTTTAAGCGCTAATTGCACCTATGACTATAATCAGTAATTAAAGCCTTATGCATGAGAGACAGCTGATGTACTGGGCAAAGCATGAGACAAGAAGTCAGTTTACATGGGTTGTGGTTGTAGCTTTGCTGTAGGTTATACAGCCTAGTATAAGTCCTGTTATCCCTGCAAGCTGCAATCTCCCTACCTATGGAATATAAAGATTAAGAGCACATGGAGTTCCCTTGTGGCACAGCAGGTTAGGGGTCCAGTTTTGCTACTACTGTGGCACGGGTTCAATCCCTGTCCAGAGAACTTCGGCATGCCAAGGTCATAGCCAAAAAGAAAAAAAGAAAAAGAAAGATTAAGAGCAAGATTCTGGAACCAAATTGTGTGTATTTGAATCACTGGCCACATGCCAGCTATGAGACTTTGGGAAGTCACTTAACCTCACTGTGGCTTGCTTTTTTCATCTGTAAAATGGAGATAATACTAGTGTCTTCCCCTAGAGTTGTTGTGAAGATTAAGGAAAAAAATTATGTATATAAACAATATTTATGTGTGTGTGTATATCATCATCATTAATTATCTGCAAAGTGAGGAGAGTTTGGACTAGATAACTAAAGTTTCATCCCCTATGAAAATCTGTAACTAACGCAGAAGTCAGGATTTTCCATCTGAAGTATCTAGACCTGGCTGTACTGATGAAGCAATCGTGGTTGAGGAGATAAACTTATTTACTTTACAGCATGAGTTATCCACAGAGCTCAGTCCAGAAACCAAGTCTCCTCACTCCTCATCCTAAGGTATTGAACTATTCCAGACTTTATCTGAGAGCTTTTATTCATTCTGAGTATATTCTCCTTTGCTGAAATGGAGATTTTTTAAAAAATAGCAGAATGTCTAAAATCTTATACTCGCCAAGTGTGATTTAGAAGCAAAGGCAGCTGGTGGGAATGCAGCCACTGCCCTCTACTGGTGGGTCATTGTACATTGCATCATTTGTTGCTGCTTCTGAAAGCTGGACTTCAATAGCTAGGGATGGGTGGGAACAATTTTTAGGGTGAAGAGAAACAAGATACTGACCTTATTAATCAGAAAAAAATCATGATCTTGGAGAGAATACTGGTAGCTTCTTCCCATTCTTCCCCTTCTAGGAGTCTCCTAGGTTCCCTGTGCAAACTTCACCTTCATTGTTTTTTTTCATACCTGCAAAAACTGGTTTACTATTGACATATTTATTTTCTTGCTTCTGATTCCCCATTGTTCTTGTCTTTCCTCTTCACACACATCATTAGTTCTAAGGTATATAATTTACTGGCTTCTTCCTCTTTCTCTCTCAGATTCTCTGTCTCTTCCTTTAAAATTTTTTTGTTTATGTTTTATTTTTTATGATATTTACTTCTGTTGTTTTCATGTCTGTGTGTTGCTGAGTAGGGATGTTAAGGTTTATTGCGTTTCATTGTCTCTAAGGAGAGTCTAGTTTCGAGCTTCAGTTAGGTGAACCTGCTCTGTCTTCACACAAATAAATCTGGTTCTGTCTGACAAAGGCAGTAACAAATTTCCAAATAAAAAGGCACTCTTAGAGCTCCCGTTGTGGCACAACAGAAACGAATCTGACTAGTATCCATGAGGACTTGGGTTCAATCCCTGGCCTCACTCAGTGGGTTAAGGATCCGGTGTTGCTGTGAGCTGTAATGTAGGTCACAGATGTGGCTTGGATCTGGCGTTGCTCTGACTGTGTTGTAGGCTGGCAGCTATAGCTCTGATTCAACCCCTAGCCTGGGAACTTCCATATGCCATGGGGGCAGCCCTAAAAAGCAAAAAAAAAAAAAAAAGACAGGCACTCTTACTAGTGTTGCTAAGTTTGCATTCAGCCCTTGTTTTAAATGACTTTGCTATGATGTATTCAAGACCCTGGGAGGGGGGTCACTTTGGGGTATGATTTTGGATTCTCATAATTTATCAATTCTTTTTTTTATTTTAAAATTGTTAACAAATGGTTGGTTTTAATTTTTTGTTAGAATATGGTTTATTTACAGTGTTGTGTCAATTTCTGCTGTACAGCATAGTGACCCAGTCATACATATATACATTCATATATGTCATACATCTATGTCATATATCTTCCATCATGTTCCACTCTGAGAGATTGGACATAGTTCCCCTGGGCTGTACAGTAGGACCCCACTGCTTATCCATTCTTTTGAGTGTGTGTGTGTGTGTGTGTTTTTAGGGCCGTACTCGCAGCATATGGAGGTTCCCAGGCTAGAGGTCTAATCAGAGCTATAGCTGCCAGCCTTCACCACAGCCACAGCAACGCAGGATCCGAGCCTCATCTTCGACCTACACCACAGCTCACCGCAACACCAGATCCTTAACCCACTGAGTGAGGCTAGGGATCCAACCTGCAACCTCATGGTTCCTAATTGGATTCGTTAGCCACTGAGCCATGATGGGAACTCCTGCTTATCCATTCTAAATGTAATAGTTTGCCTCTGCCAATCCCAAACTCCTTGTCCATCCCACTGCTTCCCTTCTCCCTTATCAATTCTTTTAAAATACTTCTTTAATTGTCCTTCCCTTTGTTAACCATTATTAGCAACCAATTTCAAGCTCTTGGTCCCTTACATCTAGATTCCAGCAGCCTTCTAATTGGTCTTACTGCCTCAGCCTCTCCATCCTCCTGTCCACCAATCACAGAACTGCTTATTCTATTTCCCCAGTTATAGTGTTCAATATGTCAGCTGCCCCTTGAGAAACCTGCTGCCTCTTTTAGTTAATCAAGTCCATACTTTCAGTCTCAACATTCAAGATCCTTCAGGATTTGGACTCTTATCTACCTACATTTCTGTTTTGACCCCATCACCTTATCACATCTGCCTATTTCTTGTAAGTGCCATATTTGTTCTTTCATCTACCATCCCTTGAATGTGGAACTGGCCCACTACCTCACACCACTGCCTTCCAAATCCTCCCCATCCTTCAGGGTCCATTCTAAATATTCCTCTTCAGCCGAGAAGCATCCCATCATCTCTCCCTTCCCCGATAGCACCTGTTATCTTTTTTTTTCTTTCTCTTCTGATATAATTCAACATCATGCTTATTATCTAATGACTTGAATTGTCCTTTCATCATGTCCATACATATTCACCAGATTATAAATTCCTAGAGGAATTTATTTGGCATCTGTTTCTTTTAATATCTTTAAAATCCCTACACCCCAGTATAATAAGAACAAATGTTACGTAGCATATGCTGTATAACCCTCTCTGTTCTAAGTGCTCATCTCACTTGCTTCTCACAGAAACTTTATAAAATAGATACTGTTTTCCTGATTTTATAAATGAGGGGACTGAAGCACAGAGAAGATAAGTACCCTAGATAACACAGCTACTAAGTAGCAGAGCTGAGATTTAAACCCAGGCAGTCTGGCTCCAAAGTCCGTCTTTTGACCACCACACTATATACAGTGACATAGTAGGCTTTCAATAATGTTTCTTCTGCCATTTGCAGGAAAAACAAAAGAAATACATAGTTTTTGTCACAAATATATGTGTGTGTATGTATATATTTATTTATTTATTAAAAAACTCTCTAAAGAAGTTTAGAGAGTATGTATTTTATATATATATATATGTGTGTATACATACATACATAGATACATACATACATTCCTTAATTTTCAAGGGCAATCCTCTCTTGGCCAATGTATATGGCCAATGTGTCTTCATAAAAATACTAAGAAGAGGAATCCTTTGGTGGCTGTTAGGGATCTGGTGTTGTTATTGCTGTGGCATTGGTTCGATCCCTGGCCCTGGAACGTCGCACATGCCACAGGCACAGCCAAAAAGAAAAAAAAAAGGCCAAGAAGAGGTTGTATCAGTCATTTTTCACACACGTCTAGGTCAGTACTTGTTCATTTTCAGACATTGGTTATAAAGGCAAGGAAGAAGGTCAAGGTCAGGAAGGTCTTCGAAGACCCCAAGCCTTATTGCTAACTGTTGGCTTTGCCTGTCCCTTATCCTCGTATTCCAAAGTACAGACTAGTTTCACATTGCCTAGTTAAACATACCAAGATAATTAAAACTGGTTCAGCATCATGTTGCTTTATACTTGTTACTTTTTAAATCAGATATTAGATAGGAAACACTTAACTATTCAAAGAAGAACTTGGCTTTTCATACTGTGATCTGTTTTCTCCTTAGAACACCTTGCACAGAACATATCTAAATCACATCTGGAAACTTGCCAATACTTGAGAGAAGAGCTCCAGCAGATAACGTGGCAGACCTTTCTGCAGGAGGAGATTGAGAACTATCAAAACAAGGTAGACTCTGGAGAATTTTACCTAAGATTGAGGCAATGCTGGGAAGGGTGTTTGTGTAGGAGATTTGATCAAGCATATAAACAGACCAAAGAATGAACAACTTTCATCAGAGAGCAGAATTCTATTCAAAATCTTTCTTCCAGAGCTGATGAAGTTCTTGGGGCTTTGTTGCCTTGCTGAGATGCCAGTGTGTGAAATTTCAGCAGTGGCACACAGATTCTATTGTGCTTATAACTATACAAGTATGTCCTATCATTTGTCAGCAGGGAGCTAGATTAAGCAGCTTCCAAAGCCTCGATGAATTAGAATTTGTCCCCATGTCAGAAGGGAAGCTTTCATGGTCTGGAAGTTGATAGAAAATAATCTTAGCCTCATGTTTCCAGAGGTCATAAAGAAGCAGTTTAGAGAGTATGTATTTAAAAAGGGGTTTGGAAGCTATGATCCTAACTCCAATCTGAACCTAGCAGTAAATAGTGCTCCTGCTTGCGTTTTTGTATAAAACACTCTGGTCAACAGATCACCACAATGAGAGAGAGCAGGGCTGGAGAAGAGGGACTTTTTTAAATTATCTATTCTGCCTTTAGTAAAAGAAAGTGCTGTGATTTTTCCCAATAATCACAGAAATTCAGCCTTAAGAAGTGGTATAGAGATGACTGAGGCTAAACCTCCCCTTCGTTTTGCATATGAGGAAACTAACATCCCTTGGCATATGGCTAGAGAGTGAAAACATCAGGACTAGGCCGTGAGTCCTGGTTCCTAATTCAGTGTTTCTTCCGCCTTGTCACATTAGTGGAAACAGTCTTAGACAGAGATTGGGGCAATAAGTGAGTCAGGCGATGGCTCCAGGTTAGCCTGTCACTAAATTGGAGAGTGAGTATGTAAAAGGAATGAAGTTGGACAGGTTGGGGAATAGAGCCCATCACGTTGTTTACCTTTGAGATACCAGCCCAAGTTACAAAGGGAACCGAGAAGACAGTGAAAAGCAGCAAGGTGTGTGAAATGGGGTTCAAGCTCAGAGATGCTGGGCTTTACATCCTAGCTCCAGTGCTTCCTAGCGGTGAAACCTCTGTGAGCCTTGGTGTGCATTTATTAAAAATGGAAAAATAGGAGTTCCCGTCGTGGCGCAGTGGTTAATGAATCTGACTAGGAACCATGAGGTCGCAGGTTTGATCCCTGGCCTTGCTCAGTGGGTTAAGGATCCGGCGTTGCCGTGAGCTCTGGTGTAGGTCGCAGACGCGGCTCAGATCCCACATTGCTGTGGCTCTGGCGAAGGCGGGTGGCTACAGCTCCGATTAGACCCCTAGCCTGGGAACCTCCATATGCCGCCGGAGCAGCCCTAGAAAAAGGCAAAAAGAAAAAAAAATGGGAAAATATTCTTGCAAAAATGAGATGAGACAAGGATGTCATAGCAGGCTCATAGCAGGTGCACAATAAATATAACTAACCCCCCTTTATGCCCCCCCCCACCCTGTAAAGTGGTGTGAAATTCCCCAAGGCAAAATTGCTTGAAAGGAGATTCTCCTTTGCTACTCTCTGTGGCTCAGGGTTAGAGCAGTGGCACGAGGTGCTTTCCTGACTCAGGTTTTCATTTTCTGCTGCATATACACTCATCACATCCCCCCCACCCCCACCCGCTGCTGTCCCCTTGCCCCCAAAATGGTAAGAGAGAAATTGGAGGAGAGGGTGAAGAACTTGGGAGCAATCATTATAACCCAAATGACTGGCCAACTATTTATTTTTAAATCCTCTAGCTTTGGGGGATCCATTGCCAAAGAAGGATTTTATACTATAGAAACACTTAAAATAGCTGTGTCAAGGATATGGGTAACCTGTAGATGTTAACGTGGTTCCCTATTCCACAGCAGCGGGAGGTGATGTGGCAATTGTGTGCCATCAAAATTACAGAAGCTATACAGTACGTGGTGGAGTTTGCCAAACGCATTGACGGATTTATGGAACTGTGTCAAAATGATCAAATTGTGCTTCTCAAAGCAGGTATGTGCTTTGCAAGTGAATTTTTGAGATCTCTTCCTAACCTGCTTTCCCCGGCTTATTAAAGAAATGCTTGGTAAGGAAGGTGTCAGGAACAGTTTTTCTCCAATGATAATACCTCAGGTGTCTCTTAGCAGAAACTGAAGGGTTTTTTAAATTTTTTTTAATAGGATTTTTGAGCTATTTGCAGGAAACATTCCCTGCATTTTGCTTCTGCTCTAGGTGAAGAGATGAATTTGAAAGATACCTGCAATCCCTGATTTTAACCATCCCCTGTGTTTCGTTTCTATGCCTCAGATCCTCAGGAGGTTGTGATACGTTGTTAGGAAGAAGGTTGTCGGTGGAACTCAGAGAGACATCCCTGGGTTTTCATTGGTTTGTTTTAATAGACAGGAGTCCATGGTTTCCTAGTGACTCTGAAACTCCGTATTATTGCAAGACGGAAAAGTGCCATCCAAGTGATTCATAAATCCATCTCTCTTCAATGACACAGGCCTTAGTGCAAGTCTTTAATCACCCTAGTAAACTCTGCTCTTTTAAATAGAGAGTTAGGGTGACTGAGAGCCCCCTATCTAAGCCACCCCGCTAACTCAGAAAGGGGGCTCTAATGCTCAAAATCAACTCACCAAGACAGAATAACCCACCTTGTCTCTACCTTTGCCTAGGTTCTCTAGAGGTGGTATTTATCAGAATGTGCCGTGCCTTTGACTCTCAGAACAATACCGTGTACTTTGATGGCAAATATGCTAGCCCCGATGTCTTCAAATCCTTAGGTAAGGAAATCGGTGGGTGCTTTGTCTTGAAGTCTGGGCTAGGGGAAAAGATGGGTGAAAACTCTTGTTGAAAATGGAAATTGGGTTTGAGGGGAGCAAGAGTTAAAGAATTTTATACCTTTGTCCCTTTGTGTTTAATCACTGTAGAAAATTTACCAAGCGCAAATACTTCTCACCCACATTACATGTAAGGGTTGAGAGTTTCATTTTACCTATTGGTAATCAAAGAAATTTATGTTATATATCCTTCTAGTTCCCTTCCAGATTTTAAGAACCAGGTCTGCAGGGAATATGTTACTCAGATAAGCTAGACAATGTGATTTGCCACCTAAAATCAAGCAAAGAGCCAAAAGTCTGTCGTTCCATACTCCTCAAATAACAACCATTAATAAGATATTAAAGAAAGAGGGAGAAAGTTCCTGTCGTGGTGCAGCAGAAACGAATCTGACTAGGAACCATGAGGCTGCGGGTTTGATCCCTGGCCTTGCTCAGTGGGTTAAGGATCCAGCGTTGCCGTGAGCCGTGGTGTAGGCCGGCAGCTGTAGCTCGGATTGGACCTCTAGCCTGGGAACCTCCATATGCAGCAGGTGCAGCCCCCAAAAAGAAAAAAGATATTAAAGAAAGAAAGTATAGCTCAGTGAAACTGTGACACACACTTTAAAAATAAATTAGGAGTTCCCGTCCTGGCACAGTGGTTAACGAATCTGACTAGGAACCATGAGGTTGCAGGTTCGATCCCTGCCCTTGCTCAGTGGGTTAAGGATCCGGCGTTGCCGTGAGCTGTGGTGTAGGTTGCAGACGCGGTTTGGATCCTGCGTTGCTGTGGCTCTGGCGTAGGCCAGTGGCTACAGCTCCGATTAGACCCCTAGCCTGGGAACCTCCATATGCCGCGGGAGCGGCCCAAAGAAATAGCAAAAAGACAATAAATAAATAAATAAATAAATAAATAAATAAATAAATAAATATAAATAAAATTAAATTAGTTTGAATTTCTGTAATTTAAATAAAGGGGATATTATGATTAAGAAGAGTGGGACGTTATCCAAGATATGTTGCTCAGTGATTTGAAAAACAATTAAATGAGAGGAGGTGTGCATACTTGAGAATAGCCCCATTGACATAACTATTTGTACATAATATGCAAATCTGAAAGAATAGACACCAAAGCTAACTAGTTGGGAGGGGATGAGTTTTTATTTTATGTGACTTTCACGGTTTGTGTTTTCAGTTCTGTATTAGTTATAATGATTTTACCACCATAATGTGTCATTTGTTATTTTTAAGAGTGTTGTACATAAAATTGAGTAGAAACCAAAAAAAAAAAAGGGTGAAGCTAACATTTCAGTTAGATTATAGCTGTTAGACTCTATTGTTTTATTGGTTAACAGTATGGGCTCTAGGAGTTCCCATTGTGGCCCAGCTGGTTAAGAGCCCAGCATAGTGTCCATGAGGATGCGTGTTCAATCCCTGGCCTCTCTCAGTGGGTTAAGGATCCAGCATTGCTGCAAGCTGCTGTATAGTTTGCAGTTGCAGCTTGGATCCCACGTTGTCATGGCTGTGGTGTAGGCTGGCAGCTGCAGCTCAGATTCAGCCCCTAGCCTGGGAACTTCCGCAGATATGGCCCTATAAAGAAAAAAATAAAATAAAATAAAGTCTAAGGTAAAATATCTACTCAGTATGTGTAGCATTATGCCTATGGCTGGTCTTCAATTTTTAAAAAAATAAAAAAAAAAAAAGATGAAGAATGTGGGCTCTGAAGTCAGGCACCTGGCTTTGAATCTCAGGGTATTATTACCTACTAATGGAATTTTCAGAATTTTCTCCCCAAGTCTGTTTCCTCACCTCTAAAATAGGAATAGCCCTCCCTCAGAGGATTGTTGTGAAATAGCAGAATACCCAGAGAAACCTCTCAGATCAGCTTCCAACATAGTAATAACACAACAAAAGTTCACTGTCATTATTTTGAATGATGATGATGGTGATGACGTTGGTGGTCATGGTGATGGTGGCTAAACTGATTTTTCTTTTAAGATTTCAAAGTATAAAACTGTAGAAACATTCTCAGTATATAAGAAGTATAAGCCTTCTAATCTTCAACTACTCTAAAAGGTCCATCTTTACCTTCTTCCAGATTTTTCTCCAAGGATAATTACCAAAATCCTAAACTGTTCTTAATTTTGGCAGGTTGTGAAGACTTTATTAGCTTTGTATTTGAATTTGGAAAGAGTTTATGTTCTATGCACCTGACTGAAGATGAAATTGCATTATTTTCTGCATTTGTCCTGATGTCAGCAGGTAAGATAACTGAATTTTTTTTAAAAAAAAAGTGTTTTTTAAATTGTCCAGGTAAAACATTTTTAGAAGGTATACAACTTTTTATGGATATAGAATATTCAGGGGGCTACCAAGAGAGGGTGACCCCCTTATTAAACCTAGTTATAAGTTTTTCAGATAACAACCCCCCTCCACACATATACCATTTTACGAAGACCTTGTGCTGTTATGATAATTAAGAAATGAAAATTGAATGACACCCAGTCCACAATTAACCTCCTGATACCGAGAGAATTGCTGTGATAGAGTCAGCTTGCCCTTCTTAACACCCATCTCCAAGATAACATGGCTTTTTGTGGGTTTTTTTTTTTTAAGTTTTATTGATATATAGTTGATTTACAAGGTTGTGATAATTTCTACATACAACAAAGTGACTCAGTCATACATATATACATATCTAAGATAACCTGACTTTTAGATAAAAACATCTTATTTTTTCTTAAAATCTATTTGGATGTCATCCATAAGTTTATCTGAATTTAATCTCTGTCTTCAACCAGTCCTGCCTCTTGGTGATAATCACTTTTGCAAATTTGCTGTCTTGTGTTTGGAATTCTTAGACATAAAAACTTTATCCTAAATTTTCAACCCTTAATTCATCTGGCATTCTCTTGACAATTTTATTTGCCTTGGACTATATGGCGATTTTCGTATTTTCCAGAAAGGTTAGCAGAATCGATATGAGCATTTTATTTAGAAACGTTAACTACTTGAGAGGCTATAGCAGTTTCATTGCACTCTGAGGAGTATGGCCTTAGAATTAAATGGCTATCCTTTTGTACAGGAAGGACCCTCCCTTCCTTTACGTGTCAGTAAAAATAGACTAAAAGCGTAACATTCTGCCTTGCAGCCATCATTGATCAGTTTTCCACTTCTTTAGGAGCAAATTGTGAATAAGAAGAACAAGTGTCTTGTTAGTCCTTAACTCTGCACTGTCATGGTGTAATAATCTGTATCTAGAAGTCAGGAGAAACTGGGGTGTTCTGACATCATGTTGGAAGAATATTAAGGAGTATGGTTTTTCATGTTTAGATCGCTCATGGCTGCAGGAAAAGGTAAAAATTGAAAAACTGCAACAGAAAATTCAGCTAGCTCTTCAGCACGTCCTACAGAAGAATCATCGAGAAGATGGAATACTAACAAAGGTAAGAACAAGTTTTCCACCTGATACCACCTAAATTATTCCTTGCCTCAGATCATCCCAGCCACTCTTTTAAGTTGTCCAACCAGCCCCCAAAAGTATCGGTAAGCAACAGGCTACTGAAAGAAAGAGAAAGAAAGAAAGAAAGGAAGAGAGAGAGAGAGAGAGAGAGAAAGAAAGAAAAAGAAAGAAAGAAAGAAAGAAAGAAAGAAAGAAAGAAAGAAAGAAAGAAAGAAAGAAAGAAAGAAAGAAAGAAAGAAAGAAAGAAAAAAAGGAAATATCTCCATTTCAAAAAATTCTCCTGTGCCAAAATCCTACTTAAATTCTATTTATTATTATTTGGTTATACAATGTCCTGGAATAATAGGGCAATGGTGGAATTTTTTTTAAGCATTAATATATTCTGAGTATCCTCCACCTATTCCATGAAAGGTGGAGAGAAAGCAGAGTTAATGGTCTACATTGATACAAACTAGAGAATTTAGAATTTAAATCTTTGAATTTAGAAGGATGGAGTTATGAAGGACTAATAAATTAATCAGGATAACCGTATATTCTAATATTAGTTCTAGTTCCATTAAATTCATTAGTAATCAACAGTAAATGACTTTTGTATCTTCTTCATCAATTTCTCATTACTACCCTGTATTCAAAGCTTAAGGTTTCATTTTTGCTAATTATTATCTTTCGCAATAAAAAGATAATTAGGATGTCAATTTAAAATATGTTAACATCCTGCAGTGCTAGTTCCAGTTGTATGTATTCAGTCTTAGAAAAATCAGCCCTGTTCTTTCTTGGG